>NW_017731394.1:216342-229794 GCF_001890085.2 Hipposideros armiger
CTCTCTCTCTCTCTCTCTCTCTCTCTCTCTCTCTCTCTCCCCCCCCTCCCCTCTGTTTTTGCTGTTTCTAAGTTAGCACCTTGGTATTTATTGTTCAGTTCTCTCACCTTTATACATTTTGTACAATACTACATTAGCTCAATTTGATTAAATATTTAGGAGTTCTTACCATGTGCCAGGCCCTTTGTGAGAATCCAGATATATATTAACGCAACTCCCTGCCCATGAAGACCTCGTAATCTAGTAGAGAAAACTGACATATAAACAAATAACTATAATAGAGATTGGTTGGTACAAAAATAGAGTTACATATGAAATGCTATGCAAAGACTACTAATGGGATAATTAATTCTGGCAGTTGTTAAAACCATGTTCAGGGAAAGCTTCAGAATGAAGATACTGAGTTCCATCTTGAAAGTCATTTGGAATATAAAATATTTATATATTCATCACTTTCTCTTTGCATTATGCTTATTTTGACTTACTTTGTCTGTTAGACTGTAAATTCCTTAAGGTCAGGAATTATGTGTTCCATGCCTTTGTTTCATCCACAGTGCCAAAATATTTCACTGAATGAGTATATCTGGTACTAACCAAATATTTTATTTTTATTTTTATTCATATTTATATTATATTGATATAAATAAAATATTTTTTTCTATTTCTTTATCTTCCCTGTCCTCCCACCAAAACCCAAACTGGTCAGCATACTTCTTTGTTTTTTTATGTCCTATTTCACTTAACATAGTATTAGCCATGTAATATATTTTTGGAACAGTTTCTTTTACACACATGTGTAGTTTTTTTTATGCTATATTTTGTAAATAAGCATCTAGATTTTTGCTCTGTAATCCTTAATGGATTTTATGATGTCTTGTGTAAGCATGATAAAAAATACAGAGCTTGACATTTGTTTAGTTATATACAGCTTATGGAAAACTTTCAAGCTTGTTATTTTTTTCCAGCAGGTCAAAATAGCTGAGGTTTCAGATTGGTAAAAATACAGTTTTAAAACCATGTCAAACTACCATAATATTCAAGTTACAAATTGGCCAATTGACTATTAAGAATTTTATTCCAAGACAGAATAAAACAGGCTCAAGATCTCCAAATTTCATGTAGCACCAGTGAAGTTTACCTTAGTGAACATTTAAACCTTCATCATTTTTGCAAGTTCCTTGGCTAAGGACAATTTAAGATTAAAGCTTTAAATAAATTAAAATCATCTTAAAGTATATTAAAATCATTTTAAAGTGTATTAAAATTATTTGCCAATCATCTACTTGAGAATCTGCTATAGAAGAGGAACTGGAGATACAAAAATGAATATGACATTATTTCTATTTTAAGGAGCTCATAACTTAATAATTAAAGGGATTTGTCCAGTCTGTATTATGAGGTAAAGTCAATTACCTAGATATAAATTTAAAAACTGATTAGAAATAGAAAAGACTTGTTTAAGGACTTTAACTCAGTTCACCATTTCATAAGCACAATGGCTTGCACTTAGTAGGTGCTAAGTAAGTGTTTCTTAAATGAATAGACAATAAGAGTCCTAGAAGTTAAGATTAGGAATGAGACCTTACTAGATGAGGTGTTTTTGTTTTGTTTGTTTTTAACCTTTGATATCGACATGGTTTTGGTCATTCACAGTGATTGTCAGTATTATTTAATGGGTGAGCCAAGGCTTATCTGACATTCAACAATGCTCTGGGCAGTCTCACCCACTGAAGAGCTGCCACATCCTGCACAACTTTGAATGTCTGACTAAATCTACTACCAATATAAACTAGTGTGTCACTTTTTCCAAAATTGATGTAGCTATTCAGTGCAGTCCCTATCAAAATTCCAGCAGAATTTTTTTACAGAAATTTTTAAGAAAATTCAAGGGGCCAAGAAGACAAACCCGACACACAGCAGAGCTGGAGTACTTACCCTTGCAGATATCCGGGCTGGTGGCATTGACACGGGATATATCAGTAAGCAAACAGGACAAAAGGAGTCCAGAAACAGGCACTCATATGCGACCGCCCGATTTATGGCAGAATCAACACTGCCATGCAGATGGGAATGGATGGGCTAGTCAATAAATAGTACTCGGTCAACTGGGATCCACATGAAAAAAAAAAGTGAATCCTGACTCCTCTTTCACACCATAAACAAAACTCAATTCCAGATGCGTTGCAATCTAAATGAGAAAGATAAAACAAAGTTTTAGAAATAAACACAGGAGACTATTTTCATGGGTAATGTTTGGAAAGTGGCAGAGGGTACTGCTGGGGTACTACTAATAGTCTTGAGTTTGATCTTACTAAAAAATTATAAAATGAGATCATGTATGTATATACTGGGGGTGCAAAAAAACGTATACAAGAAGACACTTTGGTCAACATTGCTCAAGCAGTAGTTTGCCGTAATCAGAAGTGTCTGGACCCTGATGGTAACCACTTTGAGCACCTCTTGTAATTGCAGAAGTCAAATGTGACTTGTCATGTTTTGTTATTGGTATATATTGAGTGTTACAATTTTAATACAGTTTTCCTTTCTTACAATGTGTATCATTTTTTGGCACCCTCTGTGTGTGTGTGTGTGTGTGTGTGTGTGTGTAGTTAATATACAATATATAATACATATATATTGTATATATAATAAACATAAATTGTTACTTTAGGACATTATACTGAAAAGTTTTTAAAAGAAGTTATGCAAAAAAGGTCATGATACAAAGGAAGTTTATTTGAAAAAAGACATCACAAAATTGAATAATTTATTTATGCTATTTAATTTAAATGGGTTTCAATGTAATAGTGCGGTTACTTTAATAACAGGGGGAAAAATTACAAATAGATAACAGAAGAGTTGAAACAACAGATTTGGATCTCAGCTTTAATAAACTAGTAGACAAATGAAATGCACATATTTTAAAGAACTTTATTAATAAAGTTTATTTTTAAAATATACTATTCTCTATATATTTTTAATGATTACAACACATTTATACATTTATGTTGTGAAAATTATGTATTGAAATTGTTTTTTTCAAGGGGTTCCTAGACAACTTCTCTGTAGTCTCTTATGATACAGTTTCTTTTTTAATCCTTCCTCTAAGCTGCATCACTTATCAAAGATGAAAGCCAAGCTCAGTTGTGAAAATATATATATTTTTTATATTTCAGTAGTCTATAATTTATCTTGTCATGTTAGCCTTAATTCAATTAAGATTGTCACCCTCTTTCTCTTGTCAATACTAGTAAGTCTGGTCTCATTATTTATCCTAACAGTAGTTTTTATTCTAGATTCTACCTGTACCATATTTCCGATCTTTTGTTCTCTTGTGAGGTTTTTTGGGGGTGGGCATTATGAAATGGCTTCTCATCTTAATTATCTTAAATGCAAACATATTCACTATAATTAAATGCAAGCATTTGACTATTTCATTAAGACTTTAGTTTACACCTGAATGAGGGGATGAAGCCCCACCCCCACACCCACCGGAGAAAGCCAGATCATGTTATTTCTGGGGAGAATGATTTGGATTCTCTCTCATGAGTAATGGGGATCTATTTAAGAAGTTAATGCAGGGAATGCTGATCAGATTTGTGTTATAGAAATATCACTCTGGCAGCAATGTGAAAAGACAAATTGGAGGGGATGACAAGACTGGAAGCGGAGAATCCAGTTAGGAAAATGTTGTAAGATGCCAAGTCATTATCAACCTCACGATTGACCTGAACTAAAGAAATCACCTGGCAGAAATGAGGTAAAATCAACTTGGTCAGTTGGTGAAGGAGAAGGAGTCTATGGTAGCTTCCAAATTTCTGATTTGAGTGACTTGATGAGATAGGGGTGCTTTCACCAAAATAAGGACCATAGGAAAAAGTACAGTGTGGGGCATGTAGAATGGGACCTGCAGGTGGAAGTGACCTATGAACATTTGGGTGCGTGAATTTGTTTAGGGGAGATATATAGGCCAGATACATGATTTTGGGAGAATCGTTCCTATATAGCTGGTAGTTGAAGTGATTAGAGTAAGATTAGAAAATATGTTTAGATTCAGAAGAGGAAAAGTCAAAGGAATTCTGTGGGGTAGTCTCAGAAATTGAGAGAGGTGAGAATTTTGTGGAGAAAATAAGGAACAATGCTAAATGCATCGAGCAATAAATAAAGTCAACAACTGAGTCAGGGATAGAGACATCCATTGTGTTTGGCAATATGAGGATCATGGTGACCACTGACGAAGAAGTTTCAGGAATATGGAACAGAACCTTGTTTACATACAGTTGGTTAAAGATGGAATGGATTTTACAATTTAAAAAACTTTATTTAAGTGAATGAGAAGTGAAGAAATAAAGATAGCAAGTATCCACTCTGTTCCTGGTTCTTCCATATGAAAGAAAAGAGAAAGAGTAACAGCCAGAAGGAGATGCAGGGTAGAGAGTTTTTCAATTCTTTTGTTTCTCCCACTTGATTAAAATGTTTCTTGATTAAAATGTTGCTTTTTGTTGCATTTTTCAAGAGCTTATGTTAAACTTTGTATTTTTCCTATAATTAATCATTCTATAATTTTTTTTTTTTGGTGAGTGGCCTAAGTTTGAAAGAATCAGGGTTGCCCCCAAACTAAATTATTATAAATATTAAATTGTGTGATTTCCCTGAATGCACAGGATTAAAAAATATTTATGACAGAAATATGTAAAATCATGATTGAATAAAAGGAAGAAGTTGACAGCGTGTTGGATAAATGTGAGATATCTTACAAATGATTTTTAAATGAGGCCATCTGTTAACGCTTGCTGATGCTCTCAGTCTGGAGCATAGAGGTTATTTATGTTTTCACGCAAATCAGGCTTTAACCAAAATACTCTGGAAAAAACAGATGCCTTATAGAAATTCATTATTCCTAAAATAATTACAACCCTCTAAATGTTAACATCCCTTCCTACAAAGAACGGTATTATGCTAATAGTGTTTATATATGTGAATGTGGAATTATTGTATCAGTGCTGTAATACAATGCCATGGTTTCTCCCTACCCCCACCTCCAACCTCACCCCCAGGAGATACATGCTTGCTTACCAGGACCAATTTTCTACTTATTTAGCCAAAAATAATTGACCTTTGAAAGTCATAACCCTAGTAGTTGCATTTGAACGAAAATCTAAAGACAGACCTAATCTTTCAGCCTTTCTCTCCTTTCATTCTTACAGTCTTTTTAGACCCCCAGTAAGTCTTTCCAGACACATTGAAGTAAAGGAAATTTCCTAATAGAATATAGTCATTCTGTCTGGTTTCATTAAGGTCGAAACTGAAGAATGAGTAATATTTTGCTAGAAAATGAACTTCCAGTGTTACTACCATTTTCCGAATGTGCGTAGTCACTCACTTAGCAGTATGTGCAAAAGTGCCTAAAGACACGGCCATCGTGCGGGTCCCCAAATTCTACATCCATGTGAAACTAATCTGAGTCTACACAAAAAGCGGACAAATTTGTGAAGGTGAGAGAAAAACATTGATGAGGCTTCTTATTTGTAGCTTTTATCATTACTGAGAAAGCAGTAAATTAGATACAGATTAAGATTTTTGGTTTCTGTACGGCATTTTGTTCACCGTGTCACAGAGTCAAATGCTGAACCAAGTTTTGGCGGCATGTAAGCACCTTGCTCTGGGTTTGCTTTAGTACTTTGAGAAGCTTTTAGGCATAGCCTCTTTATTTAATGAACTAATGAAAATATTATTTAATGGATGTCATTTTTTGAGAATGCATTTAGCTTCAATAGGCTCTTCTTTTTTTTTTTTCCACCTATACATCAATCACATTGTGTGTTCACCAGCCAGAGTGAGTTCTCTTTCCATCACCATATATATGTTTGGCCCTGTTTACCCTCATCTGCAATAGACTCTTATTTACTTGAAAATCGTGGTTTACCCACTCAAATCATACATCCCTTTTCTCCTTCCTACCTGCTTTTTGGGTTGAAGCATTTCTCAGAATGGAGGACAGAAAAAGGCCTGGAGAATTACATATGTCAAACCCCCGCCTAGGCCCCTGCTCACGATGGAAATGGGTAACCTGTAGTTTCTCATCTTATGTTCCATGTACTCTATAAAGTAGGGTGGCATAGTGATTTCGAGCGATGCTTTGCCCCCAGATGGCCTGAATTTAAGAGTTGGCTCCACTACTTACTGGTTGTGTGAGCTCAGCAAGTAACTGCTTTCTCCCTCAGTTTCCTCATCTGTAAAACAGAGATAATAACAGCACCTTCCACATAGCATGCTTGTGAGGATTAAATCAGTTAATATATTTAAAAGGCTTGGCACATGGCCTAATGGGTAGTGGTGGTGGTGATGGTGGTTTTTCACACAGGCAAAAAAGCGTCGCTCTGCTCATGGAAACCCTGAGAAGTGCTCCTCAGCAGGCAGTCATTTTACTCTCTACAGTCCTTTATATACCGAGGGTCCCTATGAAATGGCACCAAAATATCACCCCTCTCATAAAGGAAGGAAAACAAAACACCATGTGTTTCTACAAGCATTATCTCATTTAATCCTCAAAACAATTCTTGCAAAATAGATTATTACCCAAGTTTTACATGTGAGAGACCTGAAGCCTTATACAAGATCAAATGGCTACTGGATGGCAAAGTCAAGGTTTAGTCAGAAGAGTACCTGACTTAAACGCCCATCTGTTCCCACCTCATTCTGTTGGCTAAGGCGCCAACGTTTGGAGCATAGCATTTTCCTCTCTTTCTAGATGTGGCAAATGAAAAAGAGACTCCTGCAACGGTCCATTCCATCCATCTGCCTCATCTCCCTTCAAGTGAGAGTCAGCACACAAGGCAGAACACTCAAAAAATGTTTGGTTGCTGACCAGTCAAATACTTCTTTTCCCTAAAGGGAAAATACACATTTGGCATCTTTAATATTATAATGGATAATATACTAAAATATGAGCTTCTATGACTTTGTGGAAAAGTAAACATATGACTTTATATGTGAGACAAAGTTATCCCAACTTACCTTATATCCTCTTCTACTGAATAGGTTACAAAGTCTGAATTCATGAAAGAGCATAAGAATTTTAGTAGCTTCCTATTCTTATTCTATTTTGATCTTTTTTTATTTCTTTAAAGAAAATGTTGGCCCTGGAATTCTTGCCTTTGGCTAAAAACAGTACAGTTCTTATCTAGTAATAATGTTGTTTGAAAATATGAAAGCCATTAATGAATGGTAATTATTTTCCATCTAAGATAAATAATAAAGATAATAAGTATTCACATGTGTAAGGCACTTGTTTTGAAGGAGACTTTACAGAAAGAATCAAATGTCAAAGTAAAGTTATCTGTAGTGCATCTTTTCCAAGCTGACGCCCAACTATATGAGAATACTACTGTTATTTTGCTCAGCTAAATCTTGCTCTTGCATTGAAGCACTTCTATGCTTATCCTGCTAATGCCAGTCATTCTAGAAACTATCCGCTATCCCATCCATTCTTCCAGCCCAGGGGTCGGCAAACTTTTGAGATGGAAGAGCCAATCCTGCCCCTCACAACAATTTAAAAATCATTCGAGAGCCATAAAACAAATGAAATCACCACTATGTGAATAATATCCTTTAAAATTTGTATAAATGATACTACGATAGTTTTATTTTCATTTTCAATTTTACTTCAGAGCCACATGGACGTACCCAAAGAGCTGCATGTGGCTCGCGAGCCGCAGTTTGCTGACCCTTGTTCTAGCCATATTTATGTCGCCATACAGCTGTACATTTAGGCATAAGCTCATCACCTGAGCTTGCATATTGGTGTTTCTTTCCTCCCGGCACCGAGTGGAAGACTCTCCCACTATTTGTTTAGCATAGTTATGTAAGCTTGGGAAACTGACCTGGTCTCATCTTGCTTCACCTTTTAATCTTTGCATGTCAGCTACGGCACCCGTCGCTTTATATATGTCTAATTTCGTTTGTCTTCATGTGAATGTAAATGAGAGGGCAAAGAGCTCACGGAACCTTACCAATGCTATAGGACTGCCGAGTTCACAGAGCCAGATTTCAAACGCACTTCTGTTTCACAACTCTGTTGCACACACTCCTAACGCATTCTACCTCCTCCACTCATGCTACTTCCAGAGCGTTAATTTGAGGAGAG
Source organism: Hipposideros armiger (assembly GCF_001890085.2). Classification (NCBI taxonomy): domain Eukaryota; kingdom Metazoa; phylum Chordata; class Mammalia; order Chiroptera; family Hipposideridae; genus Hipposideros; species Hipposideros armiger. The sequence continues at coordinate 224,489 of NW_017731394.1, forward strand.
GAGTTTTTCATACTATTCACCCTCCGTTCATACCCCTACTCCTCCCCCCCGCTAACTGCTCTTACAGGTGAGAATGTGTAATGACCCGAGTAGTTTTCAACCTTTTTGCTACCCCAGCACACCTGAGGCACATAGCACACTCGAACTAGTGGCTTAACCAGGATTCTCAAAAGACGTGTGTCAGGATCTGGGTGCTAAGGAGCAAGTACGGTTTGAAGAATCCCCTTTCTTTGATGATCTAAATGTTATAAGATATAACAAACAGGAGTATTCTAAATACTTTCCATGTGTGAACTCATTTAACCCTCACAACAACTTTGAAGTTAGGTCTATTATCATTTTTACTGATGCCTGGCTTATGTCTCAATTTTTTTGCAAATTTGAACCGCATACTGAAAGCTGGCCTGCTCAGCTCCTCTTTGGAAGGACACCTGGTTAAAAATTCAAACCATAAATTACTATTTCTGCCCCCATTCACACTTCTTTTCAAGTGTCAGTTTCCTTACAGGCTAATGAACAAATACCTGGTTGGCTGTCCTAAAAAAAGGAAACACTTCAAACAACTAAATCTGTTGACAATAATGTGTAGCATAGCCTTAAAAGTGCCACCTCTGGGGCCCTCCAGACCTGTCCCGCCACTTAGTAGTTATGTTAATGTGGGCAAGTTATTTCACCTTTGTCTTCATCTGTAAACTTGGGACAATAATAACATTAGCATCATAAGATGGCTGTGAGGATAAACTCTGAAAAGCTTGAAGTTCTTGGTACACGTAGTACATATTAGTCACATGGTGAATAGTAGTCATTACTAGTAGTAGTTAAGGTCTTCTTTACTGAGCAAGCAGCCTCCTGTACTTTCTTATTCAAGATTTTTTTTTTTAAGCTGAGTCATCCTGCCACCTGTTGGCAGCTCAGCTGCTGCCCAGCTCGGGCTGGGACTCGAACCGCTGTTGCTCAGAGCTCAAGCTCTTGAGCGAGCTCTTAACCTACTGAGCCACTCGGCCGGCCCTTCAAGATCTTTTAAAAGTACTTCTGTGGCTCTTTGCTCTAATCCTTGGTTTTCAGTTAGATACTTTGGGAATGATTTTCATTCTTGCAAACACCAGAATACCATCTGGTATCTCCCCAGATTTCTTTCCTACATTAAGACTTAAGAAGTCTTAACGTTAAAATACTGCTGCATCTCAAGTTGCCCATCTCAAGGATCTCAACAAAGCAAGTTAGTGCAGATAATGTAAATGATACCCGGTCATGAGTATCTTCGTTTTCATTCACCTCTTTTTTGGAATACCCTTTTTGTTATATACCTTAAGAACTTAAAACATGACTAAAGATGGATTTTTTAATATGTACATTGTATTTTCTGAGCCTGTTCATTCTTTGAGGAAATTAAGGGAAAAAAAATAATGAGGCCATGTTATACAGGTACTTAATTTTTTTTTAATCTGTGGTAGTACTGTGGTAATTAATGCTTATTTTATGCAAACTAGACTATATCTGTTAACGGACACATTACTGTCAAGAAAATATTACTTGTCTTAATTATCAGTAATGAAGCAGGGATAAGCTGCTCACTTAGATATAATATATCTAATGACCTTTTCAGTTAGAGGTTGTGATGAAAGGTATCAGTTTCACAAATTATGCTTCATTCAGCTTCTGGCCTTTGTGTAGATTAATGTTTTGTGGATGAGTTTTAAAGTCAGGCATAAATTGTGTTTGGTGTTTAAAATTGATTTAGTGTCTTGCGTTTAGTACATCATTTTCTCGTTTATAAAGCCTCCATTTTATCTGCAAGCTTTTTTAGTCCATAGTTAATTTGGGACTGCTTTACTAATGCCAATGGTTTTTAACCTTGCCAAATAAAACAGTACGTATATTTCCACTTGTTTAGCCAAAGGACAAGTTTTTTTGTTATTGCTGAATTTAGGACAATCAGCACAATGTGTATAATGACAATTTTGAACTAAGGATATAAATATTTCTAATGACATTTTTCCTAACTAGGTTTCCTGAGATGATACAAAGCTAGTCATTTTGATAGAATGTATGATATCTCTTAATCAGCCTCTTACTGAGTAATAAATATCTTATCTCAAGATAGTGAAGCATCATTTAAGAACTCAGAGATTTGGCCCTACGTGCAAACCAATAGGAGAATTGCCCTATGTTTTAAATTACTAAGTAAGGATTTAAGTATGCGTTGCGGGTTGATGCAACAGAGCAATGAAACAAAAAGTGATTTTCAAATTTTTTAAGCTATGGAACCCTTTCTGTATCTAAAGTCTTATTCAGAAGCCCAGTAAAGAAATCTGACAAAATTGGAGCTGCCCTGCTTGAATAGAAAGACTCTTATAGTAACTTGAAGGACTCCAGGAGCAGAGTTTTGATACTGTGAGTCTGATATTTGTAATGTTCACAGAGCCCAAATGCTAGAGCAGGAGAGAAAAGTACAGACCATCTTTTTCCACCTCTCATTTTAATGGTGAGGCACCTAAAAGCTGATACAAAGTTACCAACCTACATTCACATGGTCAGTAAGTACTATGATCTGAAATCTAAAAATGTGATGGTACTTCCTCCAGTGGTGGAATCTTTTCTTTATTCTTTGTTGCCTTACTATTACTGTAAGAATGAATTTTGAAAACTCTTTATTTAAAAAGTTTCTGAATTGACCTAATCTTTGCAAAACAGGAATTTCCCTGTGCTGTACTTAAATTCTTGCAATTCCTCAGAGTGTATTCACACATGGAGTTTCCTGTGACTAGAACTCTGTCTAACAGCTCCTCTACCACCTACCACTGTCATCTCAACCAGGCTAACTTTTATTTATCCTTCAAGTGACCTTAAATGTCACTGCCTTCTTTGGGGCTTCTTTGAGCCATTCACACCAGGTCTGGATTAGATGTCTCTCATGTGTGCTCTCCTAGCATCCTGTACTTCATCCTAGTGGTAACCAAGATTCTTTGTTATTTCTGATAACTTTTATCATCCCCTTGTACATACTCAGTTACCGAAATTACAGAGACCACACATGTCTTGTTCATCACTGAACCCCAAAGCCTAGCAGAGTATCTGACATGTGGCTAGTGCCCTATATTTATTCAGGAAGGAAGGGAGGGATGTGGATTCTGCTTCCCACTCAAAGGATAGATATAACACGGTGATGTAAACTGCCTTCTATATGACTTTGGAAGAGTTATCTATCTCTAGGTCTTTGTTTCCCTTTCCGGTAGGATGATAATACCTCCTGAGCCTAGCTTTTGTCTTCCTCCTGCTGAAAAGAAAGCTTTCCCTGTATCAGAGCTTTCTACTCAGCTTCTCAAACATAATGGAGGAGGAAGTTATGTTTTTCTTCAGATACCAGATTAAGGAGGCCTCTCTTCGAAAATAATTTCTTAAAAATCGTCTTACTTTTTACCCACGTCCCAAGAAATTGAATAATGGGCCACCTTCTTCATTTACGAATACGCGCATGGACTTTAAATGGTGATGACGTTCTCTAAATGAAGCCTATTTGTAGTTATTCTGAAAAACTTTAGATTTTATTTTTGTTTTACCCTTGACAGTAGTGTTTATACAATTCATAATTCAACACGTGTACTATGTAGCCATGATGGAATTATTGTTTACAATTTAAAATGTCTAAATTTGCTTTGGTGCATATAAAGCAAGGAATTTAAATACAGTTCATCAGTGTGCCATCGAAAGCAATACCACTCTTACAGTTACCAATTCATATTATTTTTGTAATGACACAAGCCGCTGATGAGATGAATGGGGTGCAAGAGACAGGAGATGAAGTAAGAGAATTGTCCCACTCAGTTTTTCAAAAAGTTGAAAAAGAAAAAGTTAAGTTCAAGAAAAAGATCCATTGAACTTCAGTAAAGATTCTACTACACATTAGGGGGGAAAAAAAAATTTTAAGATTTTAGGGAAAATAATATATGCCAGAACAGCAGTTTATATTTAACAGAACTAAATGGTCACATTTTCAAGTAAAATGCTCCCTGGCATTTGAACAGCTGTTATATCTAAATCAGATTTGAATACTGTTGTTTAATCTTCCCAGCTGTAGCGGGGGTGGTTTGTTAGTCTAATTCAGTATAAAATATGCATAGTATACTTAAATTTGAAACTTTAAACACATATTTGTATTTAACTGATAAATTTTGGTCACATAAGCCTATTTTAGGTAAACCCTTTATCTTTCTGTGAGTTATTTGTTGTTTTCAACTATATTGTATGTTCGAACAGATTTCAATTAAAATACCCTTCCAAACCCTTTGCATTTAAGTCATATCTTTTTTTTTACTTTTGTATTAAGAATGAATGAAAAATATACATTTATATATATATATATATATATATATATATATATATATACTTATAATTGCATTGGTGTATTATATTTTGCCTATATTTCTTCCTACCCAAGTCTCTAACCTTTCTAAAAGAATCTTTTTTACTACACAATCATAGAAATGGAATGAGGACGAGGTGGTTGCTCTCAGAAAGCAAAATAAAAGACAAGTACTTCTCAATCTTATAAGACTAAGGCTAAATAAAAGGGGTTAAGATCAAAATACATGTAATTATGTAGCATATGAATAGGTGAATAAAAATGTGTAGCCTGCTATGCTAGATGATATTGCTTGACATCTGAAAGAGGTAATTTTAGAAAAGATAAATACAAATGCTCACGGGTATACACCACATGTGCGTGCGCATGCACATATACAGATAAATGTAGAAATTGTTATAGATTCATCTATATGTGTGTGTATGTGTATTTATGTACCATATACATACATATATTCTTAGCGTTGTCTTCTGGAGAGCTTAGAAGCAATAACAACGTAAATACTCCAAGTACCCAGATATTAGTTTTTAAGTATTATTCCCCACTACTTTAAAAAAAAAAAAGGAAGGAAAGGAAGAGAGGTCTCTTGGAAAAATAGCTGATTCTGGGGCTGGGGCACAGAAATTATAACATGAGACTAGAATTTGTGCCAAATGTGGGGAAGTACTCAAAGAATGATGAAAAAAGACACAGGAGCCATTTTGACGAGGACCCTACTAGCCAAATCTGGGAAATTTGAGCTTCAAAATAAATAATGGAAAATAACCCATTGAGTAAAATGGAAATCCATGAGTTTATATTAAGATAGATGGATAGATAAATAGATAGATGATAAAAAGAGAAACCTTTTCCATACAGAATATCAGCTAATAAACACTGAAAGAACAATGAAATAGAAAAATCACCATTTGACAATCAAGTTGTGTTCAGCTCAGACAGGAAT
>NW_017731394.1:230964-255487 GCF_001890085.2 Hipposideros armiger
CCCAACCCAGTAGTCCATGGACGATAGCTCAATAACAGATTACTAAGGCAAGATAGGGACCTTTGTGTTCAAATTCTGATTTGGGGAGTTCATTCAGGAACGTGTTCGATTTACAAAATGCCCCTTAGAGCTAAATCATTACTTCCACCAAGAGGGCATGCTCTCTGTTGCAATTTCAAATGCATCCCAAACAAATACAGAAAAGCATTTTCTTTCTCCTAATCTATTTTCTATATGGTAGTATAAACATAGGAACAAGTATTGAGTTGTCGGAAAAGTCATGACGTATTTTTTCTTATGTTTTTCGTTGCAAAAATGCATCATGACTTTTCCGACAACCCAACAGATTTCTTCCTCTCCTCTGCCTCTCATCCCCATCTCTAACTCTTACCCTATAAGATTCCCTTCTTCTTTACAGGATTAGAGTATAGACTTGGACTCCAATCACTACTTTTTTCTAATGTGATTTACCAATCACTTGAATATCCCTAATGCCTAATGTGTTTTTAAAGTTTCAGAAAGCCATTGACTTGAACTACAAGAAAATGGTCTTTCCTGGATCCTTTATTTTTGGGTATAGTTAAAGCTAAATATTATTCTTTAAACTGTCACAATTATTTAAGTGGGCTTTCAGTAAGCTTCTTACATTTCCTTAAATTCTTATTCTGTAAACTGTTTTTAAAAATTTTCTGGAAAATAACCAAAAAGTGTTACAGTTTGCTACTTAAACACTTACATGTTTAAAATAAGGTTGTTTACGAGTAAAATTATGTCATTGTCTTAATTAACTTCTAATATAATTTGATTTATCTTGGGGCACAGTCGATGTCCTATTTTAAATGTATGTCAAAAGCTATGACCTGAACATAATTTTTCTTAAATAGCTGTGTCTCTTGGGTTCAAAAACTGCTTATTTTCATTCTTCTTCCTATATCTTGATGGCCAAGTTAGTGATCTCTTTTCCTGTGTTTTCAGTTTACTAATTTAAGAGCTATGCATATGTATTTAAGGGTTTTTGTAGATTCTAAATATGCACATTTCAATCTATTATTCTAAATTTAGCCTTGATTATACTTATTTTACCTAATATAACGGGTATACACTTTCAATACTAATCAGTAAAGACAGGTTTTTTTTGGGGGGGGGAACAGATGAACAAAGACAATTTATAAGTAGCCTGTTAGTATGCCTTTACTTCTCAGCATACATGTCTTTAGTTTTTACTTATGGTCAAAGACTGAATATCAACCGTTAGCACAGTAGGGAGCAAATAATATGTCGATTACTTATACTTCTGTCTATCCTTCTAAATCTATTTAGTAAATACAACTGTAATTGCATTTCCAAAAGTGAACTTTTTGGCCTCCTATAATTGCATATCAGGTACCCAGAATTGTAATATACTTACACACATTAGGACAGAAAGGCTTTCAGCGCTAATCTTCTAAGATTTTACTTAAATAATTAGGCTTGAATTAAAAATATATATAGAAGGAGAGGGGGCTGGGGAGTTACTGTCTAATGGTACTGAGTTTCAGTTTGGGATGATGAAAAAGCTCTGGAGATGAATAGTCATGGTTGTACAACAGTGTGAATGTACTTAATGACACTGAACTGTACACTTAAAATGTAAATTTTATGCTGTGTATATTTTACCACTTATATATTTAAAGTCTGACACAGTTTTTCATATGTAGGTGATTCTTCCTTGTCATAGGCATCAGCTTGCATTTAGTCTTTTATCATAACATATACTGTTTTTCATTTAATACATGTCTCATACTTATACTATGTTAGGTGTACATGCTGGGTACAAAAAATCCCTGAAAGTTATTTAACTGGCTCAGCTTTTTTTAAAGCTATGTGACCTTGTATAAGGTACTCAAACCCTCTAAACTGTAGTCTTCTTATATATATATATATATATATATAAATAAGAATAATATCTATTCAAAAGGTGGTTACAGGAAGTAGTTCATATACATTTTTATTGGGAAAATGAATATATTATTCTTGAAAAACACTTAGCACACAATGAGATGCACTGAAAGCACTTGAGAAATACAGCCCCTGGCGCTTTATTAAGCAATGCAGATGAATTAACACACCAAAATTACTTGCAGTCCTTGGCTGTCTTTTGGGGGCTGCATATTTGGGTTACATCTTGTAGCCACCTCCTGCCGTCTCTGTTTACTTTATTTACTTGACTTGCTAAACGTGTTTACTTTATTTACTTGACTTGCTAAACATGACACGTACAAAGGACCCTGTGACCCTATGTTTGGTCTCTTAGGACCCCTTCAGCCTCCAGGCCTTGAACTAGTGGCTTAGTCAAACAAGCTTGCTAAGCAAGGGAAACAGAAGGAAGATAGGCACGCAATGTGCTGGTATTTCTGTGCAACAACCCTTATTGCCCCATTATCCCCAGAGAGCCTCAAACAGCTCTGACACCTTTCAGATTTTGATAGCCTCTTTATTGATAGATCCTGTGGGACTGCTAGTTTTAAGCAATCAGTATTGATTGAAAAGATTAACCAGTGTTTTTCAAAGTATGAATATATTATTTTTTAACATAATTTATATACTTACACCTTGCTTCATTTATGAAAGAATTTGAGACAGTTACCTAATTGCTGTTATCACCATCTTATTGAAATGCAAAATAACTAGACAAAAAGGAACCTCAGAAGTTTGTCTCAATTTCTTCTCTCCAGGCACCTTATTATGCCTTGGCTGTGGTTATCCAGCTAGATTATCCTAGAGCAAACCTGTGATGTCTCTGGTGATAAATACTGGTTTATTTTTTAAGGAAATCAAAGTATTTTCTGATTGAAAAAGAATTAGTACAATTGTTTTGTTGTTTTTTTTCCCTCTTAGTTAATAGGCCCTCTCCAAAATAATGCTCAAATTGTTTGAAATTGAAAGCCAAGAATATGGAGGAACTCAGAAATAATATGAAACAGCTAAATATTAATATTATCACCTTTCATGTATTTGTCCAAAAGCTTAAAATTCAAAAATATTATATCTGCTCACATATTCAGCACTTCTAAAATCTGATAGGAACAATATTGTAAAGCTTAATTATATTTTTATGGCCCATGCCATCTGTGCATTTGTTCTGCTTACAATAGTAGTGCAGTATTCAAAAAAACAATACATTTAGTTTGCAGTGCAATCGTCTTATCACAAATGCATCAAGGCAAATTATCTCTTCTCATTTCAGATCCTGTTCTTATATCTGTTTTTGTATCTGTTTGAAAATAGAAAAACTTCTCAGCTACTAAAAAACCATATGTGGTCGATTCAAACAGAAGACACAAAACTCCTGTTTTTATTTCTTGAAACAAATTGTAATTTAGTTGAAAGAAAACACTATAATTGTTTAATATACAATAGCATATGACTTAAAGATTATTTTCTTATGTTTAAAAATTAAAACTTTCAAAGTCATCATATAAATGTATTTATATTTAATTGCTTTATCATTGGAAACAACAGATTTAAAAACTATTGCTGTACAGATTTGCAACATGCAGGTTCAGAATCTATTTGACATTTTAATAATTTCTCCAAAAAAAGTTATAAACCTTAAAATTTCTCTGTAACCATAGTATAGTTATCAGCTTTCTTAATAAATGATAATATGGTTATGTCTTATTTTTAAATTTCATTCTTTCAAAGAAAAAAATAGACCATGTTAAATTTTCAGGGTGATGTATTTATATATGCAACATAATATTTAATACCAATATACATAATTTCATATATGTACATATATGAAATAAACTTTATAATTCATGTTAGTGGGAATATTATCTAATATCTTTGGTAGTCAACTGGTAAAGTCTTCATTTTACCAGATATGTAACCTATTAAAAATAAGCTTTAATATACAACAAATATTAAATCATCTTTTTATGTCATAAGTGTGAAAAATTGAATGGGCTCACATATGAATACTTCCCTTTATCTATTCTATAACAATGTGTTGTTTTATAATGTCTTCTTTAATTCACATATGTCCACATAATTCCATGGTAAAATTTGATCACTTCTACTTTAATAGTTGATACTTTCTTTTTTCTTTAAACTATACTAATTCTGTGTTCATTTCTTATTGCTGCTGTACCAAGTTAGCACAAATTTAGTGACTTAAAATAACCCTAATTTATTATGTTATAGTGTAGAGATCAGAAGTCCCAAATCAGTTTCAGGAGACCAAAATCAAGGTATCAGCAAGGCTAGTAGAAGTTCCTTCTGAAGGCTCCAGGGGAAAATCCATTTCTTGCCTTTTCCAGTGGTAGAAACTGCCAGCATTCCTTAGCTTATGGACGCATCACTCCAGCCTCTGCTCCCTTCATCACATCACCTTCTCTCTGATGCTGACAGTTTTATCTTCCTCTCATAAGGATTCTTGTGATTACATTGGATCTAGGACAATCTCCCCATCTCGTGACCCTTAACTTAATCACATCTGAAAAACCCTTTAGCCCTCTGTAACATATTCATGGGTTCCAGGGATTCAGGACATCTTTGGGGGCAGGCAAGGGCATTACACAGCCTACTACATCACATAGCCTTTTAGTTTTTAATTTTAATTCCTTAAAATAGCATTGTTCTCCTTTGCCGCAAGGCCTGTGCACTTGCTGTTTAATCTTCCTGGAATATATTTTACGTTTTCCCCTGCCTACATAATGCTTCCTGCAGCCCCAGAATAATTTCTCCCACAGGGAAACCTTCTACAACCTCTCTGACTAAATTAATTTCTCCTCTTATGCAATATAACCTCAAAGCACCCTGTAGTTCTTTGTAGCACTTACCGGTTTATTATTTTTATGTTTACTGTTATGATTCTTTGAAGTTTTTGACCACAAAATACTCATTCTTTATAAACTCAGTAAGAGCAGGTATCATGAGTTTGTCATTGTTTGTCTGTTTGTTTGTTTTTCTTACCTTTGTATTTCCATTGCCTAGTAAATAAATAAATAAATAAATAAATAAATAAATAAATAAATAAATAGTCTTGCACATTTCATATCAGGTTTATTCCTAAATATTTTGTGAGGTTTTTCGATTATGAATGGCATCCTTTTTGTTTGTTTGTTTCATTACATTCTTGGATTGATACTTATACATGTTGATTTTGTATCCAGCCACTTTATTGAGCCATCTCATTAATGCTGTAGTTTCTCAACTCAGTCTCTTAGATTTTATAGGTAGATGATCATATTCTCTACAAATAATAGATAGTTATATGTTTTATTTCTTTTTATTACCCAATTGTGTTGTCCAGGACTTGCAGTATAATGTTAAATGTATTGGTGAAACTGGGCATCAGTCTTTGTTCCCAATTTTTGTTTTAAATATTTGTTTTGGAAATATTTATTTACAAATATTTATTTAGAAATAGATTTTTGTTTTAAATATTTGTTTAGAAATTTGTTTTAAATATTTGGTGGGTCTCCTTTTTCAGTTAAAAGATGCTTTCTTCAATTTTCTAGCTTATGAAGTTATTAAGAGAGTGGTTTTTTTTCTGCTATTAATTTTTGTTCTTCAGTCTTTCAACGTAGTAAATTCCTATTTTTATATTCAGATTCCTTTCTCCCCCGTCCCCACCACCATTCTCTTTCCTCTCTTCCATAATGCCTGTTACACAGATGTTCAAGTTTCTGGATCTAGTGTCCATCTTTTAACTTTTTTCTATTTGATTTTCTTTGCCCGTTTATATTCTGGGAGAATCTCTTTATCTTCCAACTCACTAATTCCTTCCTCAGTTGTGTCCATTCTATTAGTCAATTGAAGTTTGTTTTGTTCGTTTTGACAGACATATTCTTCTTTTTCATGTTTTCTAATTTGTTCTTTTTCTAACAGCCTCTCTTACTCAATTGAGGATATTAATTCTATTGGAAAGTCTTTTGTGTGCTTTATAAACTATTTCATTAGATGTAAGTTATGTTTGTTTAGTATCCTTGGGTACTGAAATGTTGGGTGATTATCGATTAGGCTCTTGTCTTATATTTGAGATGAATATGGATCATGTATGGATCTATTTCTTTTTACTGTAGCCTGTCTTAATCTGCCTCACAGTCTGCAGGGGATGGACAAGATGTGCTCCCAGGTGGAAAATTGCAGTAGTTGTCTTCCAGGATTGGGTTTCCTTGTGCCTTGGGAAATTCAGTGGCTACTTAGTGTAATTGTCCTAGTTCTTGAATTATATTTTTAAAGAATTTCTAAAAAATAAATTAAAAAAAGAAAGAATTTCTATCAGTAATGTAGACTAGTAAACCAATAACTCCATGTTTTAATACTATATTCTCTTTATTTTTATTAGTCATCTTTAAAAATGTCTTGACTACTCCCTTTCATGTTTCTCATGCTCAGTGTTACCTTCTAGGCAGTTTCTTCCTTTATTCTTGAAACACAACAAAACCATTAAAGAGTTCTATCTTATCTCAAATATTTTTCATATAAGCCCATGGAATTGACTTTGATATTTAAATTTAGATTTTAAAATTTTAGCAGCATGCAATTCAAGGCATAATTCAAAAAGCCAGTCCTCAGTTATCTACAAGTATATTATCCACATTTCAGTTTATGTGCATCAAAGATTCCACCTTTTTATTGACAATGTCAGATCATTTCCTTAACTAAGGACCTTTTTATATAACTATTACATGAATTATCTAAAATAGTCAAACTATAGAAGCAGAGAATAGAGTGGTGGTTGTCGGAGGTCACAGGGCAGATGGGGCGTTTTAGCTCAGTGGGTATTAAGTTCTGTTATGCAAGATAAATAAATTTTATAAATGTTCTGTACAACATAATAACTATAATTAACAATACCATGTTGTGCACTTTAAAATATGTTGAGGCTAGATCTTGTGTTGTGTTCTTAACCAAAAAAAAAAAAAACTACAAAAGAATGCAGAGAAAGTTTTGGAGGTGATAGGTATGTTTAGTACTTTGATTGTGGTGATGGTATCATGGGTACATACATATGTACAAACTGATCAAGATGTATACATTAAATGTGCACAATATTTTGTATATCAATTATGCCTCAATAAAGCTAAATAAATACTACATTCTGGTCAGATCTGGAAGGGAAAAGTTATAATTAATTCTTTTAAAGATGAGAGCCAGAAAATTCATAAACTGGTGCTTTTTTACGCTCTGATTTCACCTGGTGCATCAGTCAGTACAGGTGCCCTAAGAGATGATGCTGGCCATTCCCAGCAGTGGGAAAGGAGATTTAAGCGATGAAGTTACAGAAGTAGCTAACTTTTAACTTCTTTCTAACGCAACCACAGTAGAAGTAATGCTGAATCACATTCTGAATCAAATATATTTTCTCTTTAAGCTGCTCTTTTGGATTACCCAGGCCTAGGGTCTAACTCCACTTTGTGAAAGGGGTCCTTGAATCATTGATTTTATTAAATGTCCTGTGTGTGTGCAATAGTTCTCTGATCTGTACATCCTTATTATTGAATATTTTCAGGTTTTAAGTCAAAAGAATTTGAATGAAAGAATATAAATGTAAAATGGACAATTGCTGGTGTGGGGTTCATGTGTCCTGAGTAGGAAAACATCATGCATACTACAACTCGGTGCCAGTTAGGAATAAGATGATGAGAAACCATATTAGAAACTAGATTAGAAATTCCTTTACCCAGGATTTTTAATCCAAGGGTCTCTGTCTCCAAGGAAAGTCTTTGGAGGCTGATTAAGTTTATTGAGGACAGGGGAGCTGCCTCCAGGGAATATAATGTCTACTGGGAAAAAAAAACAAGTAAAGTTTTAAGTACCTGGTAAAACCCTCTAAATATGTTCTCTGTCTCCAAGAAGGACTGTATCATCGTAATTACTAACCATGCTTTGGTATTTGCAGACATGGATTTTAGTCCCATTTCTGACACTTACTAATTGTCTTACTTTAAGCGTCAGTATAATTCTGACACTTTTTTTTCTCATCTTGAGTAAAATGGAGTAATAATGAAAATACCTACCTTGTTCTAAGGATTAAATGATAAAATATGTGTGAATTGTTCAGTACAATAAATGGCCCTTCTTAAATACTCAGTTGGTGTCAGCTGCAACAATAAGTGTCATTGTTACTGCGATCTAGTTTGGGAAGCAAGATTTACACCCAGGAAAGTCAAATACCATTTAAGGATAATAATAAATTAAATTATTAGTTATCACTGTATTCCCAGAATGCTTTAAGAAACAAGCTTTTTCTGATCACACTATATAAATAACATACATGCACACACTCCCTCAGAAAGCTGTTTGTGGCCTTTCTTGTACAATCACAATCTTTAATCTTTGCTACTGACTTCTTATCTGTCATCCCCACTACTCTGCAAGCTCTTTTAGTGGGGGCCATATTTCTCTGACTCATTTGTTACATCTCCAGCACCCTGATACAGTAGGCACTCAATAAATATTTGTTAAATATATGAATTAGAGAGAGGGGCATTTATTGCTGGCCAGCATTAGCAGAGAAAATTTGTAGAGAAGAGGTTTGAAATGGACCTTGAGAAATGAGCAGGATTTGGATGGACAGAGAGAGCCAAAAATGCATTTTGGACCAGGGTCGAAGGAGGAATACATTAAGAGGCATGAAATAACTGAAGCACAATGCGTAGACACGATGCGTAAGAATGGAGTCACTTAATTTTAGGGAAAAAGAAATCATTGTAATAAACTTTTCACACCTCTTCACTTTACAGATGAGAAAAACAAGACCCAGATAGTGACAGAGGCAGGATGAGAATCCATGTCTTTTCTATACCGTGTAACTCACAGAGCTTACAATAGAATAGGGGAGACTAGAACCCATGACTTTGGGTTGTCAGTTCCATGAAGGAGCAATTAGATGGGGAGGAATTAGATAAGCAAGAAGTCTACTTAGGAAACAACTGTGATAATCAAACCCCAACATGATAAGGGAACCAGACAGAGCAAGAGGAGTCATATGTTATGTTTTATTATACTCTTTTAGATATGAATACTTATGGCTAGAGTAAACATGGGGCCAAGTAGAAATGGGGTGAAGGTAGATATGACACTCTGGTACACTACAACTCAGATCTACTATGTTAAACCATACATAAAGATAAAAGGCAAAATGTGTTTTAGTTTTAGATATTCTTCAGGAGAAAGTAAACAGGTTCCATAAAACCTAGGGATAATCAAACAAACTTATCTGGGATACTTTTGAAAATGAACACACTGTGCACTATATGGTAAATGTTAGGTGCCCTCACAACAAACCTTACACAGAATAGCCATAGACAGATAAACCTTTCAAAAGTGGGCTGACGATTTCTGACAGCAGTATAAAGCCATCTTTCAGAGCCAGCAATTCAGTCAGGCCCATCTGAATCACTTCCTCTATAAATTGTCTTTAGTGGAAATAGAAGCAAAAAGCACCAGTGAACTAATAATTATCTCCTCTTTGTCATCAGAGTGGCCTAGGTTAATAAAATGCCACCTTAAAATTAATTTCATCTTTTTTATCTACCTGGAGTTATTCTGTTGTTGTTTCCTTAAAACATAGCATATTTGTATGTGACCTGTTTTGTTTTGGTTTTTTATTTGTATGGATCCAGAAAGCCAGTGTGATGGTAAAGATAAATACGTACCTCAAAATTATTTTAGACTCGCTCTATAATTTTTTAAATCAAATATTTTGACCGAATTAACCATGTTAGTCATTTATTTAATAGACTAGTAGATGCAACTTTAGTCTTCTTATTAGTTTCCTTCTTTAATAAAAAATATTATTACATAATGAATTAAATCATAAGCCTACAAATTAAAAACTGGCTCATACTGCAACTTCATATTAATGATATAGCTGATGAAAATAAGTATTAATAACCTAAAGATGCATAGTGCTAGGGACAAAGGTGGCATTTTACATTTTTATTAACACTTGTAATTTTCTCCTGCTTGATTTCTTTTAGGCCAAGCCCAATTTCTTCTAAACCATGGGTCAGTGAGCTCATGCTGGTTCTCATATGAATGATGGGCTTGATTTTGCAAAGATAACACCAACCACCAATACCTAGGTCTAGCTACCATCATTATGAACAACCTAGGATAGGAAAGTATGAATTTGAATGCGTTATTTCCTTTAATTTCACTAACTGGCAATTCTGAACACCATCAGAATTATGTATGTTTGTGAAACATTACATTTTTAAATGTTATTATTGTGATAGTAACAAAATAGCATACAACAAGCAGAATATTATTGTTTTACATATTTGTTATCTTTCCTTGTTAAACATCGTAGGAAGAAAAAGAAACACACTTTAAATGGTAAAGTTTTGTGTTTAGTAAATGATCTCTTATAACCAAATGTATGCGTAAGTTTAAGAACAACCGAGCTTCACCTATATATAGAATCTGATACATATCTGCTTCAGTAGCTTTTCTCCATCCTCCCAAATGAAAACAATATTATATTAATAAATCATCAGAGGCTTCTATTAGCTTGATAAATAAGTACATTTAAAATACAAGTTAGAATAGGATTTGTTTAAATGCTTGAAATAAGTCTTCATCATACTATTCTAGTGATGTCAAATACAACTTTCATTTTTAAAAGACTTTAGTTAGAAATTTAATCTTTGAAAATATTAATAACAGCTTACAGCAGGTAAGCTATAAAATAACACTGGATGCTGTCTATTTAGTTTCTGGTTGAAAAAGCACAGCAGTACTTTAGTTCATTACCTTTGAAAAAAACAGTAACAAGATAATACAGCTGCCTCTGATTAAGATGTAAATTCTTTCTAATTAGAATGTAAATTCTTACATTTAAATGAAGACATCAATTGTCAGGATGCCATATGATATCTTATTCCACCTTGCCTGAATGAAGCCCTCACTGCTCATCTATGGCACTAAAATAGTTTTGCAATCCCTTTGTTCTCTGATTCTTGTAATATTCTCTCTTCATGTTCCCTTTTCACATTGCTTTTGTTTGTTTTCCCCCTTGCATCTGATATTGCAGTGCCTTGGGATTTTGCAGAAATTTGGAATGAAAATTGAGTTCAGTCAGTGCCAGTATTTGCTTGTGCCTCAATTACTTCTGCTGAATTTTCCTCAATGCAAATCAGGCAGGTTGCATAAAGTGGTGCATGTATTTGAAATAATTAATTTTCCGTAAAATGATGGATCAAGTCCAATCAACCTTCATGAAATCTAAATAATAGAATAGAGAATTAGAAATTAATTAACATTTTGTGTTGTTAATACTTTAGAGCATAAACTAGTAATAGTAAGTTTTACTGTTGATTCTAACTTTTTCTTTATTAAATGTTGATGAAAACCTTCTGCCTCAATCATTTCTTGCCAGAAATGTGCTAACAAGGAATCTTGTATCAATAACATGGAAACAAAGGTTTCAAAGATTATATAAATTATTAACCAGTGAGTTGAATTATTCGTGCTTCTCTTTACTGAGCAATAGTCAAAGTTTTATCTTGAATAATGTACACTAATTTATAGAAACCTACTATTATAATGGATGAGGCCATGAACCTTTGAGCATAGCGTCATACCTTTCTTTTACATCATGTTTCTTCAACCAAAAGAGGTATGTATAACTTTACAGGTGAACCAACTCAACCAACCTTACAGTGCTAGGGAAGGAGAAACCTAGAAATTGAAAGAATACAGATAGAAGGGTGCCTCCTCTAGTTGTTTTTTTTAACTATTTATTATAGAAAATTTCAAACATATACAAAAGTAGAGACTAATATAATGAACTCCTATGTACCCATCAATCATCAAGGAGCTAACAGGGAAGCAAAACTTACCAATCTGAAATAATGAATAACATGCAAATAATAGAGAATCATTATATGTAATAGAAGCTAAAATGCAGTTAGAGGGTATGAGTGCTATGGATACTTAGAGAAAATTAGTTTGTGCCAAATGGGCACAAAGAAGAAGAGAAAGAACATTCCAGGCAGAGTGGAGATGCCATAAGAAATTCTTTAGCAGTGAGCAGAACCTGTGATAATGTAGAAGAGGTTGGCATGCGTTGATCAGAAGTTTCATGTTTGCATATATAAGTAGTTACACCGCAGGCACATGCTACCATGCACTTAACTTTGGTAAGATGGAAGGATTTGAAAGCCAGGTGATACATTTTAGTACTAAGTAGCCAAGGAAGTATTTTAGGCTTTAGAGCAGCGGTTCTCAACCTTCCTAATGCCGTGACCCCTTAATACAGTCCCTCATGTTGTGGTGACCCCCAACCATAAAATTATTTTCGTTGCTACTCTATAACTGTAATTTTGCTGCTGTTATGAATCGTAATGTAAATATATTTTTGATTTCCAATGGTCTTAGGCGACCCTTGTGAAAGGGTCGTTCGACCCCAAAAGGGGTCGCACCCCACAGGTTGAGAACTGCTGCTTTAGAGTGACAGTGTCAAAAATACCTTCTCTTGGGGTTAGCTCAGTTGGTTAGAGAGTGGTGCTAATAACACCAAGGTGTCCAGTTCAATCCTCACATGGGCCACTGTGAGCTGTGCCCTCCTTAAAAATATAAAATAAAATAATTAACTGTTAAAAAAAAAGGAAGCAAACTTTACATGCTCACAAGTTTAAAAACAAAAATACCTTCTCTTTGTCCAAACAAAAATCTCATCTTTTGTAATTAAAATTCTTTTCTTATTCTCTGACCATGTTCACAAATACAAGGACAGTTCTAGTGACTAAAGGGTAAATTGCAAAGAAAATTTTTGTCTCTAGCCCAACTAATTAAAAACAAACGTTAGAAATAAATCTGTAATGGTGATTTTTACTTTATTGCATTTTGCTTGACTTCTATACCCAGTATAATCAAGAGAAATATCACTGTTGTTATTCATAATACAACATAGTTGCTTGAAAGTTGCTTAAAACCGCAATTTATTTGTTTTTGTACAATTCCAAATTTGTGTTATTATTTACATACAATATTCGTTTTTCATTGCTACTCTAACAAATTACCACAAACTTAGTGGCTTAAATAATACAAATTTATTTTCTTACAGTTCTGGAGAAATCCAAAGAGTCTTACAGGGCTAAAACCAAGGGGTCAGCAGGGCTGAGTTCCTTCTGAATGGCTCCAGTGGAGAACCCATTTCCTTGCCGTCTCCCGCTTCTAGAAGCCACCTGCATTCCTTGGCTCACGACCCCATTCCTCCATCTTAAAAGCCATCAATGTTGGGCTGAGTCCTTCTTAAGCTGCTATTTCTCTGATTCTCTTTTATATCTTTCTCTTTCCCTTTGAAGGACCTTTGTGATTACCTTGGGCCCACTGGGATAAACCTGGGTAATCCCCCACATTCATTCCATCTGTATCCTTAATTCCCCTTTGCCATGTACAATAACATATACATGTTCCAGGGATTAGAATGTGGAAATCTTTGAGGGACCATTGTTTTGCCTACCTTACATTTCTTGCATAGCTACTCCTCAGTAACCACTTTGATAGACCATAGACACAGAATTGCTTTACTGATGCAGAAAGGAAATTTTTCTGATTTAAAACTAAACTAATATTTATCATTTTGGCTGACTTTGAGGAAAAAAAGAGAAACCAGACTAAATACTTTAAGTCACAATAATTGCACAGCCAAATAGAAGCATGTTTACAAAATTGTATACTAAAATCAGTCATTGTAGACATGGCCAGAAACTTGGGTTTCAAAGAAGGGAGTAAGAAGCTCGCATTTTTTGAGAACATACTATGTGGCAGACACTATTGTAAATATCTTAGAGATATTATTGCCTTTTAATTTTTAAACACTCCTATAATTAAGTATATTTTCCTCCCTTTAATGATAAACTGATACTGGAAGACTTTAGGCAATTTCCCAAAAGACACAGTTAATGAGTGACCCCAAAGTCTTCATACTATACTATGCTGAACTCTTATAATGATGTTAGTTGTATCCGTCAATCAAGAAACAGTTTTTTCAGCACTGATTAAAATCAAGACTTTCAAAGTATTATGGAATCAACAAGCAAGTATGAGACATAATCCCTGCCTTCTAGGAATGTACGGTCCAATTGAAGAAGTAAGACAGAAATGCACAGGGCAGTAGTCTAGTGTTGTGTGTTAAGCACGGATTCAGACAGCCTTAGGTTAGAATTCTTGTTCTTTTACTACTTAATCTTTTACTATACATGAGCCTAGGTTTCCTTTCCTTCCTCACAGGGTTGTTACAGAGATCAACTACACATGAACCCACTAATCCCAGGATCTAACATAGCGAGCACTCAGTAAATGGTAGCTGCTCTTATTGTAATAAAATTCTCGGAGTGCAAAGGCTGAGTTAATGATTACCCAGTCACGGGATGTATGGGGGTTGAGTGGAAGAAAAGCTGATTGTCAGATGAGTGATTTCATGTTAAACCTGCAGGTATACACAAGGATTTCTTGTAGTTGTGAATATCATGACTGGCAGTATGGTGTAGCGTCTCAGTGTACTGGTTCTGGAGAAGAATACCTGGTTTCAAATTCCATCTCTTTACTAATTTGTCTGTGCCTCAGTTTCCTCATGTGTAAAAATGGGGTAAATATAGTACTTCATCACAGTGATGCTGCAAGGACTAAATGAAGATGCAAAATGCTTAGAAGGGTATCTGGCACATAATAAGATAATTGTTATTATTACCAAGGGCACTCCTTCTGTCGCCTGCCCTCACATCCATCATAGTTGACGGTGATGTAAAGAATGCACACAGTCTCGGTTTCCCATAGCCATATAGGTGATTTGCACAGCTGGACAGCGTCACCAGTAGGACGGACGTTGTACTAGGACGTATCATGTGCCTGCAGTGTACCTGGCAGTGTGCTTTGGGTAATACAAGATGGCAAACACTCAATTTCTCTAAACCTCCCTGGCTAGGTGAGGAGATGAAATGGATGGTGGATGAAATAGAGAGTAATTAGGCGCTAAAATGAGGGTTAAACTGACTCCAAGTGCAGTAGGAATTCAGAGAAAGGAGAAATGGTTATGGATCATATCACCTCACTGGAGAAAGCAGGGCTAGAACTAGGCCTGGAATACTGAGTGGAATGTTATGGGCTGGTGAGGAGATAACGGACAATTCTGAACATGAGAAACTGCCCCAAACCTGGCGTGTCGTGCACCTTCTGTTCTGTCTACCCCGCTTTTTAAATAAGCAGCAGCAAAGAAGGGGAAAAGTGAATGAGGGTGCCGCAAATGCCATAAGCCCATGGAATCATAAATAAATGCTTGTTCTATTGAAGGGATCTAAGTACAAGGGATCATAGAATTTAGAGTCTCCAGTATCTTGGGTGGAACAAAAATTTACATCTTTATTTTCACTAATATCCTCCTAAAATTTAGTATTTTCTCAATTATGAGTATAGGTAACAAACCACAGTAACATTATCAGGAGCCATGACTTTGTCATCAATAGAAATCACAGGTTTTTTTCTTATAAGGTTATATAACTACGCAAGTATCTCAAAATATTATTTATATTCATCTCCTTTGATAACTGTTAGGCCCCCTGCTACTCTTGTTATTTAACAGTTAATAAAAAAGCAGATATTATTATATCAGCAATTAGGGGTTTTTTTCGTTCTCTTTTTTATTTTAAATTAAAGTTTATTGGGGTGACAATGGTTAGTAAAGTTACATAGGTTTCAGGTGTACAATTCTGTAATACATCATCTATATATTGTATTGTGTGTTTACCACCCAGAGTCAGTTCTCCTTCCATCATCATATATTTGATATTGTTTACCCTCATCTACCACCCTCCTCCTCCTCCCCCCTTTATAATTTGATAAAACTCTAATGCAATTTGTTCCTTTATAATCCAGTGTGTGTTATTTTATATATATTTTTTTTAAGATTTTTATTGGGGAATTGGGGGGATGGGAACAGTGCTGGGGAATTGGGGGAAGGGGAACAGACAAGTTGCTGTCGTTTTGTTCTTCAATCTAGTTGTGGAGGACGTTGCTTCACTGGCCCAAGTTGGCACCATCATTGCGCTCTTCCCGGGCGAGGCAGATCAGTCGCCGGCTTCTGGATGGCCGCTCACTGCGGCTGCTGGCCGCTCACGCTGGCTGCTGGCTACACACGGTAGCCCATGGCAACCCACTGCCACAGGGGCTGCAGCCTATGCCGTCGCCGGCGACTCATGGCAGCCCAGCTCCAGGTTGAGCTGTTGTTCAGCATCTTAGCTGTAGAGGGCAGTGTCACTGGCCCTCACATGTGGGATCCGAACCGGGGCCCTCTGGCATCCCAAGCAAGTTCTTAACCATCGCGCCACTCGGCCAGCCCTATTTTATATATTTAGAAGCATTATTCTGAAAAAGGGTTCATAGGTTTTACCACATTGACAAAGGAGTCCATGGCACTAGGATAATGCTTCTATTTATGGACCTGTAATATATTAGTTTTTTTGGTAACCACATCCATAGTTGACTCATATTGAACTTATAATCCACTAAAATCCCTTTTTTTTAGCATTGTTCATGTAGGCTGTACTTATTCCCTAATGTAGGCAATTACTGCCCAGCTTATGTCTGGAATCAATTGACAAATATGAAATTTTTAGAGCAGCGTTTTATAAATAGTTCTACCTACCTAAATATAGACTTAATCTTAACTACCTGAGGTTATATCTTACAAGATATTTTCTATATATAGATATATCTGCCAAATAAAAATTATATATTGATTTTTTTCTAGTTTCATTAAGATATAATTGACATATAACATTGTGTTAAAGTACACAATATAATGATTTGATATACATATATTGTGTGATACTATTACCATAGTAAGTTAACATTCTCCACCTCACATAGTTATAAAATTTTTTTCTTGTGATAAGCACTTTTAAGATTTGCTCTCTTAGCAACTTTCAAATACACAATGCAGTATTGTTAACTACAGAAGGTGCCAAAAGAATGTATACACATTTTAAGAAAGGAAAAAACTGCATTAAAATTGTAATACTCAATATATACCAGTAACAAAAGATGAATACAAGTCACGTTTGATGTCTGCAATTACAAGAGGCACTCAAAGTGGTTACCATCCACATAATTTTAATACAGATTTTTCCTTTCTTAAAATGTGTATACATTTTTTTGGCACCCTCTGTATAGTCAATATGCTGTACATTACATCCCTAGAATTTATGTATAACTGGAGGTTTGTACCTTTTCACCATCTTCACGCATTTCGCACCCACCCCACCTCACCCCCACTCCCCTCCGCTCCTCCATCCCCCACGTCTGGCAGCCATCAATCTGTTTGCCATTTCTCTTTTTTAGATTCCACATATAAGTGACATCCTACAGTATTTGTCTTTCTTCATCTGACTGACTTCACCAAGCATAATGTCCTCAAGTTTCATTCATATTATTGCAAATGGCAGGCTTTTCTTCTTTTTATGGCTGCATAATATTTCAGTGTGTGTGTGTGTGTGTGTGTGTGTGTGTGTGTGTGTCACATTTTCTATATAGATTCATTCATTAGTGGACACTAGGTTGTTCCCATGTCTTGGCTATGGTAAAAAGAAAAAAATGCTACAATACATAAGAGTCCAGATAGCTTTCAAGATAGCAGTTTTGTTTCCTTTGGATATATACCCAGAAAAGGAATTCCTGGGTCATATGGTAATTCTATTTTTAATTTTTTGAGGACCGGCCATACTGTTTCCCATTGTGACTGCGCCAACTTACATTCCCTCCAACAGTGCACCAGGATTCCCTTTTCTCTACATCCTCTCCAACACTTGTTATCTCGTGTCTTTTTCATGATAACCATTCTAACAGGCGTGAGGAGATATCTCATTGTTGTGTTGATTTGTATTTTCCTGGTGCTGAGTGATGTTGAACAACTTTTCATGTACCTGTTGGCCATTTCTATCACTTCTTTGGAAAAATGTCTATTTAATTCCACTGCCCATTTTTTAATCAGAATATATATATATATATATATATATATATACTATATATATATATAAATTCAATTTGTTGATGGTTTCCTTTGCTGTGCAGAAGCTTTTTAGTTTGATATAGTTCCACTTGTTTAATTTTGCTTTTGTTGACTGCTTTTTATGTCAAATCCAAAACTTTGTTGCCAAGACTGATATCAAGTTGCTTACTTCCTGTTTTCTTCTAGGAGTTTTAGGCCTTGTGTTCATCCATTTTGAGTTGATTTTTGTGTACGGTGTAAATTAGTGGTCCAGTTTCATTCTTTTTCATGTAGATGTCCAGTTTTCCCAATACCATTTATTGAAAAGGCTATCCTTTCCCCCATTGTATATTCTTGTCTCCTTTGTAGAAATTAATTAAACATATATGAGTGAGTTTATTTCTGGGCTCTCGATTCTGTTCCATTGATCTATGTGTCTTTTTTTATGCCAATACTATACGACTTTGATTATTATAGCTTTGTAACATAGTTTGAAATCAGGAAGTGTGATGCCTCCACCCTGTTCTTTCTCAAGATTTCTTTGACTATTCAGAGTCTTTGTGGTTCCATACAAATTTTAGGATTGTTCTATTTCTGTGAAAAAGGCCATTGGAATTTTTTAGGGATTGCATTGAATCTGTAGATTGTTTTGTGTAGTATGGACACATTTTAACAATATTAATTCTTCCGCTCCATGAGTACAGAATATCTTTCCATGTGTTTGTGTCTTCAGTTTTTTTCTTCAATATCTTATAGTTGTCAGTGTACAGATCTTTTACCCCCTTTGTTAAATTTATTTTTAGGTATTTATTCTTTTTGATACAATTGTAAATGGATTGTTTTCTTAATTTCTTTTTTGGGCAGTTTGTTATTAGTGTATAAATATGCAACTGATTTTTGTATATTAATTTTTTTATCCAGCAATCTTACTGAATTTGTTTATTCTAACAGTTTTTAGTGGCATATTTATGGTTTTTTATATATATAATATGATATCATCTGCAAATAGAGTTTCCCTCCTTTCCAATTTGAATACCTTTTATTACTTTTCCTTGCTTAATTGCTTTAGCTAGGATTTCCAGTACTATGTTGTATAAAAGTGGTAACAGTGGGGATCCTTGTCTTGTTTCCGATCTTAGAGGAAATGCTTTCAGTTTTTCATGAATAAGTATAATGTTAGCTGTGGGCTTGTCATATATGGCCTTTCTTATGTTGAGATGTGTTCTCTTTTGATCCTGTTTGTTGAGAGTTTTTATCATGAATAGATGTTGAATTTTGTCAAGTGCCTTTTCTGCTTCTATTGAAATTATCATATGATTTTTATCCTTCATTTTGTTAATATGGTTTATCACATTGACTGATTTGCAGATTTTGAATCATCCTTGCATCCCTGGAATAAATCCTGCTTGATCACAATGTATGATACTTGTAATGTCTTTTCTATATGCAGATATATCTTTCAAACAAAAATTATCTATTTCTTTTAAAAACAGTGGGGGTTTTGTTGGGGGGGCGGGTGTTTGTTTATTTGTTTTTGTTTGTTTTGGTAGGGTAGGGGATAGGGAAGAGCTGTTCTGGTTATTATTGCTGTATAACAAATCATCTCAAAACTTAGTGATGTGAGACAATCATTTGATTACATCCAAGGCTTTTGTGGGTCA
This sequence comes from Hipposideros armiger, assembly GCF_001890085.2. Lineage (NCBI taxonomy): Eukaryota > Metazoa > Chordata > Mammalia > Chiroptera > Hipposideridae > Hipposideros > Hipposideros armiger. The sequence goes on from NW_017731394.1 coordinate 250,609, forward strand.
TGAATTTGTATAGATCACAGGAGGTATGCTTCCATCAATGCACTATTCTATGATATCCAGGTCCTCAGCGGGAAAGATTTGATGGCCGAAGGTAGGAATCCACTAGGCGCATCTTCACTCACATGTCTACTGGTGCATGCTGTCTGTCAGCTGGGGCCTCAACTGAGGCTGTCCTCCTGTCCTCTGGAGCACCTGTGCATAGCCTTTCCATGTGGCCTGCACTTCCTCACAGTATGATGGGCTCTTCTTACATTGCTGTCGAACTGCTTAGATGACAGCCCTGGACTCCTAAAGTTAGTATCCTAGAAAACAAGGTAGAAGCTGCCTGGCCTTTTATGACCCATCATGCATCATCACATCTCCCATATTTTTCGATTGAAACAGCCACAAGGCCACCCAGATTCAAGGGGAGAAGAATTAAACCTGCCACTTGATCACACTGTACAAGGTCATACTGTACAAGAGCATGTGGAATGGGTGATGTTGTACAGTTATCTTTAGAAAATACAATCTGTACCTGTAAATAGGTGCAAATTAGTGGGAAAGTACTTTGAACCCATGATCTGCAGTGACCCAGTTTTTGTGGAATGATCATAGATGAAACAGAATTTGTCTAAATGACTCATATTTGAAATTAAGGTTTATAATTATGTTACCTATTATTTGTGTAGTGAAATTTCTCATTTTATTAGAGTTGGAGGAAGGATCTGTGGTCTTTTTCGATGTGTAGCTAGCTCTGTGTTTATCAGCAGAAGATCTGAAAGCTACAAGTATTATCTAACTCATATAATAATGACAGAGGAAAAAAATGTTTTATATTTTCTCCACTAAAAGTTTTAATGTATAAAAAAAAACCATAAAGGTGAATTGTATAGTAAGTGACTTTATTATTATTATAATAAACCTAAAAATAACCATAAACAAATACTGAATTCTAGTTAATAATATGCATGCAAAGTGGTTAGAGGTAAAATGTACTGATATCTTCAACTTGCTTTGAAATTCACCAAAAATAAGATGAATTGATGGATAATAGATGTTTAGAGAGGTCATAAAGCAAATATAGAAAAAGGTTGGGGCCAGCCGAGTGGCGCATTGGTTGGGAGCTGGCTTGGGATGCCAGAGGGCCCTGGTTTGGATCCCACATATGAGGGCCAGTGACACTGCTCTCTGCAGCTTGGATGCTAAACAACAGCTCAACCTGGAGCTGGGTTGCCATGAGTTGCCTGCGACGGGGTAGGCTGCAGCCCCTGCTGCAGTGGGTTGCCATGGGCTGCCGTGTGTGACCGGCAGCCAGCGTGAGCGGCCCTCAAGCCACCGTGAGCGGCTGTCCAGGGGCCAGCAGCTGATCTGCCTCACCCGCGAAGATCGCAGTGGTGGTGCCAACTTGGGCCAGTGAAGCAACGTTCTCCACAACTAGACTGAAAAACAAGGGCACGGCGGCTTGTCTGTTCCCCTTCCCCCCAATTCCCCAGCGCTGTTCCCATCCCCCAATTCCCCAATAAAAATCTTTTTTAAAAAACTATATATATATATAGAGAGAGAGAGAGAGACAGAGACAGAGAGAGAGACAGAGACAGAGAGACAGAGAGAGAGAGAGAGACAGAGAGAGAGAGAGAGAGACAGAGAGAGAGAGAGACAGAGAGAGAGAGAGAAAGGTTGATTGCACACATTAGGTGGTATGTGTTCTCTAAAAAAAATCAACTTTTCTATATGTTTGAATTTGTTCACAATAAAACATGGTGGAAAATCAGGAGACACCACTACACCGTCACTAGAATGACCTTTAAAAAGTGGGTTTCTTGGAATATTGTCCTCGTTAAAAGTTCTGACACAATTGTAATGAAGTGACTACTACATCACCTACTTTTATGCAAGTAATTGGATAATCACTTGATAAGAGGGAAAGCAGAAGGCGAGCGTTACGCACAAGCCTCAGCACAGGTCTGTGCCTGCAAAGTCAGAAACCTTTGAGACAAATAATGATAATTAACACAATTTTGCCACTGGGAAAACTAAAACTCTAGACTTACTGCATAAACAGAGTATGATCTCTATTTCAAATGTTGTTTGCTCTGCTAAAATCTTACACCTATTTTTTTCCCTTTAGGCTATTACTTTTAATTATTTTTTTCCTTTTCTTTGACCTCAGCAATATGTTCCCTTGTTTACATTATTCATGGAATCATGAAGGGTCACTATTGTCTGCCCAATCCCAAAATAATTTGGCAGTTTTTCAAATTGTTTTGCTTGAATTGTACTGAAGTGGTAACCCGCTGACGCAGGCATACACTCCAGTACTCTTGTGCTCTGATCAGGCCAGAAAAAAAAAAAGAAGATAAAAGGAATTAAAGTGTTTTCAGTTGCTAAGCAAAGGAGTAGTTGGTAAGGAATAGTAAAACTTTAGAATTTTTGAAGTCCTGTGGTATAATTTGGACTCACTGAAACATTCATACCTTAACTTAGAATAGTACTAACTAATCAATGAGGTCATTGATTAAGTGTCCTCCAGTGACTGGTACTGTGACGTGCTGTGCAGAGCCTTTGCACTTAAGAGACATAAGCAGCGTAGCTAGAGAGAAAAGTTGGAGAGGACACCCGGACATGAGCAGATTCGCACCGCAAGATAAAGCAAAAAGAAGATAAGTGCCAAGGACCAGATGGAATGAAATCATGTTCCCTGGGCTCTCTTGCCCAGCCTGAGAAGCCAGGCCAGGGGAGTTTGTGATTATGGTACAGGAGCAGGGCTGTCGCTCAATGCTCAAGCCACCCTGTCAGTCACAACTGCTATGCAATATACTCCTTACTCCCTATTTTGTACTTAGTCTTGGATTTTTATCTGAAACCTGGCAGCTTTGGAAGTAGACTCATCATTTATCCAGCTGAAGACTTTCACTTCCAAGTACATATTCAGGCTATGTTTGCCTGGGTTTGTTGTTTGCATGGTTGAATGCTATCCTTGGAAAGATGTACTTTTGAGCTCGTGTGAAGCCAATGACTTGCCTTCGGCATTCATGAGAAAGTTCTGAAGTTTCTGTTTCAAGGCTTTGACATGTCAGCATGTGTAAGTCTAGCCCGATGCCAAGATGCCTTATGCCAATAGGTTCCTTTTGGTCCTGGTGTGCAAGACTTCCCTTGCAGCTCTTAACCTGTTGCCATTAAAAGAAACAAAAAATTAGAGTACTGTGATCCATAGCATAGGTTGTTGGCACAAATATAATTAGTACTGCATCACAAAATTGCTTTTGGTTCATTAGAATTTTTAACTATGTTGGAATTTTTAAAAAAAAAAAAGCCTGCTTTCTAAAACCGTGCATTCAACTCCTGATTTTCCATTCAACCCATGAGGATGCTTCCCGGCTGCTCAGCCAGAACCTGGATTGGCCTTCTTTCATTCAGCACACTTCTGAACCAGTGGCAAGTCTTGTTGTGGGGAATATTGGGTAGCAAATTCTAATTTGGCAGCACCCTGGGGACATTAATCAATCAGAAAATATAAATGAGCAAATCATTTCTCAGGTGAAATGGTTCTATTGAGAATACTACTGAAATGAAAAACGCTAACATGTTGACCAAACTAAAAAACACGTTTACAATTCATGTGATCCGTGGTACTGTTGATTTTACTTTTATATGCTCTCAGGAGGCTTGACCTTTCAGCCTCTATAATTTAAATAATTGCTAATAACTTAGGAACTGTTTGAATGCGGAATTCACCTGTACCTCTCTCTCTGGCTGCCTGGCTGATAGCACAGCCCTCTCCATTTCTTTCCTTGCTTCTGTTAGATGCCCGTCTCAGCCCCATTGCCAGCAGCTTCGACAATATGTTGTTGTGGCAAATACTATTGATTCCAATTGTGGGTGACAAATTGTAATTTAACTGTAATTTCTACCATTATCATGATCTAAACATACATAGTGCTTCAACTATTTAAATGACTGAAATGTTCCTCAGATAAAAAGCACACTTATCCATGTTGGCCATTAGAAGTAAGAGAAGACCGCCCAGCAGCCTTTTTAAATAGTATTTTGTTTTTGTTGTTTGTTTTTAATATTTATTCTTTGGTCCAAAGAGCTAATGATTAAGTCTTGAGAAGTCAGGGCAGAGGCAGTCCTGGATTTCTACTATAGGGATTGAAGAGCATGGTAATCTTAGAAACACTGAGCTACTCTGAACTTTTTAAATTAGAAAAAAAAATTAGAGTCATTCATTTTAAAATTCACATATGATGTTCACGATAGTTTAATAACCTACCATCTGTGACTTCTCAGTAATAATGCCTGGTAAAGTGCCTATTGAAAAAGCTGTCTGTGGAAGAAGGCAAGTCTTACAGGCAGGACAGGCCACATAATCTGTGGGGCTCAGTGAGGGTGAAAATGTGAGGCCCCTTGTTCAGAAAACCAGAACAAGTGCCTTTAAAGGTACTAAAATAGGAAGCGTCTTTCTCTCTTCCATGGCCTCTCAACCCGTAATGCTGTTTTGTTGTTGTTGTTGTTGTTGTTGTTGTTGTTTTGTTTTTTTAAAGATTTTTTTATTGGGGAATTGGGGGAAGGGGAACAGACAAGTTGCTGTCCTTTTGTTCTTCAGTCTAGTTGTGGGGAACGTTGCTTCAGTGGCCCAAGTTGGCACCATCATTGCGCTCTTCCTGGGTGAGGCAGATCAGTCGGCTCCCAGATGGCCACTCACGGCGGCTTGAGGGCTGCTCATGCTGGCTGCTGGCTACACACAGTAGCCCATGGCAACCCGCTGCAGCAGGGGCTGCAGCCTATGCCGTCGCCGGCGACTCATGGCAGCCCAGCTCCAGGTTGAGCTGTTGTTCAGCATCTTAGCTGTGGAGCGCAGTGTCACCGGCCCTCATATGTGGGATCCGAACCGGGG
>NW_017731394.1:257816-261960 GCF_001890085.2 Hipposideros armiger
CAAAAGGACAGCAACTTGTCTGTTCCCCTTCCCCCAATTCCCCAGCGCTGTTCCCATCCCCCAATTCCCCAATAAAAATCTTTAAAAAAAAAAAAATAGAGCCAAGGCCAGCCTGTTTATTTAACCGGTTTATTGAGGATTCTCAACTCAGAAGGCATACACATTAAACAATTCTATTTGCTTTCATGGTGGTTTTCAACTGGCTTTGTCAAACCTTTTCTTGTCTCTTAAGTATATCTTTGTCATATTCAACAACTTTGGGGTCACCTGTTTATTAAAATTCAGTATTGTTTAAAATTTAATTTCAAATGCAGTTTAAAATCTCATCTGCCCTCTGCCCAATGCAGGATGACCTGAGATCCTCACGTTTTGAGCAGTTGAAGGGATTGGAGAACAGAGCCTAGTTCAAAAGACTCTGGTTCTCCCTTCTCTTTGCAAAGCAGGGAGAATCAAGCGGTAACAGGGCATGTGTGTATTTACACAGCTGCCCACTCTTAGCCTCCTCTGTTGATTTTGACTACTTCTCTGAGTATCTCAGAGGCAGGCATCCAAATGTGGCCCTCTCAGGAGCTAAATATATGAGTTTTTCAGAGACCCTGTAGGGTGTCTGCACCATATTGTTTTCTGATATCAGAGTACAACTGTGTCACCTCCTCCCCTGCTTCAGTGGCATGCCTCACCAGCCTCTTGTGGACAGATTTCCCTTACAAAGCAGGTCATCATCTTGGGTAAAGCACCAGCAAGTTGACTCAGGGCAACTGCTACTGGTCCCACAGGAGTTTCCGACAAATGCAGGCTTCTTCGCCAGCACCCTCTCTGCCCCGCTGTTTCTCTCTGGTTCTCTCTGCCTTGCTCAGATAGGCACAGGGAGAGATAGTCCATTCTCTGCCTAAACAGATGTCCAGTGGGAAATGAAGTGCCAATCTTTTCATCTTATAGGTAGAGCCAGTCTTTGGGGCAGTCTTTTGGAACCCCACCAGCATCTTTGAAACTAGCTTCATAGAATGGAATCACCTCTCACCACAAGCCCTATACTTACCACAAAAACCAGTGGCCCCATAACCCATGCCCTTCTTTCCCCAAACTTTTTATATGGAGGTTGGGGTGGTGGCTGTGGTACACTCTGACATCTTTTAGGCTTAGGATGTGTCTGGGCCCAAATGCTGAGAGCTCTCGTTAGGCCTGACCTAATCCCTCTTGTTGTCAAGGATGGGTCCGTCCTGTCAAGCAACAAAAAAAGCACCGCTCACCATGCTGTTATATGTTGGTGGAAGGAACAATTTTTGATGCAAAGCAAAGTCCTTAAGAGGTCCTTGGTACAAAGTAAAAAATAAACATTCATTCCTTTGCCCTTTCAACAAAGGCTGAGATTCTAAGAGAAGGCTTAACCAAGGAGGATGCTGCATCAAATAGACTTTGACAAAATGCATAGAACTGAAAATATATATTTCACTCAAAAGGAGAACATGAACAGAGGTTGGGATATGGATAGTTGGAGAGCAGACTTGGGGAAAGTGGGTAAACTTTTTGGTAGTGGAAAAGCAGAATATAAGATCAGAAAGGCAGGCTGGAAATATCAGATCAGGGATTACTGAGGACAGGGTTAAGGAATCTAAATCTGTTTACCGTGGAAAGGCTTTTCAGCAAAGAGAATGACCTGTTGAAAATGGCAACTTTGGGGGAGTTGACTGTTAGGTGACATGCAGAATGGAGTGGGAGAAAGGAAACCAGAGAGGTAGTATTATAACAATTTAAAAAGGAAGACATAAGGGGGTGGGGTGCCGAGGAGCACATGGAAAGGAGAATGTAAGCAGTATTGGGATCATTTGTGATTTTTGATGACTAGTCTTGTAGGATAGAACATGCCAGCATGTCCCAAATGCATGCCGCATGACGCTAATCCTATCAGATGCGCCAAGTCAACAAAGGGTTCTCTGGTCAAAGAAGCTGAGGAAACTCAGCATAATAAAGTCCCCACTGAGGAATTCATAGTTAGAGTAACATAGCAGTCCTAAAGATAAAACACAACATAACTTCATTTAGCCCAGCATTTCCCAAAATGATTTGACCATAGAAACCCCCCAGCCCACCCCNCCTCTGGTATCCCAAGCCAGCTCTTAACCAACGTGCCACTCGGCCGGCCCTGTAATGGTGTTTTTATTTGCTAATTTGGGTCATGTCCCTTCAGGCACATAGGGATTCTCAGTGCACAGACTCTCACAGACTCTGGGGGGTCATACCCCATGACTAGGGCCACAGGCAGCCCATACATGTCAGGTTCCCCCTCCTGCCAGCCATCATAATGATACTCTGTGCCTTGGCATCACCCCTTTCCACAGTCCCACCACTCCAACCCACGCTGGGTGGGTATTACAACCTCCTTAGTGGAATGCGGCAGGTCCCTGGATCAGAGGTGGACAAGTGCCCACCAAATGCTCCAAGGCACTGTCAACCCTGGGTAGGACAACTGCTTCCATGCCCCTCCTCCAGATGCCACAGGGTGCATGCCCACCCTGCCTTCTCACACCCACACCCAGGTTCTGATCAGGGGCAGAGAGTAACAGTATTCCCTGGGAGGGCAGAGAGAGGGAGGCCCATGGGGGCTGAACCAGCAGGGGATGGCAGAGCACACAGTGAAGAACCTGTCCTGAGGGGCCGGGAGGAAGGGACTGCACCATAGCCAAGCCCTCTCTCCACAGAGGCTCCATGTCCCATCAGACTGCACTTACACAGCATAAATTCAAAGATAAAATTAAGAATTTCAAGACATCAGTTACAGAGTGTTAAACCCCAAGCACTGGGCCCTTCTATGTGACACCCATAAAGCTGCCTACAGGCTAAACCCAATCTACCCATAAAATAATAAAATAATGGCTAACATCTCTTAAGCCAGGCACTATTCTAAGGAGTTTGTTTTGCATGTATCCATTAATCCTCTAGAGAACTTACGAAGTATGTGTCATGGTGATCTCCATTTTATAGATAAAGTCACTAGTGTCCAGGGTCACTCTATATAGTAAGGGGCTCATTGAGGATTGAAAACCAGGCAGTCTGGCTCCCAAAGATCCTTATTGGAGAACTGAAAGAGGAGTGAATAACCTAGACATTCACTGAAAAAGCAAATCACACTGAGAAACACTGTGCAATGGGGGAGGCTTTGTCTTAAAGGAGATTTCTAGTAGAGAAAATGCTGATTGATTACAGGTACCTTGGGGACTCTGTTAATAGGCTGTTCCCTTGATCTAATTAGAGCATGAAAAGCAACTATCAAATAAATAGGCTTCTCTGTGACGTGATGTCAAACGACTGGAGAGAGTCAATAGAAAGCAGAGGGGATTTGTGGATACTCCTAGAATTGTACCATTTTAAAACCTTCTGTAGACATCTACTCCAACCCCCACCCCCACTTGCCCTGCCCAAGGTTATACAGCTAATTAGTGACAGGGCAGGGCCTCAGACCTCTTTGTCCTGGACAAGGAAGTACAAAGAAAGTTACCAGGCACCTCTGTTATATTCTTGGTGCATGCTTAGACCCCTCCTTCAGAAGGAGGCGCTGAGAGGAAAAGGAGCAGAGCATGGGTCCCGGAGAAGGGGGATGTCAACCAGTGTCTACCCGAATGCTGAGTCTATTTTCTAGTCTCCCTACTGAAGAGGATTCCATGATTTTTTATGTAAGAATACTGATGTTGACTGTAACCATTTTATCTTAATCATAATTGCTCTTATAAAATCACTATTTTGATTGAAATTGCTGTTATAAAATCTTATCTAATTATAATGAAGGAATTGCTGGGTCAACTTGTCTAACCCATTTCTCCAAAATAGAAGATTTCAAAGATATTATTAGGCAGTGTGATTCCTTAATGCCTATGCCTTCGAAGTGCCAACAAGATAGATCCTAACGACTCTCATTAACTTTATTTGTGGAATTTGCAAGGACCCAGGGCAGAGGTCATGACTGTTACTTCCTCTACTCATTGTCCTTTACTCTGAAGTATAATATGTCACCATAGAAAAACATGGAATAAGAGCCAAGGCCAGGGCCGGTTGAGTGGCGCGATGGTTAAGAACTGGCTTGGGACGCCAGAGGGCCCCGGTTCGGATCCCACATATGAGGGCCAGTGACACTGCCCTCTACAGCTAA
>NW_017731394.1:264580-282080 GCF_001890085.2 Hipposideros armiger
TGATGTGTTGATTTGTACATTAATATTGTACATTTCTTTAGCAAACATTAAAAGACAAAAGTATAATTATGATGAATTCTATTTCTGAGAAGAAAATCATTCTTGAACTCTTCTAAGCTTGAACTATATCTTTTGAAACTTGACCTTGTCTCATTTCAAATGAAATATCTTTTTGTAGCACAAGATCAAGAAGAAGTAACTCCAAATTTATAATTTTATAATAATTTCTGGGATTGATTTTTGTGACCTTAAGAACATATACATCAGTATCTGTGTCCTCAGCTTTGGGCTTGTGGGGGAAAAGCTTTATTTTTAGAGTCCTTATTTACTTTCAAGTGAGCACGTGTAAAGTAAGGATTTTGCTCGAGGGAATAACAAGAGGAAGGTTGTCTCATTCATTGTATTGTTACACATAATAACTGCAAACTAAAAAGTTATTTGCTTATGAAAATAAGGTAGTATTAATTACACTTTATATGAAAAGAAATTTGAGACTAAAGACACTCATTTATTGGCTTGTGGTAGTCAGTTTATGATAGAACCAGGACTTGAAAGAATCAGGTCTTCTGTTCTTTCTGATAAAGCATTCCTCCTTAAAAAGTTACAGATAAAATAACTACTTCTGTTGAGTGTCAAAAAGACTTTTTCTTTGTTTGGAAATTATTCTAAAAATCCAAGGGGCCTAGCCACAAAAGCTACTGTGTTCACACTTACTCTGGGACAGAGGTCCCTTCCTTCTACACAATTATTCAAGTAAATGAATGTAGTAAAGAGCATCTTGTCTTTCACTTTTCACTTTATCCACGAAAGAATATCAAAAACCTAGTACACTCCTACTCTCAGGGCAGGATTTATACCCAATTGAATAATAAAGAAACTGGGACTCAGAAAGGTAGTGACTTACCACAGTCATTGGACAAGTTGATGAGACACACATCTTAAACGTCTTTGTAGTACAAATGTCATAGCACCGAGCATTCAGAATAATTGCTCCAAGTACAGCTATTGAAGAGCAGATTTGTTGGCTAAGGAAGTAAGTAGCATCTTATTCATATGCCTCTAGAATAATTTTTCACTTAAAGAGGCTTATCTATGTCAAAAATAATAGTGCCACTTACTTTAAATCAAGTATGAACTATTGCTATATTATTTTTTAAAGCTTATAAACAAAAGCTTATGAGAAATAAGCTTTACTTTCAACAATAGAAAAATGGTGAAATAGGTTTTAAAAGCCCATTGCTTTATAGCTTTAGTGAAGTTCAAATAGTAGGTTAATAAAAAGGAAAATTTTCATTTGATTTTATCATTTTTCTCATATTACATATTTTTGATACGTCATTTACAAAATATTCCAAGTCTGTTTGTTGTGATCAAATTTATAGTTATTTTATACATCTATTCATTCTGAAAAGTATTTTGAATAATAAAGAATTATATATAATCTTTTAAAAGGATTGTTAATTATCTCAGAGAATGAAACTAGGCAATTAGGAAAAGGTGCAGCACGTTTAGTTTTTGCTCTCTCTATATTTTATATTATCTTTTAGAGTATATTAATGTATCATAAGCATATTTCACTCTCATAATTCTTTTCAAAGTTCATAAGAATTGGTTTTAAAGAATGAAGGCATATAATTAATGGACATTTACACTTTTGTCAAAAAATGTAAACATACAGATACTATAAAATAGCTTCCGTATATCCATTACATAATTGTGACCAACATTAACATTTTAGGGAAGCAGATTTTTTTTTTAAGTAAATACCCCAAACTTGCCCTGTTGACCAGGAGTAAATGGGAGTCCTTAGCCTTTCCTGCCTCAGTCAGTATTGGTAGAGAAAATGGCATATGCTGCAATAGCTCTCAGTCTTCTGCCGCAGGGCCCCGCTGCAAAACAGGTGTAACCATTGGTTGCTGGGCAATGCAGAAAACAGCAAACCCAGCTCCCTTCACTTCTACATTTATTTATCTAGATTAATGATGTAGATCATCATAAACAAACAAGATATTTGTTATATAAACAGGATGGCTAATGCATTTCAGGAAATTTTAAGATTTTCCTTAGCGTTCATGTGTACTTTCAATGCTTTTAACCTTGAAAGAGATATATATTGTTTGGAAACCAAAATTAAAGTTATATTGAAAGAGTACAATGTGATTTCGTTACCTCCTGATAAATGGTACCGTGAATCTTAGGAAGGTAACGTTGGGTTTTCTGTTTGAATTGTTTCCTAACAAATAAAAGTTACAGAATAATTCATTTATATTAAAGCACAGAATAGTGCTTATCATTTAGAGGAGAAAATCTCAAGTTATATGGGCTCTCATTCTGTACTAAAATGCAAAGAAAAATCAAATCCAAAAGAAATTTTGTTAACCAATAAAAGGAGGACTCTAATTACAGCTTATTTAGAAAGGTTCAATAAGGGCTTGTTCATTTATAAGGCTAAAAACGTTATAAATGCAATATATTTCAAACGTTTTATAAGATATGACATCTACTGTCAATTGTAATGGCTCTACTTTACCATATTAACAGTCAGTGCAAAAGCCCCACCGTCTCGAAACAGATTGTTTCCGCAATTCGTATCTATGTACTAAGTTAGCAATAAAAATATATATGGGTCCATTTCCTCAGCTCTACCTCCTTAAAGTGTTGCAAAAGTAAAGTGAAATAATAGATAAATAATCATTTTAGGAGTGAAATATAAAATGTCACCCATGAAAGATGCCTAATAATAATAATATACATCAATACTGGCATACTGGAAATTAGACTTAAGATCTCAAAAGAATTATTTTTGTTGTAATCTACTCCTCCTGTGTTGGTTATCTTGGTAATTTATATTAGTGGAAAGCTTTGGAGCTTTCTGTATGCATAACTGCTTCAGCTGTATTGACCCATTTACTAATACAATTCAAAAACTACCATCCTTTAACACCCAGTCAGTTCTATCAAACAACCAGTCAGTTTAATCAAAATTATCAAATTGGTTATGAGTGTGTGTGACACAGCGTGAATCAGGGCTCTTACCAAAAATGCTAGTTTTCTTCTACTTTGTCTACATATAATTCAGCCACATTGATGGCAGCACTGTTCATTTGGCTGAGAGTCGCCCATCTTCAGATAGTTTAGTGGCCAATAATTGGTGAGGTTATTGTATTTAAAAAGCCAATTTAAGAAAAATCTGATACTGACATTAGCAAGACGGCTCAATAGGAAGCCCCAGGCCCTCCCTCTTTCTTCCCACAGAGACACCAACTCAACCACACGCGGATCAGCTCCCTGTGTGAGAAACATAGAAGCCAGCAGGGAAATTCATGGCACCCACTCACCATAGGCTCTCCCCGGCACAGTGCCAAGCAATTGGGAGGACATTCCCACCTCTGTCTTCTCCTGGGAGGAGAGAAAGAAGACTGGACTCTATGTCTGACATTTTTTGGGGTTTTTTTGTTTTTGTTTGGTTTTTTTTGAGGTGGGGTGCGGGCTCGGGCACTGCCTGAGAAATTAGCTTCTGTCTCGCCTGCGAAGTGCCAATGGGACCAAACACACTCTAGATGCCTGGGGCCACAGAGAACAAAAAGGAGCTGGATGGCATGCCGCTGCCGCAGACGACCAGTGAGCAGGCAGACAGGAGCCAGTACAGCTCTGGAGAGAGAAGAGAGGCGCATACATCCGATGTTCTTACTTCCCAAGGGGCTCCTCCATGACATTGGTCTGGACAGTGATTTCTTACATGTGACACCGAAGCTCAGGCAACAAAAGCAAAAATAGGCAAGTGGTACTACCTCTAACTAAAAAACTTCTTCACAGTAAACAGTCGACAGAGTTGTTTAGTTGAAAAGGCAATCTACTGAATGGGAGAAAATATTTACAAATCATGTATCTGTAAGGGGTCAATATCCAAAATATAAAGAACTCCTACAAATCAATAGTAAATAATAATGATAATGAATATTAATAATAATTCAATTTTAAAATGGGCAGACAAATTAAATAGACATTTCTCTAAAGAAGATACACAAATGACCAATAGATATTATTTGAAAAGATGCTCAACATCACTAATCATCAGAGAAATGCAAATCAAGACCTCACACCTGTTAGGATGGCCATTATCAAAAAAAGAAAGCACTCTGTTCATTATATCCTTTGCCATATTTTTATTATATAATAAACTGGTAAAATATATACATATATTTTATGTAAAAAAAGAAAACAAAAAATAACTGTTATTTTCAAAAACCTCCCAACAAAGAAAGGCACAAGACAAGATCAGAGGGCTTCACTGGTGAATAATACCAAAAAATAAGCAAGGATGTGGAGAAATTGGAACGCTTGTGCACTGCTGTGGGGATGTAGTGGGTTGTCGGAAAAGTCATAATGTATTTTTGCAACGAAAAACATAGAAAAAATGTCGTGATTTTTCCAACAACCCAATAAAATCATGCACACTCTATGGAAAGTAGTGTGGAGGTTTCTCATGGTACATTACCATTATTTTAAAATCTGCATGTGTTTTTTGTTTTGTTTGTTTTTTTAGCTGAGCCATCCTGCCACCTGTTGGCAGCTCAGCGGCAGCTCAGCTCGGGCTGGGAATCGAACTGCTGTTGCTCAGAGCTCGCACTCTTGAGCAAGCTCTTAACCAACTGAGCCACTCAGCTGGCCCTCTCTGCATGTGTTTTTAAAGAACAAGTTAAAACTACCAATAAATAGTGATATTTCAATACAATGTTTATCTATAAATATCTTATATTTATTGCTTCCTCCTGTCTTTTTACACAGGTACAAAGCAAGCATACTTGCCAGACCACAAGCAAATCCATAATTTGCATGATTAGTATCATTTCCATTTATTTTGAATGTATAGCACATATTTATCTGAATATTTACTCGTAGAGTCCTCCTTTCTTTAAGTATTCCACCACCACTTGAATTCTGAAAATGAAGACAATTTTTCTTTCCAAATTCTTAGAAATTCTTGACTCTCCAGCTTTAAAACAGCAAACCCTTGCCAGGAGAAGCTTTAAGAAAGCCAATTTTATACCCGAAGGCTATAGAGTTGAAGGAATCACATAGACATCATTCTAAAATTGTACTGAATTATCTGATTTGGCTCTCTGGCCTAAAGTTCACCAGATAATTTCCAGAGCTGTAATTTATTTTCAATTATGAGACCTTAGTCAGTTATGGGGAAAAAGGGTTTTCTTTTCCCTCTCAAGTTTTTCCAGTAACGCTTCCATGTACCATTAAACTATTGGCACATTGTACTCCCGGAGGATAGATTTTGTTTGGCATCCTGAGGAATTTTGATATATTTAAGAAGGTGAGAAGTACACATTGGCATCATTTAAACAACATAAGTCTAAACCCAAATTGGCTTTTACATGCCAAAGATGTGAAATGTGCCAACTGTTTGATAGTACACAATAACTGTTCAAATACGTAAGTTGATTTCAGCAAAACAGTTTCGTGTGGTTTTTTTTAGCCTGAATCATTTAGATACAATTATGCCTTATGGTGCCTTAATAATAGAGGCAAGTTGTCCGTGACTTTTACATAAGCAGATATGAATAGTATTGAAGTGTTAGTCATACTAGAGTGAAGAGAATACAGGAATTTAGTTCAAAGCGCCTCTTCAGCAGCCGCTATGCTGCCCACAAATGTGAAATAGGAAAACAAAGTCTGAGACTGATGATTGTAGGTAGTGACCCTCTTAACTTCTTTTAATAAAATGAATTATGGCTTTTAGTGAGTTGGGGAAATATATTACAGATTTTCTTTTATTTTCAGACTTTTAAATATATATTTTCATTTTTGACTGGCCCAGCTTTTATAGTGTGTGTTTATGCCTGTGTGTGTGTAAAATATGTATATATCTGTGGGATGCTGTGCAAGCCGTGGTTAGAAAGAGAAACATAGATATAATATAATCTACTTTAAAGCGCTTACAGTCAAATGTGGATGCCATGCAGAGACAGCACACAGGTACTACCCCTAGCACAAAGCACACAGTGCTTGTGTTCTAATACAGATGAAAAACAAAAGTTAGCATGGCATAAGAGAATTTGGGTGGTGGGAGAGGCTATGTTGTGAATGATGATCTGCGAGCCTTACATAAGTAACTCATGCCAGTAGACTTTAAAGAATGGTCCCCATGGTAGGGGAAGCAGAGGAATAGAAGTAACCATGGAAGCCGGAGAGTGTGGAGAGGGGAAGGAGGAGGGGAAGAGGTTATATTTAAAAAGGTACATTTCTGGGCCGGCCGAGTGGCTCAGTTGGTTAAGAGCTCGCTCAAGAGTTTGAGCTCTGAGCAACAGCGATTCGAGTCCAGCCCGAGCTGAGCAGCCGCTGAGCTGCCAACAGGTAGCAGGATGGCTCAGCTTAAAAAAATAAATAAATAAATAAATAAATAAATAAATAAATAAATAAATAAATAAATAAAAAGGTACATTTCTCTCTGCTACTAAATGAAGAGAAAATGGTTAGATGGGATTTTACAAAATATGTAGGATATATTTGAGATGAGGATATATTCATTTCATGACCTACATAAAATTCACTTTGGGTAATCTGGGGTCTCTCCAAAGAGATAGGCAGTCATCCTGCAGACAGCCAAAGCTGAGGTGCATTGAGAAGATAATGTGACTCCACTCTGGAGAGACATGCCATTGGTAACAAGTCACCATGGATAGAGAAAAGCAGCAGTGGTTTTAAATATTGATCCCCACATAAAAAGTCACAAAAACAGATGCTCCAAATTTGGCTGCTTCTCTCACAGGAAACCCTTTGTAGTGTATGTATTCCAGAGTGAGTAGCAGCAGAGTTTACTTATTTAACAATGATCCGTGGTTTTTTTCAAGCAACCTAGGAGCCAGGTAATGGAAAGTAAAGTTGAAAGATAAGTTAGGGTCAAGTCATGAAAGCCTTCTTTAAATTTAGTGCAAGACGGCTTTTCTACAAGACGTAGTGAATTAAGGCATAAAAATTATTACTCTAAAATTATATTTGGACTATATCCAAAAAGGAGCTTTTCTTATAATATGCAAAACAGAATATTTTACATTATTGTAGATTACAATTCCTCCTAGAGATAAGTAGCTGAAGATAGTTTTAGAACATCCCCCAAATGTTTTCTTTTTCTGCTATGAGCAGATTCTTTGGTTGTGTTCCCTCACAGTAGTAGTTAATATTATTATCTCTTCCTCTTATACATCAAAATAAACTCCTCTACAGCAAAGTAAACCCAAATCTTATAGCATAGGTTTCTGGCTGACGTTTACTCTCATGAACACTGAACTACACACACATCAGACTATCTCTGTTACCCTCAGTGAACTTATAAATACAGTTGGGTGGGAAAAGCTAGTAGATAAGAAACATTCGTATATAATGAAGTGTACAATTATGCAAAGTAGTCAGCAAGGCAAGTCAAATAGGTCTAGAATAAGGAAGGTGCTAGGACTTAACCTTGAAAAGTGGCAGAATTGGGAAAACATTGAAAGAGGAAGGTCTTCTTGATAGAGAAAAGCATGAGTAAAAGCAAAGAGGTTTGAATGCCAATGGCACATTAGGAAACAGTCTACAGAATTTGTGTCGAGGAAAATAACTGTGATGGGGTTGATTTGTGGGATACCATGAAAACCATAAAGGATATGGAGAACACTTGTAGGTTCTTGGCAATGTACTAAAAGCAACATTTAGTAAATGTCAGTCTGGTAGAAGTACGTAGGATGTATTGGTGGAGGCAGAGAAAAGGTTGAGGAATGTAGTTATTTTAAGTGTGAGGTTATGAAAGTGTCAAAAACTATAGTAAAAGTGAGGAAGGAAAGAAAGAGACACGAAGTCCCTTCCAATAAATAATCAACAAGGCTTTGACACAGATTAGTTATAGAATGAAGAAAACTGTGATTAAAATGCAGCTGCTATATTGGGTTGTCAGAAAAGTCATGATGCATGTTTGTAACAGATGGCACTAGTTCATTTTTGGAAGTACTAGAGTCATTCGCATCTATGTTATTGCTATGTCATCTGACAACTGACAGTTCTAGCTTCATTCTAAAAAAAAATGAGCGATTTGGTTGAGTTTTGGAGATTTTACAACAAGTTGAAGATGGAAGACCAAACTGTGCATTTTTGCCATATTTTACTGTTTTACATCCATAAAGGGAAGAATGCGCGTCAAGCTTGTGAAAAGTTGCATAAAGTTTACGGTGCCAATGCTCTACAAGAACATCAGTGCCAACGATGGTTCACGAAATTCCGTGCTGGTGATTTTGATCGCAACGACGCTCGTTGGTCAGGGAGGCCCACCAAGGTTGATGACGACAAAATAAAAACATTGATCGAGTCCAACCCACGTTACATGACACAAGAGATTGCAGAAACATTGACCATCCATCATTCAAGCATTCATGACCACCTGAAGAAGCTGGGATATGTAAGCAATCTCCGTATTGGGTTCCACATGAACTCAAAGAAGTTCATTTGACGGCGCGTATAAACATACTCATTAAACATACCCTGCAATATACTCATTAAATGTGAGGAAAATGATCCTTTTTTGAAGTGACTGATAACTGGTGATGAGAAGTGGATTGTTTACAACAATGTGGTGCGCAAACACTCTTGGTCCCGACATGATGATTCGCCTCAAACGACATCGAAAGCAGACATTCATCAGAGGAAGGTTATGCACTCAGTGTGGTGGGATTTTAAAGGTGTCGTGTTTTTCAAGCTCCTACCAAGGAGCCAAGCAATCAATTCGAATGTGTACTTTTGTCAATTGGACAGCTTGAACAAATCCATCATCCAGAAACGTCCAGAGCTTGTTAATTATAAAGGAGTTGTGTTCCATTGCGACAACATGAGACCACACACAAGTTTGATCACCCGTCAAAAATTATCGGAGCTTGGATGGGCTGTGTTGCCATGCCCACCATACTCGCCTGACCTTGCACTATCAGACTTCCACTTGTTTCGCTCTCTTCAGAACTCCTTGCATGGTATAACGTTCAATTCAGATGAGGCTGTAAATCAGCACCTTGTTCAGTTTTTCGCAAATAAAGACAGGTCCTTCTGTGAACAAAAAATTATGAAGCTCACTGAAAGATGGCAAAGGGTTATCGAACAAAATGGGCAATATATCATTGATTGATCTTTGTTCTTTATATAAATAAATGACCTTTGAAAAACATAGACAAACTACATCATGACTTTTCAAACAGCCCAATATATGGCCCTTTTATAGTCATGTTGGCTTTTCTAAGAGATATTTCCCCCAGCAATTTGGACCTGAATTTTTCGTATGTGTCCACGCGTTATTCCAAATTACTTCCTCTATCAGTGATTTTTAATTCTAATAAGTGATCTTTAAAACATCCATTATTTAATTTCTATTTATAGTCTATTATGAGAATTTGGAGGCTTTTACATGTATTTAAACTAGGTCTCTGTGGAGTGTAGGTGAAAACAGGAAAGGAATTATGGGTGAGAGAAGAAAGAAGGAGAAATACTAAAAAAATGAAAATAAAAACCAAATAGATACTTTCAGTGAACATCATCAGGGCCACTTCAGCTGCCTTATTCCATTCCATGAACTTTTATAATATTGATGGAAGTACTTCCTGAAAGCGTATTATTTGGCTGGTAGTTCTTTTTCTTCCAACTTTGTTGCTGGCACAGCAGCACTTCCAGGAAAGGGGAACGGATTGGTGACGGAACTCAGCTTCAGTGTGGGTGGCAGAGGTGCTCAAGGGTTACAGTGAGGCCTTTTCTGGGCTCCAGAGAAACTGGAGGTCTCAGAGCACTGCAACTTCCAGCAAAGCAACTGCTTCCTTCTTAGGACATAGTTAACTCATTCTCACTCAAAGGCATCCCTTTCCTGCCGCAGTGGTCTTTCCCTAGGGCTACCTGGGATGCAGTCATTGGTTGTTCAGAGTTCTTGATTGTCTTGCCTGGAGGTCCATCCTGACCCAGATGGATGTTACATGTTACCCTTGTCCTGACACTCAGTTCACTCACAGAGGTTTTCTTCCATGAAGCATTGGAGGTGTTTTTGGTTTGCTTTTGTTTTTACATTGTCTGATTTCTGCCCAATACCTCTGAGTCCTTAAAGACTGAGAAATGTATACTTTCTGATTTCTTCTTTCTGTCAGGATCTCTTCCTGACGGCATGTTTCTTACAGGGTTCATTTAAATGTCTTCTGTGCTCAAAATCTAGGCTTTTGTCTTCATTCTCTGTGACTTCCCTGATTGTTCTTTTCTATGTCCACATTAAATTTCCTGTGCTCACGATTTGCCTTTCCTTTCTCTAGCCTTCAGGCAGACATGATTTAACTCAAATACACAGAAAAAATAAACCTTTTCTAAACACCTCAGAGAGAATTCTTCATCCTCGAGTATTTAATCTCTCTTTGTCAGTATATGAAATTTTAAAGGTTGAAGGAATCAAGGAAAATCACCAAGTTCTAAACTTTTATTTTATGTGTTAGAAGGTTAAGCTCTAAAGAGGCATGTGCTAGTCACATCCCAAAGCCTCCTCAACTCAGAGTAATAGGTACATTTTAAATGATGACTTTCTAACAACTCTACTGGTAGAAATTGGCTTTGGCACCAATTCGTAAAGCTGGCTCTATCTATAGCCAGGAACAAAACCCAAAGGCCTTTTAAGAGCTTAATTTATTTCAAGAATTAATTAAGTTTCTACTTTATATCCAGCACTCTTCCAACTTCAAAATTAATTTCCAACACTATGTATAATCTTCTTTCCATCCGGCCCCTCCATCAATCATGTGTCCTCTCCCAGGCATTTTGGAAAATCTGAGAGGAGAGGGATCTAAAGCAGACCCCCTCAGATATAGAAAACTGAAAAATGTCAGGTGTGGCCTTATAGCTCATTAGGGTTAGGAAGGACTAAGTATTCAGTCATGGGTGCTGAGATAATTCATTATTCTTATGAAAAAAAAATTTTATTCTATACACAAAAGATAATTCCCAGTCTAAAGGATTAAATGTGAAAAGACAAACTTTAAACCTCCTGGGGGAAAAACGTAACAATAGTTTTTAACCATATTACATTTTAAAACCCCTAGTTGATGAAGGATACCATAAACTAAGTAAGAAGTGAAGAATGTACAATACACATCACCAACAAAAGATTGGCATCCAGAACAAGTATGTCATAAAACAATAACAATAGAAAAATGGGCATATTTAATTCACAGATGAGGAAAAAAGAAAAAAATGTCCAAGTCACTGGTAGCCAGGGAAGACGAAAATGAAAATCATGACTACCATGTCATGCTCATCAAACTGGCATTTTTTTTTAAGATTTTTATTGGGGAATTGGGGGGATGGGAACAGTGCTGGGGAATTGGGGGAAGGGGAACAGACAAGTTGCTGTCCTTTTGTTCTTCAGTCTAGTTGTGGAGGACATTGGTTCACTGGCCCAAGTTGGCACCATCATTGCGCTCTTCCCGGGTGAGGCAGATCAGTTGCCGGCTTCTGGACGGCCGCTCACAGCGGCTGCTGGCCGCTCATGCTGGCTGCTGGCTACACACGGTAGCCCATGGCAACCCACTGCAGCAGGGACTGCAGCCTACGCCGTTGTCGCCAGCGACTCACGGCAACCCAGCTCCAGGTTGAGCTGTTGTTCAGCATCTTAGCTGTAGAGGGCAGCATCACTGGCCCTCATATGTGGGATCCGAACCGGGGCCCTCTGGCGTCCCAAGCCAGCTCTTAACCAATGTGCCACTCAGCCAGCCCCAAACTGGCATTTTTAAAGTCTGGCAGTCAAGTAAGTTGGTAAGAATTTAGAGAAATAGGAACTTTCATACAGTGCTGATGAGCTGATAAGTTGCTGCGACTTCTGAGAACAAATTGGCAATACCTTGTAATGTTGGTACTGTACATATCTTTGGACCCAGAAATTCCACGTCTAGATACACACTTTAGAAAAACTTCAGCATATGCAAAAGAGGAAGAAGAAAGGAATGTTGAATACAGCACTTCTTGTAGGACAGAAAAATTGAAAACAATATAAATGTCTATCAGTGGGACAAATGGATAAATTAACTTACATATTCACACAATCAAACACTGCTATAGAGCACTTGGGAATAAATGAGCAAGAGCAAAAGTATCAACATAATCAATCTCCAAATCATAAATTTATGTGAAATAAAACATGTTGCAAAATGATACATGCATTATGAAACTATATAAAATTTTAAACATAAAATATAATTGTGTTTATATATACATATGTGTATATATACATATGTGTATATACACATATATGTATGTATATGTACATATAGACATATGTGTATAGAGCGAGAGATATATACACTGTGTGTGTGTGTGTGTGTGTGTGTGTGTGTGTGTGTGTGTGTGTACTGTCCATGGGAAAGATAAATGTCAAATTTATTTAGTGCTTACCTCTGGAGAGGTATGGATGAGGGAGGGATACACAAGGATCTTCATTACTGTTTCATTCTAAAGCAAATGTGGCCAAATGTTAGAATGTGATCAAGTTTAGTGATAAATATGTGGGTGTTTCATTTAATGTTATCTGAGTCTTCTGTATGCTTGAAATGTTTCTATATAAATATACACATACACCAAGTCTAGCTGGTGCTTGCCATCTCTGCAGCTCCAGTCCTGACCCTGAGCCCCATTTTATCTTGCCCACCAAGCTGCAGCCACACTTCTTGCCACGCGTGTTCTTTCTTACCTCGGTGATTTGCACTCGCTGTACGCTTTACCTGGAAAGCTCTTCCCAGGCCTTCTGCATTGCTCCCTCCACTTCATTCAGGTCTCTGCTAGCATGTCCTCAGAGAGGCTTTCCCTGAGCAGCCTATCTTAGAAACACCCTCCTCCTGGGCCTCAAGCGATGGCACCTCTGTCACAAGGGCATACCTAGCACCACATCTTGTTCCGTAAACACCATTTACAGTTAAAGAAAACAGGACTCCTGGAGGAAGTGCTTGATTCCAGGGTCAAGGGAGGGAAACTACAAAATGAGTGTCAAAAAGTTTAGAAATGCTTTATAAAAACAGATGAGGCCATGTTGAAGGAACACAGGATGCAACCTAATGGTGCTCCTAATGACCAAAGCTGAAACAGTTTGAGCTACAGAATAAATAATGATAGTATTGATTTTTAACCCATAGGATAAAATAAGTTCATACTGATCTAAATAATCTAATAAATTCATTCATGCAGAAGGAAAAAGGGAAATAGAAAACCACCATTAAGCAAACACCAGAATAATACATGTTGTTAGAAACTAGACTTTCAGTGGTGAGCTCAATGTCATGTAGACAGATGTCGAATTCTACTGTTGTATACCTGACACTTAGATAATGTTGTAAATCAGTGTTGCCTTAGTAATATTTTCAAGGGATGAATCTGATCATGTCATTTCCCATGATTAAAATCCTTCATTGATTCACCATGGCCTTTGGGACGAAAGCCTTACACGGCTGACCCCTGCCTAATTCTCATCTTTACCTTTGACTATTTCCTTGCACAAACCATAAATTCCAATCATACCAAACAACCCAGCCTGCTTGTCACACCCTCGTTGACTTGGAGCTTGCTGCTTGTTGTCTTCTCCTAGAACTCTGGACTGCCTAACTCCAACTTGCCCTCTAAATTCAACAGGGGCAGTACCTGCTTTTCACAACCTTTTCTCATCTGCTAAAGTCGCTCAGTGACTTCGGCACGTGGTATAGAACTCCTACACAGAACCTTCTTGCATCTCCAGCTAGCTTGTTGCTTGGGACATAGTAGGTGCTCAATAAGTGTTTATTGAGAAAGGAAGGGAGAGATAGAGGGAAAAAAAGGCAGAAAGGGTTTTTTTTTTAAGCTATATAAATATTAAGCAAATAAGCTCTTCCTTAACTTGTCTTGTGTATTTCTGTGACTTCAAGCTCTTGCATACGTGTATCATTGATTTATTTTACCCAGTTCTCTGCTTGCTCTTTCACATAGATAAAACATTAATATCAATTATCTGAAGAATATGAAAAAGCTGTCTACTTTGGCATAAACTATTCTGGTAAAAGATGGTACTGAGCCAGACTGAAACTGGAATGCTTGTGTCATTTTAACCTTCAGAGAATCTGCTTAATCCAGTGAAATCTAGAAATAGCACTCAAAAATGTGTTTTAAAACAGTACGTGCCATCTTAAGGAATACAAAGGAATCAAAACATATCTTCCATTTACTGATGCATTTCCTTTTTCTAATGCACTGAGAAGTTTAATTGCTATTTATTTGCCACACCCAGAGTGTGGAAAGCCTTGGGAGAAGGGGTTAAATAAATTAGCCCCTGAGTTTTGGGTCTACTTTAGGATGCAGTAAAGAGAAACTTCTAAGGGAAAATAGGAGAGGCCTAAGGCTAGCGAAAGAGAGAAGGTCCTGGTCACATTTTTACCTCACTAAATTCTTTCCAACTCAAACTGCAGATTTTTTTCACATTTACCGCACCGAGTATGGTATTTTTAGTAACAGTAACACAGAGCAGCAGCCTGTCGTTTGGAAGCTGACAAATCAGCATACTGTTCTTCTTACACACAATATGCTACACATCTTTATTTCTACTCATACTTACAGAAGCTCTGTAGCTTTCCATGTTTCTTTAAGGAGATGACAAGGAGTACTGGTTAATAAGCTCTTGGGGTTATTCAATATCCCTCTTCAGTGCTCATTTTCTAAAGCTGAAAACACTCGTGCATGTACTCACATGCACACTAAACTTTGTCAGAGGTGAAGTACTTCCAAATGCCACTTGAATGTGATTAAAAGAATCCTGGGCTTGATAGGACTCATTACACAAGATGCCAGGCCTAACTCTTTGCTCAGACTTTGGTCTAAGAAAAGGAAATGTCTTGGTTTAAAAAAAAAAAAGCTCAGAGAAGTGGAGTTTAACGCTATAAAAATGTGTGCTGGATATATCATTTTAAAGCAAAATGTAACAGAATTTCTTATTATAAAATATATGCTAGAAATGCTTCTGTCATCTCTTTGTCTTTAGATAAGAAATCAAAGTCTATTTGACTTACTGCTCTGAGTCCCTAGAGTTACCTGTTTTTCCTTCCTAGTCATTATAATTTTTACAAAAGTTCAGGAAACTATTAAACAATTTTATGTTTAACGTCATTGGTAAATTTTATGTTTAATTCTAAGTAACACTATGGTTAATATTGTTATTTTACAATGCAGTTTTGAAAGTCTTCTAATAAAGCTGAAAGTTTTCACCTTCTAATCTCAGAGAGTATTCACAACTCCATCTTAGGGTTGAGTCTACCTCTTGGTAAATCCCTCAAGGATTTACTATAACAGCCCAGTCTCTCATTTAATTTGTGAATCTCATTCCTGTTCATTCTTTATCATTCCAGCTGTAGGGTTCGTTCGAGTTGTGTAGTAATATAGCTAAGAGGTTAATGGTTGTTGAAATCAAATAGACAGACTTGTAGGAATTTAAGATTGTAAATCCAGGGTTTTGTGGATGATCATTGCACTCTGTGTTTCAACTAGACCAGACTGTTTTGACCATGGAAGTTGTCAGCCTAGAAAGCTCTCTGCTTTTGCATTTTTTTTAATCCAGCACAAGTTTTATCAGGCAGTATGTGTCACAAGATATTGTGCAAGACCTCACCACATACTAAAACATTTTAGATGAAATGAATAAGCTTTGATTTTCATTCTGTTGTTAATGATATGTTGACAAGAAAGGTGGAAATTTTTAATAAAAAAAATAACATTTAAAGATCTTAAATAACAAACGCATGTCATATTACATAACATATCTTATCTTCTTATTGCTAGCTATCAGCTTGTGACTCACTTTCACCTATGATTCTGTTCAGTGAAAATTAACAAAATTACTTAATACCATTTTATTTAAATGACTGTACATGTTGAAAAACTAATCGTTTATTCTGGCACCTATAAAACAAATAGCAAAAAGAAGTTTTACTGAGTGTTCTCACATAAGGCATTAATCCTTCTCCCAAGTAATTAATTTAAAAATCAAGAAATTCTTCCCCATTCATATTTTCCTGTAGTAGAAAGAGAAATTAGAGAATTTAAATTTTTAGTCTTTCTTTTGCTCTGAGGTGCTGTGCATGTTTAATGTGTAATTCTACAAGAATCCTCTGCTTAAAAATAATTGATCCTGTCCTGAATGACTGAGGTAATTAGCATTACCTTAGGAAGGTAAGAAAAATGTATTATTTATGGATATTCACACTATCCTTTAATTTTTAAAAAGTTTTATCATAAAAAGGTGTCTGAAATAAGAATTCACTTTCCTTCTTACAAGTTTCCAAAAATGTGTAATTCTAGTACTATGTAAACTATATCTACTTATAAACCTCTACTAAGTACAAAAGAGCCTATTGCTTTGTCTTTATTAATGCTTATTTTCAGGCACTAGTAGCATTGTTTTTCCTGTAATATGTCATACCTTTTTCAAGTGTTTGCTAATTACCAACTTGAGTAGTTTGTATTCATCAGCCTCAGCTCTTGTATTGAGTCATCAGAAATATGGATGACCCTGACTGCCATAATTAAATGATATATGCCCTTATTTGGGATGAACTATATATCACCCAAACTCCCAGCAAATTACACACTAGCTTCTGGAATAGAAACCCGCCCTGGCTGCATGGACACTGGAAAAACTGAAATTTTGGCCAAGCAATATCTTTGACCTGCTTTTTCCAAATGGCACAACTTTGAAAACACATGTCACCTTGTTAAATGTAACACTGCTATTCTAGACCCAAAGGGGCCTAACCCCTTTTTCCTATGAGTTTCATGATATTTGCAGAATGCATCTGTTCCTTGAAAGGAAATTATAGTAAGCTCCAGATTGATGAATTTGACTATGTCTTACCTCTCTCATTGTACCATTCATGCTTTAGCAAGCCCATGAGTACAGGAATACATCAGTTTAAGTGTGCTAGATATTTTTTAAAATATGGATTTATAAAAACATTAGGAGAGAATATTTATATTTCAAAAGGTCTTTTCACTTCATATAAGATTCATAATAGAATCCGTTTAAGTTCAACAGTATCTCATAACAACTTAAATTAGATATAACTTTTCTGGAATAAATCTAGCTATAAACCCCTGTACTTAGGAGACTGCCTTAGATAGCCCAGACACATCTAAAGGAAAATGAACTGCAAATTGTTATGACTCAATGTTTTTAACCTGATTACATTATGATCATAGTAACAGGGCCCAGCCAACTTGCTACCAAAATGTTGTATGTTTCTAAATGATAGGATACTATGCTCTTATAGTCCAAAACTGATATGGTTTAATAATTTAGCACTGTTTTCAAACAAGTTAGCTTAGGATGTTCCCACTAATTATACATTCCCAAGAATGGAAAACTATGTGGCTTAATCATTTTTAAAATATTTTATGAACACTTAGCCCTCTTAGGAATTAACTCTACCTTATAATTAGCTTA
>NW_017731394.1:287080-315558 GCF_001890085.2 Hipposideros armiger
CTGATACATTAATGATAACTAAAACTGGTCTTTTTTGCAGTTCTAGTAATAGATCTACCTGTGAACTTGTTTTTCATGTAGTTCCTTATTAGTGTGAGATATATACATGTGGTTTCATGGTTTGGGAATAGAGTGTGGATGTCACTTGAACCCTTTCATTGACATAAGTTTGGACAATCTTTTGACTAGTTTAAAAGTAAGTGATATGTTCCCATTTTAATTTTTTCATAGCTTTTCATAGTTTTTGATTCATGATTTTAAAATGTAAACAATGATCCCATCGCATGAAATATTAATATTTAGTTACAAATTCTACTTTATGTTCAAAAAAAATCAATTGTAAGATATTTAAGGTAGACTGCTAAAATAAATAAACCAGTTAATAGATTTAGGATGTAAATACTTAGAAGTATTAGTGTTACCTAAAAATAAATATATAATGGTAACTTAAAGATGCTTGTTACAATTTTTTATTTAGAAAGAGAACTGGTAGATACTTGTAATATATTCTGTAATTTACAAATATTGAATTGGGTAATAATTTGACATATTTGCTTACACCAATTTTAGAGCAACTAATAACCCCTTTAGGACATAAGATAGAATGAAAGACAGAAGAAAAAATACCACTACTTGATATATTTTTAAAGGAAAAACTTTTTTTCTTCATCGTTTGTTTAATTGTGAAGCTTGTCCATATTGAACTTTAGAAACCATTTGGTGCTCTTTTTGCATAAATCATGCTTTCCTTTGTTTTCAGTGCCTCAGGAAATTGTTGTGTATTTCTAATACTAAGGGAATCAAATACAAATATACTAATATGTATTTTTATTTAACATAGATCTGTAAAGCTTAAAGAACTAACTGGACATAACAATTACAAAATCACTTTCCTTGATTATTTCATTTTGGAGCATAATTTTGCAGATACCACAAGGAACAGTCCCGTAGTTTACCTGCAGACCCTGGCTGAAATGACACAAACTTCAGAGTTCCTGCTTGAATCATAGTGACTCTTCTAGCTACAATGAAAACTGAGACAGGATTTAGCCAATTCAGTCTATCAGGTTGTTGAATCTTCTGCATTTTGAGGGTCTTTCAGACCTACTTGTAAAGAGATTTAGCTCAATGGTAAAGTTAAGTGGTGGGGGGGAAAATCCTCTACATGTAAAAACAAATGAGGTTTTAAAGAATAGAAAATAATCTCTATGAGAAATTACTTCTAAATTATTTATGTGGAAATTAAACTTAGCTCTTGCTAGCATTTCTGAATCAACATGCATTTTGACTAAGCCAAATAAACAACAACAACAACAAAAACCTAAAAGTAGGCATAGCCGTTTATCTATATACTCACAAATATTTTGCTCTTTTCTGGTCATCAGTATTTTTTTTCTTGCCTTATTTGCTTCATTTCCTTTATTTTCCTTTATTTATGAAGAGGTTTTCTAGCTAAAACTAAATAGATTTTCTGCTTACTTCTTATCGGTGAAGTCACTTCAGCAAAGAGTTACTCTTTGGAGTTATGTTGTCATCTGTGATCTGTGTCCCTCAGCTGGAGTGCTCGCTCTGGCTGCCCCATCACTGCCCTAAGGCATGTAGAGAGAGGGCTCTGGCTTTGCCCAGTCTGTTCACCGAGCTCCCTTTGAGACTGGTGAGGAGGGAGGTCTCTGGAGGAGGGAGATGGATATACCGGGTGACTGTTTGACACCAGAGTAATTTGTAAGTTTGCCATAACTTTTAAGTGAGAATTGCAATGGTAGGTTTCAGGGTTAGCATGCTTTCAGAAATCAAAAGGAAAATGGAAGTGTTCTTTTCATTTCATTTCTGAACACTCTGATACAAAAGGTGTTTTTTTTCCCCCTAAATTTTACCAAGGTTTCAGCAATTAATAGATAGATTTAAAAGATATTAAAATATTCATCACAACATTGCCATGTTATATATTTGATGTATAAACAGACACACACACACATATACGCACACATACACCACATACAATAGCACTTATCAAATTATACTACTTAATACCACCTGGGTATTCATTTAAGTTTGGAACAAGTGAAATATTCACCACCTAGGAGAGTGTACCTTTATCTAACCATGAAGAGTGAAGAAACTCACTGCTGTAATTGATACTTTTAGTTCACGTTGGAAAGTTTTTATACAGTCAGTATAGAGAAAGCCACATTTCATTTTGTCAAACCAAAAACATACTACCTAACTGCCTTTGTATAAAAAGCTAACATGACATGTCAAAAATAATAGCATAGCCCCTCAATATACATTGAACTGGTGAAAGAAGTTGAGAATGGTTTAGCAAAGATGAAATATAAAGTTAATTTTTGTCTAATTTTCTTTTCATTCACATTCACACCAGGTAGACTTTGTCAAATACCTATAGTAAAGAAGAACTTGTTCATGCATGCAGAACAAAATAAAATAAGATTAAAAGCTCCAGGAAATCAGCCTGCTTCAAAAAACCATTAAAGTGTGCCTATCCCTCAAGCTTTACAAATGTGCTAATTGTCGTGTTTCAGTCATGTAAATATGTTTCGGCATAAAGTAACCAAGATTTCCTGCCATAGAAGCCCTGTGATCTGGGGGTGTGGGGGTAGGGAGGGACGAAGAGGACTAAATAGCGCACTGTAATGAAACCTGCCTTTGGGCAGCACATACTTAAGTCCTGAATGCCCAGAAATACTTCGCAGGCGCCCTAGGCTGCCTAGCAATGGGGATCTCTCATTCTGGCTAGCTTGACAAAGTAAATACAACTATTGAACATAAGGCAGCTCCTAATAAAAAAACAACAGTTGCCCCCTTGTAAACACCTACATTTGGCCCCATTAAAAATTCTTTCTTCATACCCGGGAACTAGCAGACCCTTCCATGTGGGGGTCTCACGGTGACGAAAAGGGAGTGGGGGAGATGTAATGCTGTCAGGGTGTTTTAACATTGCCATTTCCACCGAGCACTTCATACCCCATCTCAGGGCTTTGTGGAGTAATGTCCTGCATACACTGCCGGGCATTATGCAAGCAAACACATTGGCCATTATGCTCTTGGGACTCATGCACAGGCAGCCAACAGGAAATCGATACCGTTTCATATATACGCTGCGCTTATATACAAAAAAAGGTATGATCGCCACATTGCCAAGAGGAGGGTTCACAGAAAGCTGCCACCATTGAGAAGTATTTAGTGGGCTGGCATTACTAACATTTAATGAGTAACATTTTCTGATTTCTTCTTTTTTACATCTTAGAATTCACCTATTCTATAAGCTTTGTATCAGTCAGACCTCGGCCAGTCCCTGAGTTGAGCTGTGGATCTGCTGTGGTTCTAAAAATCTCTCTGATTTAGGGATCGATGCTGAATGGCTACACATGTGTCTGCTAACAGTTTACTCGCTGAGTAGGAGGCTTCAGATTATAGGAAGGAGCAAACATGAGTTTGAATTCTAGTAAACAGAAACAAGGAGAACGTTACCTTTGGTCACCTCCAGAGTAGTATCCATGTGCTTTAAAAGGAAAAAAAAAGGGGATGAAAAGGAATTCTCATATAATTCGTAGTTTGAATTTATTTCTAACAAATTTTTTTTCAAGCTCAACATTCAGAGCTAAAAACACTGTATGTTCCTAAAATATCTTACTATTCTTAAGCCACCCGCGAGGCAATCCCCAAAATATTGCTCCTACAAGGATTCTTCCCTTGCCTTGGGTTTAGAAAAGGGGCTTCCTGGACAAAGCAGGCTCCAGGAGCCTGTGGGAATGACCGTCCATCCACAGAAAGGTCCCAGTCTTCCATTTACTGCCACAGCAGCAGTAGCCCCAGACCTCAAGCATCTCTCAGCTTGGCCTTGCTGAAGCTTAATTCAAATTCTACACAGTCTGGAGCTTATATGCCCCAGCCTGCATTGTGTGTACCAGAGCCATACAAGCCTTGGGTTAAGCAGCAGTTGGAGACCAGTGAAAAGGTTGCCAGAGTGAGAAGCCCTGCTACTCCATTAAGGAAAGATGAGTGGAAGGGAGTCGGTTGGGGAGATAGGAGGAGCCTCATTTAGGCAGCGGTGCACAGTCGGGATCACAGGGGTGGTGGTGGCCATGTGTGACTTATCCATCCCATTCCTTTATCCCAGAGAAGCTAGTCAGGGTCGAGGCAAGACATCTTTCCCAGTGTTTCTGCTGTCCCAGTTTAGGTAACATTTTAAATCACCTTATTCCAACTGTAACCATGATTTTGTTTTTTCCAGCCAGTCCTGCTCATGGTAGGACATTAATGAGAATAAAGTGTGCAAAGGAACAAAGGAAGAAACAAAAGAAAAAAGATACTGCCTTTAGTCTGTGTAGAAGGTATAGCCATTGTAAGCAAAGTTGTCCAGGAATAATCTAGTTTGTTCTCTGTTGATGTATGAAATAAAGGAGGAAAATAACATGACCCCCCCCCATCTTAAATGTCTGAGAGTTCAGGGACAGTGGGACTGAAACATGGTGGTGTCCTTATTACTATGCAGTCCAAAAGATTCTGACTCACATGATAAGAGGATTAAACTCAGCAAACCGCCCCCACTAACAGTACTGCCATTTTCTCCTCTGCGAACATTTTACACAGGACCCAACCCCTCCAACTGGAATCTTCCTGTTGGGCAGGCATGAGATGGAAAATCACCACTCCCCACAGGAGAAGGGTGGGAGCAGGGGGTACCGTGGGTTACTTATTAGATAGTTTCTTCTGAATCAGAAGAAAACAGGATCTAGAACAGCCAGTGTACAGCTACTTTTTGGAAAATCCTGTCCTTGAAGAATATACATGTTTGTAACAAGTGGTGTTTTCTGTTATTGGAAATGTCCATGTATGGTTTTGTAAGGATATGGCTGAGAGAGCCATGGTCTTATTCATAGAAATAAGTTTACACCACTCCCTTTCTACCCTTTGCTCTAAGAATTAAATCCAAGTCACTCACCACAGTTTACAAAACTTACACAATCTGATCTGATACCTACCTACCAATCCAGACTTTTCATAGTCACTCCCCTGTTTGTCGACTACCCTGGAAAAACTGAATTTTTTTTTTCTGTCTTCAAACATGCCAAGCTTATTCCAGCCTTAAGCCTTCTGCATTTTATTACCTTTGCCCGGAAACTTCTTTCTCCAGGTCTTCATAGGTTCCTTCTCAAATTTAGTTCTTAGCTCAAACGTACTCCCCAGAAAGGCCTTCCCCAATTAAAGTAGTACCCCCAGCCCGTATCATGTCGCCACATTTTATCTCCTGAAAGCACCTCTCACCATCTGAATTACCTTCTTCATCTGCGTGCTTTCCCATATGTTAGCTGTCTTGCCTTGAGTCATGTCAGTGTCTATGTATTGGCCCTTTCTGAAGTTGTAAGTTCTTTGAAAGCAGGGATCTTGCCTGTCTAGTTCACTATTTTATTTCTTTTTTTTTTTTAAAGATTTTTTTTGGGGAATTGGGGGGATGGGAACAGTGCTAGGGAATTGGGGGAAGGGGAACAGACAAGTTGCTGTCCTTTTGTTCTTCAGTCTAGTTGTGGAGGACGTTGCTTCACTGGCCCAAGTTGGCACCATCATTGCGCTCTTCCCAGGTGAGGCAGATCAGTCGCCAGCTTCTGGACGGCCACTCACTGTGGCTGCTGGCCACTCACGCTGGCTGCTGGCTACACACGGTAGCCCATGGCAACCCACTGCAGCAGGGGCTGCAGCCTACGCCGTTGCAGGCGACTCATGGCAGCCCAGCTCCAGGTTGAGCTGTTGTTCAGCATCTTAGCTGTGGAGGGCAGTGTCACTGGCCCTCATATGTGGGATCTGAACCGGGGCCCTCTGGCGTCCCAAGCCAGTACTTAACCATCGTGCCACTCGGCCGGCCCACACTATTTTATTTCTAGTACTTAGGAAAGTTTCGGCACATACAAGAATGAATAAGAATGTGGACTTTGAAGCCAGACTACCTGGGTTCAAATTCCACTCAACCGTCCTGCAGTTGCAACATCACTTCCACTCTTTTCCGACTTGGTCACATGGTCCATAGCTAGCAGCAAGGGAAGCGTGGAAATGAAGTCTTTCTTCAGGATGGCTGTGTATTCAAGGGTTCTTCTACTAAAGGGAAAGAGGAGAGTAGATATTGGAGGATAATGATCAGTCTCCCTCATAGCCCACAACACTTTGGGACCCAAATATCCACGCACAGCCTTCTTCCCACACTTGCTGCCTCTTCAGGGGTGAATGGGAAATCCTTAGTGGTGAGAAACTGCAAGATCCTCTGCACTCGCAGTAGAGGACTTCAGCCCCATTTGTAGCCCCAGTTCTGCTCTCTTGAAGGAACTCCCTTGTGCCTTATCCTCTGCACCCCTTTAGGAAATTATGGCTTGTCTGGTATCATTCATGGCTGCATCAAGTCTTCATTGGAGAGTATGCCCTACAGGGACTGCACAGTTGTCACAGCCCACTTACTGACAGGTCAGGTTTGGGGACCTAAGACTACTTTAGGGATTGAATAATCATAGACTTTTGACCAGGCTTGTGGTTTCTTAGCAGTACAATTCCCTCAAGACTCTAGAAGGTTCCCAATCTGTTAGCGTCCCTTTGGTTCCACGTGCAAGTAATCATAGCCCAAGAGTTATCTAAACATCGTTCTAGGTTTCAGCTGGAGGAAACAGATCCCATCTAATTATTTTATGCAGGAGGAAAGTTTATACTGGAAAATTGGTAGATAGTGAAATTAGGGGAAGGGCTGGGGACATTGCCACCAAACTGGCCCCCAGGGAAGCTGCTATCTCTACCCCAGTCAGCAAGGTGACGAATTGGGAGGCCACCACTGGAACTGTTAACTGACAGTGCACCTCTGTTACTACACTTTTGAGGTTAGTAAGTTTCCACTGCCACTGCCGCAAATGCTTCTTGACTGCCATGAAGCAACTGGACACTGAGACACCGGTCTGATCTTCACTTCCACAGTTGCCTCTCAATCCCCACAACACTGTGGACCAGTCACTAGAATACTGATGCAAAAAAAAAAAATGTTTCTACAACAGTGCTTACCAACTGCAGTCAGAGTAGCGGGAAGGTATCTCCTGCTTCTGTTCCACCTTCTGAACCTAGTTCAGATATAATACATCTAATGAGAGATGCCTAACTGACCCCTTTCCAGCCTCGGCGCTGCAGGCAGGCAAACCACAGGGCAGTTGGAATGGATGGCTTGTCTGCCAAGTGTTACATTGTAAGATGTGAGTCTTATTTTCTGGCCTCTCTGTTCTCCCCATACCCCTCTTTCATCTTGACGCCATCTAAAATAACCAACTTGAGAGGGAAGGCAACACCCTGAATCTGACTTTTGTCTCAGAGCTGGCTCCCATTTTCTGGCCAGCCTCTTAGCATGGCATTCCACCAGGGCACAGGGGCACAGGCATCTCCTGTGCAGGTGCAGAAGCAGTTGGGTTTTTCAACCCTCCGAGGCCCCAGATCAGCGTAGGTTGTGGGCCGCAGGCAGAGCACCTCCTTTACCAGAGCTAGTCCCTTCATCTCGTCTTCCAAATTCCACAGTTCTAGTCTAACTTCATTTTCCTTTTATAAATAACTTTGCTGAATGTGGCAAGAAGCAGCTAACACATCAACTTTCCGAATTTCTCCAACATTTTGCCCAGAGCCACTGATTAGGAGGCGTAATAAGATTTGCCTTCCAGGCTATCAACAGGCATAACAGGGGCGCCAGCTTTCCAGTCTGCAGTAGCTGACCTCACTGCCCATCTTGCAACCACTAAGAACACATACTTAGTTCAAAGAACTCAAGTGCTCCATTTTTCAGGTACCAAGTTCTGTATAAACAGGATGTAGGTTAGATTGTTATTACAGAGATCCAGAAATACAGTAGCTTAAATAATACAGAAGATTATATAGCTCTCACATAAAAGCCCAGGTTGGTGACCCCGGCCTCTTTGGGTAGCCAGATGATATCAAGAGACCTGAGACTAATTTTATTGTTTTGCTGTGCCCTGCGTTGCCCATAGTTTCCATTGGATGGTCCAGGATGGCGCTTTGGCTCCTACCCTCCAGTTCACATTTCAGCAAATAGAAAGTTAGGCTTATCCCTAACGTGTGGAGCCTAGAGTAAGATTGCAAAAAAAGGACCGTAATTTTATATGCCTAAGTATTTTTAAGTAATCAAGCCAACAAATCATTAAATGTGCTTTGGCTCCCTTCCTTCACAAGTATACCTTCCTAAGAAGCTAAGTTTAAATTTAGGATCAAGGGTTCCATTCCAGAACACGGAGACAAAGAGAACTGGCCTGCGGCCCACCCCTTTCTCTTCCCACCCCTGCGTCCTTCCAACACACGAGGCTGAGCGTATGTGCATGGGGATACCCAGCCTGCACAACCAGACCCCGTCTACACGCCACACAAACAGCAGTCCCTTGGCTACTCCTGGGGCCCCAAGATGTGCACACAGACAACACAGCCCACCCTTGGGGGACAAACCTGAGGAAGAGACCTGTGCAGGCTTTGTGACAATTTGGACAGGAAGTTGTAAGGTTCTGGATACACAGAGCATGTCCTATAAAGAAAAGGATACAGGCTCTGGATGGGCAGTTCCTCACTCTGAGAGGAGGGGTGGGTCAGGGCTCAGGGCAGGAGCCCTCCTGCCAAGGTCAAATAGGGATGCTGAGGGAAAGGAGATGTAAAGGGCCCCTCCCTCTCCTTAAAGATCTGACCCTAAACTTAACCATAGCACTAGTAGTCAAGGTGAAGTGACCAGAACTTAGTCACGCAGCCTCATCTGTTGGTAAGGGAAGCTGGGAACTGTGGCCTTTATTATGACAGGCCGTGTGCCCCACTGGTACTCAGAGATACTTTTACAGCAAAACTTTTGCTAGGAATAAGCCAGCAATCTCTGCCACAGACGCATGCATTTTCACACATCACAATTTTGTTTAGACAAGCAAGTTCTTCACAGTCTGCTTTCAGAGGGGTGAGATTGGAGGCAAGACAATCATGCCAGTTATAGTTGACGGTCAAAATCATTGTACACCTGAGCATTTTTCCACGGGCAGCCAATATGTAATGTTCCAGCACTGAAATTTTGTCTAATTTTCAGATCAATCAGGAAGAATGAAATGAATTTTTCTCAATTCAAAGTATATAGTGTGATTATGACATTCAACAGAAACAATGTTAATCTTAAACCCTGAGAATGAATTGGGTCCTAAACAAACAAACAAAAACTAAAACCACAAATCTGATCACGTTTGGCAGAATCTTTCCCAGAAATATTCGGCCACTACCAAATGTACACGTACCAAGCTAAAAAGAGCAAAAATTGGTTCTGGCATGGTTTCTCCTGGCCTATTCATATATGAAAGTAACACAAAATTCACCAAAATTAGACAAATGCATCATCCATGTTGCAAAATTTTAACCAGGTATAGAATAATTGCAACGTAATATTATATTGTAATTACGTAGTGATTATGGAATAATATAAATATAAATATAAAAATATAATAATTACATAATCACATATAACATGGATGATTTTTATAAGTGAAACAACTCTCTAAAATCTTATGAAGAAATAACAGTGATACTGTGATGACAAATATATCGAGCCTGCTTCATCTGTCCACTCC
Source organism: Hipposideros armiger (assembly GCF_001890085.2). NCBI lineage: Eukaryota > Metazoa > Chordata > Mammalia > Chiroptera > Hipposideridae > Hipposideros > Hipposideros armiger. The sequence goes on from NW_017731394.1 coordinate 296,716, forward strand.
CCCTGTCCTCCCTGTGCCACTGGAAGGAAATCAGTCCTTCCACAAGGGAAAGGGAACTCACTCTCTTTTTAGCTATAGAGCAAGAGAAGCTAAAGCACTACTTTAGTCCCCACACCCTGGGCTACGGAGGCATCCAGTGTGCATTTCTTTAGTCAGAAGCTAAGAATGGAGCCCCAGGAAATCAGCAGTAACTCACCCCGAGTGAATGCTTCTGGAAGGTGATCGTTTTCCTGTGGCCCTTCTCAAAACTGTTGAGAAGTTGCCTCCCAATATCCCTTTGCTCCTTCTTCCATAGCAATGGATTTGTTACACATTTTTTACACAAGTTTAAACATTTCCCAGACTCCCTTGCAGCCAGGTGCAGCCATGTCTAAGTTCCCAATAAAAACGATGGGTTCGACTTCCAGGCCTTGCCTTGGTCACTTCTGCTCACCAGCTGAAAGAGAGTAAAAGCATCAGCCATGGAGCCAGAAGGAGATACCCCTCGCCGAGGATGGCAGACTAGTCCTTCCAGCTCAGAACTGCCTACTTCTGGACTGGAAAGTGGGAGACAAAATTCTACCCTTTTTAAGCCATTTTTTGGAGGGGGTGGGAGTGTCTCTATCACATCTCCTAGGCCTGTAGTGATTCATTCCCTACCATTCAGAGCAATGCCTCATAACACAGAGCACAGCGAAAGAAACCAGCAAAGCAGCCTCCAGGCAAGGGCATCACACAGCACTTGGAAGGATCTGGAGGGGAACAGGATGGCACGTCTTCTGTTCGTTTGTTTCCTCCTCCTTATCTAACAAGGGGGGGCAGTTCTTTTAAAACTTGACTGGAGAAGCTTCATCTTCTAGCATTTCTTTTATTATTTTTTCAGCAAAGAATACATGTGCAAAAGATTGTTAAAATAAGATGGACCCCCAAATCGCCTCCTTCCTACAGCCATGCATATTGTCACTGGCCCAGAAGCCAGTGAAGAAGCCAGGCTTCTTGCACGCTCCATGTTCGCTACTACCTGACTAAGTAGGAGCAAACTGTTGAGACTTTGTAAATCTTTCTAAAAGCAGACTGATAGCAGTTTCCTTCTGTGTTTCTTTACAGAGCTACAGTGGAGGGCAATGTGTACCTAATGCTCAGACCAGGCTTAGGGGCTGAGACCTGGGGGCTAAGTCCGGTGTTCTGCTGTCGCTTATAATTATGTGTAGTTCATTAATCTTGTAGATTCATTTTCCTGCCCAAATAAACGCACTGATTTTTATCTTGCACCAATATATGTTTTTATGAGCCACCTCAAATCCTTTTTTGGAGCAAGAAGACGTATAAGCAAGTTAGTGTTGTACTTGATAGTTCACAGGACACTTAGCATCTCAATTGAGCCTGACAACAGTCTTGTGAGGGCAGGATTATTCCCCTGTGCTGGAGGAGGACCGTGAGGTGTCTTAGCTGAGGTCACACTGAGAGTCAGCGACAGAGGGAGGTATCAAACTTGCTGGCTGTCTCTGCGAAGGGACTGGGGTAGAACCTATATGTTCTAAGGTGTTTACAGGTTTTATTTCAATTGATTATGTTGTAAAAAGGAAAGAAAAAAATTACTGAGAAGTATTTGGAAATATTAACACCTATTTCTGTGATTGTGAGTAATATGAAGTGTGACTTTTCAGGAAATGTCAGAAATGGTAAAAGGGTTAAAACAAACCTATTCATCTGTTAAGGGTTAAAACGTGCTACATCGATTGTTCTCAGGAAACAAACAGCGCCTGGTGGTTTGGTCTTGGCAAAATACGAGAAATATAAATTGATTAAACTTATTTTAATGGGCATTTACCTGCAATTTGTCTCAAATCCAGGCATAATCTAGATTCATTGTCTTGCCCCTTCTGTCTGGGAGCTGTGAGTGCTGAGCACAGGTCTGGCGGGCTGGGAGGAAAGGAATTCGGAGGGAACTGTGGAGCCAGGAAATCCAATCCTGTGTGTCTGTAGGATCCATTTATTGGGTTGTCAGAAAAGTCATGACGTATTTTTTCTATGGTTTTCATCGCAATAATGCGTCATGACTTTTCCGACAACCCAATAGTTGCGGACTCCAGGGAGCAAAAAATAGACAGGGTCTTAGCCCAACAAAAATGTATGCAGAGGAGGTAGAATCTCAAAATGGAGCCTGGGCGTGGCCCCCCTGGGGCCACAGACTGGGGCACCTGGGGGGCTGCTGCTTCACTATGACCCAGGGCTCCCTGTGGACCTATTGGCAGGAGCTCCCCTCATCTGCCCGATGTTTTCCCACCTTGTATCACTCGAGAAAAGGGACCCATTCATCCAAAGGGATCACTACACACCACCTAGGCCTCTGCGGGAAATTGGGAGTTGTCACACCTTCCCCAAATCCCTTTGCCTCCATAAAAACCATCGTTTTAGACAAGGCATGAAGAGAAAAACACAGGCAGCCAGTCAGCCAGCTATGTGTCTCCTGCATCTACAACCCAGGCCCTTCCTCCCAGAATCTGGGGAAAGAAAGTCAGGTGGAAAAATTTCAGCTCAAGACATAAGATGTGTTGGGGGCCCTTGCCTCAGGTAAAAAAAGAAAAAGATGAACATTTTGATTTGGTTTTCAAGGTTGAAAAACTATGATTTGTTTTATATATAGTGTGAGTTTGATTTAAACCATCACACAGTGAAACTCCAAGGTCTAGAAGTTCGTACACCCTCGCAGCCTTGCAGCTTTCCGTCCAAAAGGAGGTCACCACGCAATGCCGAGTGTCCTACAGCATATTTGTTCACAAGACAGATCTAGGGTACAGCCGCATCTGAGCATGTACATGTCAAGTGAGGAAGTGCCTTGGAAGCCTCAGAGGAAAAGTCCCTGACACGCCTGGCACGCCTGGACCCCGGTCCCCCCTTCTTCCTTGCTGCTTCACATCGCACTGACATGGTACACGGGGGAGGCTCAGAACGGAAGCAAACAAAACCCACTGCTTGAGAATGTAGACTGCAGAGTAAGCTCGTTCAAGTCATCGTCAACAAAAGCCAGAGAAACCACACGTAGATTCGCATACTTCCGAGAGCCACCCTTCAGCTGTTTCAGAGGACATGAGTATGCAACTAGCCTTTGCAATGTCGCCTTCGGTCGGAAGCATTTAACCACGTCACCCCAAATTTTCATGCTCAGAAGTTACACACGAACGGATATTTGACTTTTCTTGAAAGCCATTCAGCCTGAAAGGTTGCCAAGCATGTCACACGTCACATTTAGCTACCTTGGCGAGGAAGGGCTTTCAGCCAACTGGCTGACACTCATCGCCTAGAGAAGCAGAGGAAGAGAAATTTTTAGCAAATAGGCAAGCTCCTGAAATAAATTGTATGATGCTGGTTCTGAATGAACTGCACTGGTTTCCTCACTTAGGTTGTCAGAGCAGTATAACCTTCCACTAGATGCGTCTTAAATATACATCAGTTCTGCTATTAAGCAGATCACCATTCCTACAGGTCAGAATCCAATTCATTATTTAACACCTAGCCCATCTCCATGAAGCTTTTTCCTGCTCCCCTCCCCCACCATGGTTTCTGCTTTGTCTCTGCCTTTCCTGTCGCCATAACTTGGACTGCTCACTATGTGGCTTACCTGTGTGCTTGTCTTATTCATGTTACTGGATTGTAAGGAGAGGCGGGGTGTGGAAGGCGTTCTGTCCACATATGCTTTCAGAATGCCTCGCTTCCAGTAGATTCTAGTCATCCGGTTGATTTCCTAAGCAACCTAATAACCATCTGACATCATCCCTGTGAGGCCCCATCCAAAAGTTTAAACACACACGGTTTTTAATGGTGAATTTTCTTTAAGTTTTTCAGTTAACCTTCAGATCATGCATACATCCTGGTCAGTTTTCCTTTGCTCATGAGCAGTAACTCATGATCTTAAAGATCTTTAAAAAACTTTGAATGAAGACTCAGACATAATTAAATGTCTCTTTCCCTCATGCTTCCTCACAGGAACACTGACAGAGTTCACACTGCAAAGACGGTCATAACCTCAGACTTTAGAGCCATGCGCGGCTCTTATTAGACTCCTGAGCCTTTCACGCTTTCACTTCTGCCTGAAATCCTTTGTGGAACATTCTAGGGTATCAAGAAATGAAAGAATTGTTTAAACAAAGAAAGAAATATGTCTTTATTAGAGCTTTTTATCATTCAAGAAATAGACATTTACTTAATATGTGACAGGCTGAGTGCTAAGGATACAAATGAGTAATACGGTATGACTATTACTATCTGGATATTACAGATTTTTCTGACCCTTCTGACATCTTTGTTGATCATATATCTGTGGCACACTGTCTTTCATCCTAAATATATGTGCATGAAAAAATAAGTACATACAGGCAAACTGAAGTCAAGGAAGTGTATTTTCATAAATTATTTTTAATGTTTTAAATATTTTGATCCTCTGTACACAGCTTGTGTTCACATGACAATAAACAAGCCTCTTCTCAGGAAAGAAACTAGCCAGACCGTATGCTTGTGGATCACAATATTTTGACAAAAAATGTAAAAAATGGTCCTACCTATTCTCATCTTAATTTTTTTCATATTAAGGGGACTTTTCCAAATGAAGGGTTTCCGATAGGTTGTCTCCAGGTCAGTTCACCCCTACAAGGCTCAGTCAGTCTTCACTGGACGGCCCTATCCTGCTTTACTTACCTTTTACCCTCCACACCCACTGCGTGCCTCACACCACAGATATGCTCCTTGGAGTTTGGATTTTTATGAAGCAAATCATGGAAGCTGGGAGCACTGATACTTAAAGGAATTTGAGAGGGATAGAAAACCTAAAAAGTTATTTTGAAATATGAATATTTCTCCCTAGTTACACTAACTGTTCTGTAATGATGGTCAGTTACTGCTTGCATCAACCTGTATCTGCTTAAATCAACCTGTATCTGCAGAAAAACAATTAGGGTGGGGAGATGTTCAAAGCTACACTATACTTTTGAAAACATGACCCAACATCACGCATAGAAGCAAACCTACCAAGGCCTGTAACAGATGTTATAGCTGACTTATCTGAGCATCTGAGAAATATTGACCCTTTTATTGGTAATAATTTGTTTTCATTATGTCAGTATTTCTATGAAAATTATAAGTTTCTAGAGAAAGTATAACCTTAAAATAGAATCATCTTCAGGTCAACTCAGTAGACAAAGGGAAACAGGCATTTATGGGAACCCATCACTGCTGAAAAGCTATGATTGATTGAAAAAAAAGTAGCATGTTGGAACCCTGGCAAAATTAAAACAAAGTCAAAAACCAACCCTGCCATTATTATGTGATTTTTTTTCAACCATGCTTTTATTTATGCATATACATGTTTTTATTTCTCCCTAAAGAAGACAAATCATACACGTTTAGGTTTGGGCTCTGGAAATGTTCCACTAAGATTCCTGGTCTAGTGTATGTAATGGCTGTAATTTGTGAAATCTAGCGCCAGTGGGATGTGATTACATTGGGCTTCAGACTGAAGAATTGTTGTAGTAGGAATTTTATATGCAAGACTAAATGCTGATCAACAGAGCATAATATTGTATCCTGAAGTGTGCTCACGAAAGCAAAATTAATTTTTTTTTCCTTTCCTTCTCCCGAAATCTTCCGCCGTAGCGATTGCATTTGCCTCCAGACTTGTCAGACACAGTGAGCCGCTCAAGCAAACAGGATGTGGCAGAATCCGCCAAGCTGCTGGGCCCAGGCTGCGGCGTGATGGCCGGAGGCAAGAAGCACCTGGACTTCTAGCACTCCCTTCTTAGTCGCTGCTTGCAGAATGCTATGACACTCTCATTATGATCGCTAATAGCTTATGTAAATATTTTTCTTAACAATTTGACCCTTCCAGTTCTTGAAAAACACAGGATTGCAAAACAAGGCCATCATTCTTCTTTTTTTAACCAACTTTTTATACAGAAATAGTACAGCAGGAATACTTTCACGGTAAAATTTTGTTTTATGCTCTATCTACAGAAGATAGGTAATTTTAACTTTTAAATAAACGCAACTAAAATGTCAAAAAATGCAAGATGCCTTACAGTGGTCATTGGTGTGCGTGTCTTAAGTCACTTAGTTCACGGTAAAGTGCATGTCACAGCAGGTAGCATATAAAGCATTATGAAATTCAAAATCATATACGAAAAGCTTATTTTCTCTTTATTTCTGAAAGAGTCACTTGCCACCAAAAGTGGTAAGGTTTTTAAAACAATGAGAAATGTGTTTGCTAATATATGAAGGCTCTAATAAAATGAATTTGCATCTATGCATCCTGTTATTAAATTGATGAAGACAAAAGAATATTTTGGGATTAAGTCTCTATTAAAGATAATTAGTCTGCTATAGAAGTTATTAAATATAAAACACTTGCGTGATAGAAAGTATAGAAAAAGAACTTTATGGTCTTCTATTTAGTCATCCTAAACAATTAAAGTCAGCACCATGAAATTATGTCAACACATAATTCAGGATTGAAATTCAAACTGACAGCTACATTAGTGCTAGGATACTGGGGAAGGAAACATGTACTGAAGCCTGGTGAGAGATCTTTACAGAATACAGGTCTGAGACAAAGTGGAAAGCTGAAGCTCACTCCGATTTCCATTGCATTAGGTAAATCCTTTTGTTAATTATGAACTTCGGTTGGGTATGTACATTTATAACCACATAAACATGTCTTTGGGGGTATATAGCATCCTGAACCAGTTTTCATATAAAACACTAGGTTTCTGAATCATAGTTCCATATTCTCAAAGCTTTAGACAAATAGTAGACAAAAAAACAAAATTTCAAAAGTAACTTACATATTTAAGAGCTTCAATTTTTTAAAAGCTGTTTAACATCCTTTAGGAGAACCTGAATTTCCAAAATACATTTTCAGATACGTTAGAATATTTTGAAGCAGTTGTAACAAGCATTTTAAGCAGTTTGCTTTTAATATACCACAAATTATACTTTTATTTGTTCTTGACAACATTGTAGAAAACAAAGACTAGGTTTTTAAACTGTCTAACCAATATGATGAATGTCAGTCACTTAAAAAAACCCACTGTAGCATAAACACATACTGTATACAGCTTTTATTCAGAATTAGAATAATTGAATCAATGACAGTGATTTGCCAGGATGTCAAATCTCTCCATCATATCCTGTCACTACCAGTTTATTTTTTGTGATCAAAATCAAAAAGACAACTATTTTGTCACCCGCTATTTCATTAGTACTAAAAATCAGGTTTTTTTCTTCTATTTTTTTAGAATGTCTGGTTTATTTTTTTCACTTCTTTTAATTCGAAAGACAAATTCTTCCCCATTTTCTTTTCAAAATAAAGTTTCAGAATTGATCTGTCAGTTAAAATTAAAGGGCTTTTATATTAAGTGAAGGTGCTTTTAAAATTTAAAGCAACTTCAAAAAATCAATTTAGTTCATAGATAATAAATAATGTGCAGATACTCCACAAAAGCTTTGCTGTATCCTTTGAAAGCATTATGAACAATCTGAACAAATTCAAATGAATATTTTAGTCAGGTTATTATTTTAATAATGCTAACCTTTTTCTTACCATGTTGTGACTCATTTGATACAAACACACCACGGTACAATTACATAGCATTTGACTCTGAAGAGGAAATGTGAGGTCATCAGATATGTAAATTGCTTCTCAAAAATACTTAATAGGTCATTGATTTACTATCCTGGCTATGAAATTAACAGCCAATTACTCTCTAATACTATACACTTTGCAAACAGATAAATATTATAAAAACTGAATGTGTGTATTTGAACCCAACTTATTTTAAATATAAAAGAAACTTTTCAAACTCAACAAAAGTGCATTTGGAACAATAATAGGACCTGGGCTTTCCAAAAAATCAGGTGCAAGTGTTTTGTTGTTCTGATTCACTAGGCAGGCCTTGTAAAACTAAGCTACTGAAGAGGGATGGATATTTTTGTTTTCCTGTGATAAAAACCCACTCTAAAAATGTGTTTTCCTTCCTTCTGGGAACATTATCCATTAGCCATATGCTAATAACTTGCTACATAAAAATATTTGTCTCCAATAATGCTACTGTAGGTCTACAGACCATTTGGATACATTATGAAATATACATTCTATAAACACATTTTTTTTTCAGTTATCAACTTGTCTCAAAGATATAAATACCCAAGTAACAATGCTAAACATACTATTTGAAATGTCCTCATATCTTTTAAATGTTTCTAAAACTTGAAAACACTCTATGGTATTCATTTATTATGCTAGATTTGCCTTTCTTTAACAGGAGGTAAATATTTTGACTGCTGCAGTCCACTCAGGTGCGAGAGTTCTAAAACCTTCAGAATTTCTTTTAAATAGCCACCAATGTCCATTTCTCTCTTCTTCGCTTCCATTTATTCTTAAATACTAACACTAGACCAAATAAAACTACTTCAGATGGAAGCAACACTTGGCAATCAATTCCTTGTCCATCTTTTAATTTTAAAGAATCAGACACGGGCATCCAAATGCAAAAGGGAAATGGGGGGTGGACCTATTCATTTGTGAACGTCATTTTTAAAACATGGTAATGCCTTCCAACGATAGTCCCATAAACACCACCGAAATTAAGCAGTACTAACCCCAAGTACTTACACTTTGACTTTAAAACTAAGCAGTCATTCAGGACTGGTGCAAAACAAAAAAACAATGAGGTTTATTCTTGAGAAACAAAAAGGGGAAGAATTTGTGTTTGGTTTTGGTGAGCCAAACACACAAAAAATAAAAATCTTTTTTTTTTATCTTGTTAAAATTGAGGCCCAGCACCAAAAGAGTAAGCAAAATACAGACATGACCCTACGATGACAAAAATTCACAAAACAAAGCTGAATTTTAAAATAATACTGTATAAAATATGAGTCTTAGTTAACGTAGCTATGATTAAAAAAAAACGTAGGAAGAGATAATTATGTGAGTCATATCAAGAAAAGCCAGTAGGTTATCACTTAAGACAGGATGCACAGCTGTGGAGGGGAAATATTCTGGAAATTCATTGTAGTAAAAAGCATTTTTTCACTCAGTAATTTGAATGTTTCTTCCTCAAACATTCACCTCTAATTCTGTTCACCTGGTGTCCCTACGTCAGGCAAGTTTGGAGAAAAACCATAGGCTGTCAGGTCTTGTGATTCTACTGAGGACATCACAAATAGATGGTCACCCCCTTGGAAGATGGTGTCGAAGCATCCCTGCAGAGTTCCCATTGATAAATACATAAATATGCCTATCAGGAAATAAATAAACAAACATAAATTATTGCAACAACGAGTCAAAGGCCAGCTCCTGGGCACTGCTTCCACTCAGTGCCTGCCATGCTGTCCCTGGGAGAGTGCTTGGAGCTCTGATCAGAAGGACAGCTCATCTCCCCAGGGTGAGGGCAGAAGGCGAGGCAGCCGTTCCATCCTGCAGGACCAGGGGGCTTCTGCAGCTGAGCAGTCGCCCGAGCAGTCGCTTCTTCAGACCAAAGGCTGTACCAATGTGTCCTGGAGATCCTGACCCTCGGAGGACATGGATACGTGCCCACATGCCTACATACAGACCCTCCACTTCCACAACACTCCCCTTCTCCCATTCCCAGCTCCTGCACCCAAAGTGCCACACCCGGTTCTCCAAAGTCTATGCCCTCTAAACAACAGAGCTGTGGGCCAGAACTGCTTGCCTGACCCTGGCCCGAATCATAGCCAAGTTGGAAACTGCCCCTCCTTGCAGAGAAGTCAGCCAGCAAGCACACGCCTCACCTAGCCCTTCTCTGACAGCTAGCTCCCTAGGCACATGTCCCTCAGGGAATGTAGGCTGCAAAATGTCGGGAGGTAGAAAAATCTGCATGGGCAACTGTACCAACAGTGCATGTGCGTGCACACCCCACTGCAAAAGTGTGCAAGCATGCAGTGCAGGCTGACATTGAATCAAAGTACATGCACACATATACAAACTGCAGTTATCCTGGGAAGGTGTCTCTAAATGAGCAGCAACTCTAGTGGAATAAAAGTGTTAACACATAGCATGCCAGAGACATGAATCACAATTATCTGTTCACAAGTAATTCCTTAACTAGAAGATAGTAGATGTTAAGCTAGAAGGCTATTTTTTAAAGCCTCCAATTCATTTCTATATTTCTGACCATTTGCCTTTAGGGATTAAAAACAAAACAAATAAACAAACAAAAGAGCAGAGTACAATTCAGTGGAAGTGTCTTTGTCCCCAGAGATTTCTTCCTGCGCAAGCACTTAATCTAGACTGCCAAAACCCCCAGCCTCTGATTGAAGTTTGCAAAGGAAAACTTATCTATATTGACTTATATGTTACACAGAACAGAGAGCAATGAAAGTCTCAGACAGGCCTCTTTCACCCAACAAAGGGCTTATTTTTTTTTTCCATCCTTTGCTTGGGCTCAAGCACTCCTGCCCTGCGTGCTGCCACTTTAAACATGATCAGATCTGTGCTTCATTGCAAATAACAACTGACCAACAATGGGCCCTGCTTCATAGATTTGGGAATGTTTGGCTTAAGCTGCCAATGACTGAAGGCCTTTAACTCCAACCGGCCAGTCACAGTCCGCTTTGTTGTTGTCTGTTGATGTGTCTGTGCCCATTATTCCTTGACATGCAACATCCCCCCTCCACCCTCCAACCATCCACCACCGCACAGAAAGTGAGATTCAAATGGGAACAGCTGTAGTGGTTCAATGGGAAATGATGCCTCTTGTGCAAAGGGGAGGGAGACAGAACAGGGAGAGGGCCTTTTTGAGAAAGGCAACAGCTTTTAGAGAGTCTTGTATAAGAAATCTACGTTTGAATATACTTCAGTGAAATCGCTGTTGAAATAGGCTGACAATGGAAATCTGCCCAGATTGAAAATGCCAGCCCTAATTCAAAAGACAATTCCTAGTTAATAGCTTGTTGCATTTTTAAATGATTTCTAGACTTTGAGCTTTTGTATTAAATGGCTAACTGAGAAATGTTACCATTTTGTATGTATAAATGGGCACAGATACACAGCTTTAAGTGGATTTTTTTTCTAACACATTTCTGAGTGATGAACCCTGTAAGAATTATTTCTTTAAGGATCATCAGGATTTAAAATAGAGCGTGTAAGAAAGTAATCATTGGTCTCGAATGTTACTCTGACATGGAAACAAAATTTGTAACACCACACTATAAGGTTAAAAAGAAAATAGTATAATAAAGGAAATACAAAGGCTTTGGCATGGTTTTTACAATCAACAATGGTTAATTTTGATATGTAGTTGTGAACAACTTCAAAACACTTAAGTTTAAAACTCTTGCAAGCACTTTTAATTGATTAGGAATGAATTCTAGATGCACAAAATGATTGGACTGTGAACAGTAATACAACTATTTCTAAGAACAATTAACTTTTGCTGGCCAAAAATGAAACGTATGATTGCATGAAAATGTGTATAAAACATCTATAGAGTATTCTTGTCAAATATAAATGAAATTAACTTTATTATAGAAATCATTCTGAGGATTTCTAGGGAAGACAAATACTTACATTTTGACATAAAACAAATTGGATTATATCGAAGACACACTCTACCTTTTAGCTATCAACTTTTTTCTTCCTTGAATTTATAGCTTACCCTTTTTTGCACATAAACTTCATCTGTTAACAACCTTTGGAAAACCAACAGATATTTCTTACATAAATCTAGTGCATGTTGTTCCAGGTTTAATTATATGCAAAGGAATGATACAAACTTGGAACCTCAGTCCATAGACTATGAACAGATGGGTAGAAGTATTCGATATATCTTGATAAAACTCTTAAACTCGTGGCAAAGCTTGATCATGGTTTCCTTTTTTTAAAAAACAACTTCATGACCAACACAGATCAAACATCCATCCAGTTTATGTTGTTCTTTTTTTTTCTTTTCATTATAACATACAAATGCCCATTTACAAATAATACACCAAAATGAATAAAAGTTTGGATACCAAAATGAAGATTTGTTCCAACTGATACCGTGCCTTCTGTATACAAAGGTCCTTGTTTCAAGTCCATTCCCCAGTGGTACAATACAGGACACAATTGCAGAAATGAAGTGCTTCTGACAGCCATTTTCTTTCCTTCATGAACGCCCAACTGTTGTGTCCACATAGTCACTGACTGAATTAACACAATATATTCTTTCTCTCTCTCTCTTTTTTTTATTTTATTTTATTTTTATTTTTTACTGTAATCTTGGCCAATATTGAGACATATCAGGTTCACTTCCAGGAACTTGAACTGGAACTGACACACCAGGGGAAATGAGTCCTAGAAGTGGATGAAAGAAACAGCCATGTTGATATTCCCTTCGAGAGACAGGGAGTAGACATTTATAGGTTAAAAGAAAAGCTCGAATGCTTTCTAACATGTTAACTATATTTTTAAAAGTATATTTTCAAGTGTTACAAACAAAAGCAGCATCTTCAGAAACCAGTTAACATTTTTACACATACCCATTGAATCCCAGGGCCCCACCCTTCACCCCACCCCAAAAAAAAAAAGCAAAGAAAAGAAAAGAAGCCCCCCATTTCTTACTATGCTTGGAACTTTAACAATAAAACTATCTCTGGAAAACCTGTGTGGCACTGCTTTGGTTGCACTGAGAAGCACAGAGGCGCGAGCAGGGTGAGAAGCCTTCCAGTAAGCACTTGCCATGCAGCGCAGGGGGCCCTCCCTGCTGAACTTTGGCTGAGAATCGCTCCTCAGAAAACTTAACCGTCTCAGGCCTTGTCTGCATATACAACTTCTGTGACCAAATTCAGGAAAAACAACTTTGCTTTTTGTCTGTCTGGTATCAAGTTACTAACTAACTAGCGCGACTGAATTTCCCTTTTCAGTCAGTTTTCCCTCAGAAAAGTGAGCAACAAAGAGTTAAACACACCATCACACAAGGCAGGCCAGGAGGTTGTGGGGTTTTTTTCTTTTTTTTAGATAAACTGTGAGTGGAGGGAGATCACCTGGCAAAAGAAGCTCTAAAGGCCACCTCTGTGCAGCCCTGGGAGAGCAGCGGCTCACCTGTGGAAGTTGTGCCCGAGGTGCCCATCGGCTGACTGTTCATGTGTGTCTGCATATGGGGGGGGGTGTAGGTGTCATAGCTCCGCCCGTTCACTGACGGGCTAGTAGGCAGCATGCAGGAGTAGGAGGAGGTCTGGCTGGGGACTGGGGGCTGAGAGGAAAAGGCAAACCAGTGGTTACTGAGAAACACATCACGCAGCCACATCCCCCGGCTCCCTCCTCCCCAGGAACCCTGCCAACAAATCTGATCATTAAAGACGTCCTCCTGTGAAATACTGGAATTCCGTGTGATAACTCTAAGATCAGGCCTCCAACCAGTCCTTCCACAGGCCACTGATGGAGTACAGTGGCCTACACACCAAACTTCTAAAAGCACTACAAATTCAGATCGCGGTCCAGCTAGACGGTTGGCACTATCCATAAGACAGGATTTTTATCCATTTTCATCTTGCACCTCTGCTGGCATCTTTAGAGAAGCTATCGCATGAGGATTTCCATGAAAACACACTCCCTCTCCCACAAATCCAATCTACTTAGAAATCCAGTGAGTCCCTGGAGTCCTATATCTCAAGTTTTGGGGCAGAGAAGAGTGGGAGGAACTCTCTGCAAAGTTTGGTTTCGGGACCTTGGGAGCCTTTTCTGGTTAGAATCATGGGATGAAAGATTCTTTGAAGAGGCAGATCAGTAATGATCTGAAAATAAAGTGGTCAGAGGGATCAGTAAATACCTAGTCCCATCCTGTGAACCTGCTGTGACTTCCTTATAGACCTGAAAACCCAGATTGGATTTTACCCATAAAATTGTGTTGCTACCCTCTAAGGGTTTGGAATGGTGGTATTGAGGAGATGAACCTTCTCCTAACTAAATAAGAAATACACAGAGCTGGGACAAACCCCTCATGGGCTCTCATGGGGCTATGCTGGGGCAGCAAGCTTGGGATGAATTAATAGGAGGCTAATGTCAGGAACAAGGGAGATGACAGCACTACCCTGCTGTGCAAACATTCCAAGGTCCACACATTAGAGAAGGTTCAGAGGAGGAAACCCACTCTTTGCAAAATGGTTGAAAATTTTGGGCAACAGGATGAATTGATGGACAGTCAGACCAGTCCTCACACACACTAGCCAACCACCCCCTTCAAAATTCAGAGTAATTTTCTCTAAACAGTAGAATCATGGATAATTTTTATTATCTTTATGCTTTGTGAATGTATGTACATTTTGAATTATATAAGTTGTGTAATTTTTTAAAATCAGTGAACTAAATCGACCCCATACCAGTCTATATGTTGAAACAACCTTAATAGAATAGCCACATCTATTTAATTGTTTCTAATTGTTTTCTCACATACACATTTTGTTATGTTCACAGAAACCTACAATTTACAAAACTGAACAAGACACTCAGTGGCCTTTCTAAAATCAGAGGATGACTGCGAAAATCAGGAGAAAGAGGCAAGCAGGCCTTTAGGGCCCTGCCAGAATTTCAGCTTGCGTTTGTTTCTAATTCCCCAAATCACTTCCTCTAGGCAATCTGACTTCTGGAAAATTCCAAGGCAGTTGTAGCAAGACCAACTAATGGACTGTTAATCCCTTAATTTACATTAATTGCACCATGGCCACTAATATCCAGATGCAATAAAAATAAACATGGGAATAATTCCTCTGAAATTCCTTATCTAGCTGCTCCTGTGTTAGTCTGAAGACTGTGAAACATTTATTGTGCTATTATTTGGATTAGACACCCAGCAAAAGATACTTGATGGAGAATAAACATTCTGTGTAACCTCAGAACTGTTTCCATCAGGGGTTCACACTGGCCAGTCTCACATCATCCATCATCTGTGATTGTCTCACAAACAGGAGTCCTGGGAAAGTCACTGCAGAAGGTCTACCAGAAGACCAGTTTTGTCCCATCAAGAATCCATCCAGCTCCCAAGTTCTAGTATACCCCACCTGCATTATACCACGTCCATCATAAAGTGTTAACCTGGTACAAGGCCTAGCACACGTAGGGGCTGATAAATATTTGGGACCGAATTGAGAGAAGGGGCAGGTTGTTATACCAAGTAAATAGCATCAACCCAGGTAATTCGGAGTGCCACAAACTTATCACAAAATTCACAGCCAAGACACTAAATTTCTAGCAAATACCTTCTATTTCTTTTTTTTATTATAAAGATGTAGAAAGAAAACTAGCTTTTTCTCTATATTAAGTGTATCCCATTTCTGATTCATTGTATCTTCCTCACTCGTTTATCATACATACCCTAAATAATGTCTAAAAGGCACACACGGATTACTTATCTATTAATGTGAACACATTAACATATACTCAAATTTTATGTATAACCCCTTACTATCTTATAGCATGCCAGCATTACTTCCATTTTCTGGTACAAGTTTCACTGATACCCGAAACGTACCCCATTCCCATCCACCATTATCAAGCTAGCATTCTCTATGAGCAAAAGGCAGATTAACTTGACTGAACACCAGGTTTTTTATATTTTTAAGGGCATGAATCAATCAGTCAATCAACAAGAAGGCTGGATTGACTGTTTTCATCTCAGACTTGACTGCTCAAGCCAATTACTGCCTTGAGAAAGGCTCCCAACGGGGCCGGTGAAGTCCACAGGCCCCGACACGCACCTCACTCCTTCTCCCACGCCCCTGCTAAGCAGGCAACCACCGGCCTCACTTACTTGCATAGGCAGGTTATTTGCCATGGTGAAGCTGGGCATGGGCGGCAGAGCGCTGTATGTGTTGGTGAGGGCTGTGTCTGTTCGGCCCAACATGGAGCCAGAGGTGAAGGAGGAAACTGCAGGGAAAGGGACATGACAGACAGTCATGGTGACAGTCAGTGCTGAGGGCAAGCAGGTTTCAACACATTGTTTAGTAGTAGTCACATTTCAAATTACCAGGTGTGGTGGGTTGTGGGATTGGTTGGTAGACACTGGTGCTGAAACTACTGCTGATAGGAATATGACTAGGTGTGTTGCTGGCCTGTCTTCTCTGATTCCTCAATTTTTCTTCTCTTCTCCATTTGGCCCTTCGATTAGAAAACCATACCTGGAAATCAGATGGAACAGGTAAGCTCCATGTGTATTCTCATTCAACCCCATCCCTGGCACCCTCACTGTTCCCCTCCCCTCCCCTGCAATGATGGTAAAGTATTTAGCAGACTGACTCTGTTACTATTTATGTAAATCGATGGCGGTCATGAGAAGCACTTTTGTCTCTAGAAAAGGGAAATGGTCTGAATCACAAAGCACAAAACCACATGGTCCCTGGGTACCTGTATTCTTGCTTCAGGTAGATCTATTTTGGCTGCTAGTCTTTCTCGGGCAAACACATCTGGATAATGGGTTCTCTCGAACTCTGAAAAAGTAAGTTGAGTTTTCTATGTTGTGCCAGAACTATACGTAATGTGTCAGCCAAGCCCTGGATCACGCTGGTTCCCGCCTCCCCAGTCCCAGCACCTCCAACCAATTCCCTTTAAAATGCTATTCCTATTAATGTTGACTGTACTTGAAAGAATGACCCCACCAGAACCAAGTTAAATTTTCTTTGGAATGACATTCATTCAAGGACGCTTCTGTGGCCTAAAGTAGCCAAATCGTCATTTTTTTTCTTTATGAGAAGTCAGACTTTTAGTCTTCGAATTTCTGGTATATGAAAAGAAGAAAGAAAACACACACACACACACACACACACACACACACACACACACACACTGAAAAGATGCCCAGAAAGAAAGGGGGGGCGGGAAATACAGAGAGACAGAAAGAAAAAAAATCTTTTCAGTCCTCTATGCAAAGGACCCAGGCTAAATTTAGCTCTTTGTACTGAAGATGTGGCATTTACTTTGATTTACTGCTTTTCTACTTTGAAAAACTCCATCACCTTTCTCCAGGGCCTCAATTTGCTCTTGGGTAAAGGATGTTCTATTTCTTTGCAGCTTCCGCTTCAGCTGAAGTCGCATTTGTGCCTCATCTGAATCTTCTCCATTGGAACTAATGGAGTTGGTATTTTCTCCCCCTCCTTCCTGTTGCTGGCAGCCATCTGGAACAAAAAGAATAGTACAGTATGAGAAATTTGGGATAACTTGAGGCCTCCAAAAGGGGTCTGGTATAGCCATAAATTCCAAGAGCAGTATATTCAGACACTCTTACCAAAACACTCCCAAGATAACTGTCAGCCCTTTTAATAAAAGGCATTAGTTACATTTTTTTTCTTTCTGTTTTTATCAAGATGAGACTGACCATACAATATAGACACTCAGAGTAGCATGTCTTCAAATAACAAAATAAGTGCTGATGTTTCCAGTTAAAATGATCTTTCATAACTAACCTTGACTTCCCAAATGCCTCACCTAGCTCCCTTTCCCTACAGAATTTATTTACCTATGGCTGTGTTGGGAAAATAGAAGAGTGATGCTCAAGATTTCAGCTGATCTATAATCAGTAATTCCCATCTAATCAATTAGATGTTGATAGGTTTGTAGAAAATGCTATTAAGAAACCAAACCAAGCTTGTAATCTTTGAAAAAAAATATTTATCTAGTTTTTATTTGAATTCTGCACAGTCAATTTCATTTTAAAGGTTGTGAATTTAGAAGTGCTCGCATTGTTCTGCAGTTTTATTCAACTATTGTATGAGTGTGCTTTGCCTTGACACCTATTACGAGCACAGCTGTAATTATATCATCACCAAGAACAGGCTATAATTGCTGAAAATGGAATTTTATATTTAGATAAAAGGACTGTCCATTCTTTGTAATGTGTTGCACCAGAGAAAAGTAAGATTTCTTTTAAATTTTTAACGTGTAATTTTAAAAAAGAAATAGTAGAGAGTTCACTAACTAGCTAAATATGCTATGCTGCAGCTGAATCCTTGGCATAGCATTTAAGTGGTACATTTTTAATTAGGGCATTTCTACCACTTTTAATGTAATTTCTATCATTAAACAGGGGAAAGTTTTATTGTTTGCCCTTGCTGCTTGGAGGGCAAGATGTGCACTTGGGCTAGCTGCCTCTTGTCTTGCGCCTTGCTCATGGGGCCACAGCCTCTCTGAAGGGAAGCACTCAGCCCTGACTGGGCCTGCACGCTGGGTCCTGGGTCTTGGGTCCTGAGGCCCCCGAGGGATACCAATGGGGCAGCCCCGTCGTCCCCCGCCCCCCATCCTCGAAACTTGGCCTGTGGAGGGGAGGGGCCTCTAGGGGGCCTTGGTGGGAATCGACTGGGCCAGGAATATCATTTATAACCAGGAGACAATAGGCAGAGCCTTCAAAGAGTTCAGGGAATTGTGACAGGATCTAGTGGGATCTTTTCAGGAACTTTGAAATGTTTTAAAACCCCAACTTTCTCCCCCATTTAAACAGGCGGATTCATCGGCACTGGCCACCATATGGGCCCTTGGAGATCTATTGAGATGACCACCAACACTTGAATAGCGAGGGGCTGCTTTTCAGCGCCTCACAATGCCCCGCGAGTAAGGGAAACTATTAAACTCCTGGGGCAGGAACGTTGGCAAACTTTCGTGGGCAGAATTTTGAGACCACAATGAGCGCGGACAACAAAAGGATTCTCTTGAGGCGTGCAGCGGGCCACATTGTGTTACAAGAAGCCCAGTCAACAGACTTTTCAGTGAAGTGTGTTAACCCCTCTGCTCTGCTATCATTAATCACTGTCCGAAGAGCGGGCGCCTCAATGCTATTTAGGGCGCTTGGCTGGGGGGATGGAGGGTGGATAGGCGGCCAGGGTAGGGGGTGG
>NW_017731394.1:315653-339908 GCF_001890085.2 Hipposideros armiger
GGGGCGGTGAAGGCGGCAGGCTGGAAGGACAGAGACCTGGGCCGGGAGTAGGGGAGGGAGGCAGGGAGGGAGGATGGGGGCCAGGTTTGGAGGGTGGAGGGAGTTGTGGAAGGGAGGGGTAGAGAAAGATAGAGGAGGAAAAGGGGCTACAAAGAGGCCAGAAAGGTATACGGAGAACAGAAAAGGGTGCTGAGAGGAAAAAAGAGACAAGAGGGTGGACCTAGAGGGGGAGAGAATGAGGAAAAGGAAAATGAGGGGGCAAGAGAATATTAGTAAATAGGCCCAGGCTCTACTTTGGGTGGTCTTGTGCTATCTCAGAAAGGTGGGGGGTTGGGGAGGGCTACTTAGCTCAGGGAGAGATGCTGGACTTACGTGTGCCAGCACAAGTCTGTGCTGATTTACTGCCCCAGGTTTCCGGGTGACTTTGCAAAGTGGTTTTCAGGGAAAGAAATAAAGAGCCGCCCTTATTTTTGGATTCGGTGAAGGAGGAAGACTTTAGAAATTGCCCTTTCTGGCACTCTAGACAAGCCTGCAGTTTATTGCTTTAGGAAAACACAAAGAAAAATCTGCGACCATCTGACGTTTAGGGAAAGGGACTCTGAGGAAACCACAATTCTATCTCGCGGCGGGGGGGGGGGGGGGGGGGGGATGTTGGTCATCCTTCCAGGAGGCCCCACCCCAGTCCTTTTTCTGGCACATTCGATCTTGCCAATTAAACAAAACTGTCCGGGTCTCCATCAGAAGACCCCCACAGATAGCATTCTCTGCTCTCGTTTGCTTCTCTGAGATCTTCCTAATTTTAAAACACGGACATTTGCCCATGCTTGCCCTCTACCTCCCTCCTCCTCCCCCCAACACACACTCACACTAACACACACTCACACTAACACAGGCGCAGCGCGGACTTGAGAATTACATTTAAGGGGAGGAAAGTCAACTGGGTTGAGGAGAGCTCCTTTTTAAACGTTGGTGGGGGTGGGGAGCGTGGAATTAGAGGTAGGTCAGGAGAAACCGGTGGCTGCAGGATCCCTTCAAGACCCCGGCAGAGTCGATGTGCACCACTGAAATTTTTTATTACTTTTAAAGTAGCAACTGTTCGCAGCCAGTCGGTGACCGAGAGGTCACTCTTGGACTGGACGGCCCCCCCCCTTTTTTTTTCTTTAGTGGATTTGCCTTCCACCCTTAAAGCTTTTAACAAAATAAAACTTGGAGTTGGATCTCGAATTCCCCACATGATAAACCTAAGTGGCAGACAATTAAGATATCTTCTTTAAAAGGCGCCCCCTCGAGCGCAAAGAAGGGGCCTTCAATGGGCGCCGTCCACCTTCCAGCCTAATCCGTGAGAAGGCGAATTGAAAGCGCCTCCCATTATCCCAGCCCCAGGACCATCTGACGCTGGGGATAGGATTTGTTTCCTGGAAGAAGGAGAAGAGAGGGAAAAAAAAAACAAAAAACAAAAAAAAAGGACGCTGGGAAATAAAATCATTCCTTAGTTTCTTAGTGTCTTAACCAGTGAGGCGGAAAACAAGCAAGAAAAGATAGCAACCCGGTTGCGGCACCTTTTCAGCTCCCGAGCGCGGATCAAAACATTGTAGCATCTGTTGAAAAAGAGACGGACTAAATCCTATAGAGGGCCTGGGTATTATGGGGGGTGGGGGTGAGGGGAGGAGTTAAGAAAAAGTGTCTCCGTGATCCCTAAAACCACCAAATCGCTGGAGAATTGGGGCTGGATAGAGTTGTCTCTTGTTGTCAGCCCACGTCGTCAGGATTTTATTCACCGTTGGCGTTGATCAGATGGAAACCATATTTGTTTCCCTCTGAGACCTAACCTCGCCTTATGCTTTTGGAGTAATGGACTCTTTAAAACCCCCAAAACAGCTTCCTGGCCGGGGAAAGAGGACCAGGGAGGGAGGGAGGGTGGTACTTCTTAGCGCCAAAAAGTCTGAGGATTCCAGGGGCCAGCCAGCGGAAGCTCGCCACCAGTGGTCCCACGGCCCCCACAGCCCCCACGCGGGGACTCCACACTCGGTGCAGGCAATGCGTGAGCCCCACACAGTGGGCAGTCCGTGCCCGCTGGACGAAGTACTCCAGCATGTCTTTTTCTTGGACGGAGGGGAGACTGGCAGTTGGTGTGGCAGAATTCTTTAGCAACTTGGCGCCAAAAAATTCCAAGCCCCTGAAGGAGCGCCACTTTCCACCTCAACTATCACCACCAGATCCTAAGCGTTTAGGTTCTTCCTTCCCGCCCTCAGGCTCCCGGCAGGACAAAAAGTTGCCCTATTCGGGTGCCGCCTCTGGTGCAAGTGGTGGGGCTGGCAAAGCTGCAGCCCTTGGCTTCTACCAGGGCTCCCGGGGGTTGGGGGGGTGTCCATGCTCTGGGCTCCAAATTACTGTGAGCCCTCGCGCCCAGAGGGCCAAGATGTGGAGGCCCCAGGCTCAGCTGTCCCAGGCCCAGCCACTGTGCCCCGCCCCTCCCCAAGTCTCAGACCAAGTCAGCTAGACTCGGCAGGGTCCAGGTCACCCGGGCCTCAGGCTGCAGGGTGCTGGGGGACAGGCTCTGGGGAGTGCGAAGTGGGATGCCACTCCGGTGTGTCCAGGGTGTGCAAGTGGAATCCTATAGTTTCAAAGGTCAGGTGAGGGTGTGATGGTCTACACTCAGCCTTGTGACTCCCTTGTCCTCACCAGAGGCTGGAGTGGGCCTGGTCCTGTAGCCGAGTTGGAGGCGGGGCACCTCCCCAGACGTACTGTACCCACCCTGGGAGGCCTGGGGTTCTGGGCCGGCCCAGCAGGCAGGCAGGGTCTCCCAGGGGAGCCGGGTCCCAGCAGGTCAGGAGGCCTCGGACAGCCGAGCAGCCGCGCTGGGAAACCCAGAGCGAGCGCTTTGCTCCCTATCTTCCCAGTGTCCGTCCTATATTGTTTTCTGCTCTTAAAACTGACATGTCTAATTGGCAATTGGTGCCGAATCGTGTCCAGAGGTCTCTTGTGGAACATTTCTACAGCTGTCTCCTTCAACTAGACGCTTATTCATGTCGCCTTAATGAGAAACAAAACGTTCTCTAATGAGCAATTACAGAGCGACAGGATTGTTCCCATAACAAATTCTTGCGAGTGACAGAAGCATCCTTTGTACCAGATATTTCGCATACTGTTACCGATTTCCCCTTCTCTAGCCCGGCTCCGCGGAGGCGCGGGGCACCAGGAGCGGTCCGAGACAGCAAGGACGCGACGCGCGGGCAGCCCAGTCAGCATCTCTGAGTCACCGCCCCCCATCCGGAGCCCCCAGGGTTGGTTGTGCTCTGGGGAGTGAGACACCACGTCCCATTATCTCGCATATTATCTCCTTGTCACAAGGACAACAAATACCGATTAATCTTCGGAGTAAACTGTTTCCTGTTCTTGACCAAGCTACCTCGGTGTGTGTAGAGGAGGGTAGAACTAACTGCCTCCATCCTTTCTCACTGATTCTGGAATGATCCAGATCTCATCTCTTCTCGCAGCTCCGGGCACCCCAGAGTCTGGCTCACAGTATCTTCACTCCACCCTACTAAGCAGTCGCCACCCACAGAGAGTGAGAGCTGGGGACCAGGAAGGGTGGAAGGTGTAGGAACGGAGATGGTGAGAGAATGTTTTAGTTGGGAGACCACTACTTCCAACGCCCCCATCCTCCACTCGGCCCTGCATCTCTCTGCTCACCCTCTCTCATATGCACCCTACTCATAGTTACATAATTTGTCAATTATGGCAAAAAGCAAAATGATACGATTATGTTTACCTTACAGTCTGTCAGTGTGTTAACTTGTCACACTTCTACAGCAAGGGGGCTCTCCGCGCATTCGAATGGTAAATTTGAATAGGTTACCACGCAGCTAGCTCTTAAACACATGCACATACTCCTGCCCATAACACACACGATCATGCACACACATCAGCCACATTCATACTACTCCTCACATACACAACCCTTACATTCCCAGGTCAACCAGATAGTTAAGCAAACTCCACAAGCCAATGTATCCAAAGCATTTGAAGAGTCCCCCCACCACATTCTCCAAGTACAGAGGCTGCGAAAGAGAAAGGTTGGGGGGGAAGAGAACGGGCTGCATATACAGAGAGTGTAGATGATGGGTGCTTGGGTTTTTACCTTGGGTAGGTTGTCCTGGCACCGAAGTCCCGGGATACCAACCCGGGCGGGTGCCCCAGCTTCCGGTCTGCCCGTTCAACATCCTTAGTTTATCATACATGCCGTCTGCGCCCATCTGTTGCTTTTCGCTAGCCAGGTTGCGAAGAACTCTGTTTATTGATGACACCTGCAAAGCAAACCAAAATCAAACCAAATGGTAGCGTCTCCTGAAGACAGGGTTGCCTTGTATTAAGTCCCCATCTCAGCATGCCCACACCCTTAAAGAACCCTTAACACACTAAAAAACAACAACCTCCCAGCCATCCTGGGACAGTGGGTAGATTGCAGAGACATTGTGGACAGAATGACAGCCATCATTTTGGGCATGGGAACTGTGTTGGGTCACAGTTGGGGGGAGGGGGTCCTTCACCATTGCTCCATGTATCTGGTGAGCTAACTCACATGGCTGCTTTGCTTTATTAAAAGATTCCACCCCCAAATTAGACTCGGTTTAGAGATTTTTTCCACTTTATTTGTTTTATATTAGAGCAGAAATAGATGTTTGATGCCTGAAAGAAGATTCAGGCCGGTGGGCTTGGAGGAGGTTAGAATCTGGTTTTCATTTTCATTTTCCCTCTCAATTCAAAAGCCTTTCCCCAGGGTGCCTATGTCCTCTACTTTGCAGCATGCAAATGAGGTGAACAACTCCCACCCTTGACTCCCATTTTCTGTAAAGTCAAAAAAAGGTCGGGATGCTCCTCTCAACAGCCCCAGGTACAGAGGAGACATATGTAGAGCCAGGAGGAGATAGAGACAGAGAAACACTGATAGGGAGCACAGCAGGAGGAGGTGAAGAAAGATATATGGTCAAGAGGACAGAGCATGGAGCTTAGGGCAGGGAGTGGGGGATGTTCTCAATGAACTTACACTTGGTATGTTATCGTTGGTACAGACCCCCTCAGACAGTAATCTGTCTCGGATTTCCCAAGCAAAGATGGACGGGCACTCCCGCTTATACTGGGCTATTTTGCTTACAACTTCTGGAGTCGCTACTCTCGGCTTACTACCTCCGATTGCCCTGGGTCTGATGGAGCCAGTCTCGTAATACCTGCCCAGAATTTTACTCACACATCCGTTGGACACCTGCATAGGGGAAGTGGACAGAAAACCACATTATTAATAATTTCAAGACAAAAATAAAATTGTTTAAGTATGCATTAAACAATGACAAGCTTACGTTTTGATTGTCCAGCACTTGGACTTTTGCATCTGCATGGGTCTATAACACAAAAATATACCTTCAATGGTACGAGAACTTACTGTAGAGAGCTTTTTTCTTAAAATTACATTTGTAGCCCTAAAAACTACAAATATGATGATACTTTCAAACAGTTTGAACTAAAAAAAAACTAAAAGTTTTTTTTAAAAAACTGTTTTCTTAAACACTGCCTGAAGATGCATCAAAACGAAGTCAGATTCATTTTTTGTGCTGACCTTGCTTAAAGTGGTGTTATGTTTTAAGAGCAAAGAGGAAAAACAAACTGAATTTTAACTTATTTTTCCTTTTAAAAAATACCCAGTTGAGTAAATGTCAGTTAAGTAGGGAGGTAAATGGCATTTGTCTTTTTAAAATCAATACATATTCTTCATGAAATGAAGAATGCAAACAAATATCTCAATATCTGAGGTAAGCATGGGATGAGAGAGAAGGGAGTGAAATTATGCTGGTTTTGTAAAACTCAGCTTATTACAGTTCATAAACTGTTATCACAATTAATTTTTTACCAAATAAAAAGGGAAAGGATTTTCTTTTTTTAATTCACACACTTTTTTTCCTAAAGCGGATGAATGATTTTAGGTGACTGACCCAAGCTGGAAGAGAGAGGGAAGGATGGTGGAAGGAAAGGGGAAAGAGGGAAGGCAGGGGAGTGGGGTGGAGACTGGGGTGGGTGGATGAGGGTGGGGGGTGTCCATAATTAGCAGCGTTTACAGTAAGAAATGAAGAGAGGGCGTTGAAAGTAGAGGGCCGCAGGGGCAGCGAGTGGGGCGGCGCCGGGAGGATCACCTGCAGAATTCGGGAAATGTCGCACGGCCGGGCCCCGCTGTGAGCGAGCTCTACGATCTTCTGCCGGGTGGAGTCCGGCAGTGGCCGCCCGTTGACAAAGACACCACCGAGCTGATTCACTCCGCTGTGACCTGAGGAGAGGAGAGGAGAGGAGAGGAGAGNGAGAGGAGAGGAGAGGAGAGGAGAGGAGAGGAGAGGAGAGCAGAGGAGAGGAGAGCAGAGGGGAGGAGAGGAGAGCAGAGGGGAGGAGAGGAGGAAGAGTAAAGAGAAAGACGAGGGAAAGGAGGTCGAGGAAGAAAAAGGAGAGGAGAAAACATCTACAATGCATCCTCAGCTCCCTGCCAACCCCTGCCAACCTCGGTGATCAGGTCCCTGCTATCGATCAAAAACGACAACAGGACCATGCAGCCAAGCGGAGCATCGGGCAGCCCAGCCCCAGACACGGCTGTGCTCCTGCCCACCGGACTGCAGAAGCACCATACAGGTAAACATATGCCAACTAGCAAGAACACACACACTTCACTATCGCCGTTACCCCCAGCAGTGCCCCCAGCCCGCGGCCGCTCTTCATAAACACCCCAGCCAGACTCTGAACCCACAAGGTGCAAACAATCGGCTCCAAAAATATCCTCCCAAAGATCCCCTCTGAGTGTCACGGCAAACCGTGGTTCCACAGAACCCACACTGAATTCCCAAGCTCTCGGCATTGTTGGAACAGTGAGAGCAAACCCCACAGCCCTTCAGCACTCCCATGGACGCTCCAGTCCAGAAACGTTTGTTGTCACACTCCAAACTCTGGCGAAGGCACAACACAAGCACCAGGGTTAAAAACACAAATATAGACGAGAAGGGGAAGGAGTAGAGAAGAAGCAGAACAGCAAATCTGTGCCTAGCGAACCCCAACCTGGGTTTCCGCGCTTTCACTGCAGGCACGAGGGTCAGAGTCCCAGATACGCCCCAACCACAAAGTAGTCCCGCTGCCGCAGTGGGGCTGGACCAGGGAGTCTGCTCGCAGCCAGCACAGCTCGCTTTAGTTCCACTGCTGATCTCGGCTCCCCCCTCAGCCAAGGACAGGTATTACTAAGAATCCAAAAACGGGGGAAAAGGGGGGAAAGAACACACCACAGTGTCCACTGTCCCTCCTTTATCTTATTATCTCACAACCTCACCCCATTGTCTAATGGTAAAGAATAGGGAGAAGAAGTTAGCACCTCTCTGTAGCCTCCTTCCCAGAAACCACAGGCACACAAATAGAGCCAACTGCCAATTTCCACTCTTAAAAATCTCCAACCTGCAGCCCCGACTCCAGAGAGCAGCCCTTCCAGGAGAAGACGCGGCTCCCTGCTCCGCTCTCCTCTCTGCGCCTCTCCACTCCTCTCTTCTCCTTGGAGCCTCTGATAAATTGACTCCAGGAGCCTGAGCTTCTTAGCAATAAATAAGCTCCAAATATAGAAGAGGGGGGAAAATATGATGAGCCTCTCTGACATTTGTCTTTAAAATAAAACTAGCTGCACGTCAAGTTTGAGCTTAATTTCTGGAAATAGGCGGAAGTCGCTCCGTATCATGCATGGAAGGCTAATTGAAAAGATCAGTCGGGGCGCTTGTGGCAGCCTTGTCACTTTGTGACAGTGCTCCGCTCCGGGAAATTGCATCGTCACGACAAACGGGACCGTGATAAAACGACCCTTTCCGTCCCTATTTGTAGATCACTCAGAGGAGATTGAACTGCACTGTTTCCCCCTTCGAGGGGCACCGTGTTTTCAGGGTAGCCAAAGGCTTGGGGCGGAGGGGGGCCCTCACTGAGAAGGGGGGACCAGAGCCTCAACTCGATGAGAAGTGACAGGCGTTTGGGGGATCTGGGCACCGGGCGGGGACATTGCGGGGACACTGTTTCTACAGCAGAGTAAGGCCTAGTCCGCGCTTCCGGTTTCTCCTAAGTTCCCTTAATACCTTCCTTTGCTTCGCTGGACCCATCTACCGCTCCAGCTGCCGAGCCTCCCCTTTGGGCAAAGGGAGTCTTCCAAGAAAGAGAAAGACTGTCCCAGAGACCGAGAAAGACTTTCCAAACTTCAAGCACAGCCCGGGCAATTCTCAATCTATGAATGCCAAGGCGTGTGGGGCCGCCTTATCCTAGACTTTCCTCCTTCTCTCCTCCCCATTGCAAAAAATAACGTGCCCACCACTTCCGCAGCAACCTCGGGCGGGTGCACACCCAGGAGACTCCAGGGCCAGGTCGCCTTTGCCAGCATAGAAATGGCAGCGAGGAAACGCTGCTCTAAGTTCCCCTTCAGAGGTTAAGCCTCAATCATTGTGTCCCTTCCCTGGGGACGGCTGGCGCTCTTGCCGAGTGGCGATGATTATGCGCCTAGAATTCGACCGAGAAGCATCTAATAGGAAAACATATGGTGTCAATTTGGATGCTCCGCGCCTCGCGCACACCCGGGAGCGAGCGGCACAAAGCCCTGCAGGCCGGCCCCCGACCCCGCGCCCCTCGGGGCCGTCCAGCCAGGCCGCAGCGGCAAAACGCTCAGCGCTGTGCGCTGTAGCCAGGCCTGCCCGAGAGCCTACGACTGGGGAGACTGAGCTGCAAGGGGAGAACCGCGCAGCCAAGAGGGGTGGGCTGAAGCCTTCAACTCACCAAGAAGGGTGCCTCCCGGGCCAAGCCCCGGGGTCTGGCAGGTTCTGCCCAACTAACCTGCCTTAAAGCTCGCCACCTTTGCGCCCTCTCCTGAGCTTCGTGCCCACCAGCCGCGGAACAACCAGGAGGCAGCTAGTGGTTCCAGGACAGAAGGATCGGGCTCAAGAGACCCTCCTAAGTCTGCAGTTTGGCAAGCGAAGGTTGCTAGAAGACTTAGGTCTTTCTGCACTCCTACTACAGCTGAGCCCCTAAACCACGTCCAGACTCCGCACCTCAACCAGGGCCTGATTTCAGTGAGCCTCCAGGCTCCCAGGCCCAGGATCCAGACTAGCCCTGTCACATACCAACACGCATGGACTGAGCAGGAAGGTGGACTGGGGGTGCAAGGGATCTGGATAGAGGTAATATTGGGAGCACAGGAGCCCAGAAATCAAAGGCACAGCGGGTCTAGGAAAGACCAGGACCCACAGAGTTGCAACTACCAGGACAGGGTTCTTCCATCTCCTTGGCTCAACCTCCACTCTCTTCCCAGACCCAGTAAACCTGCTCTCGCCAGACTAGCCCCGTGTAACAGCCCCAGAATTCCAGTTTACCACCGACACCCCACCGTAGGCCTGGGTGCCCTGCTCCCTTTGCCTTCTAGGCCCAGAGCTGGGGTGGGGAGGGGAGGAGCTGCCCTGAGAGTGACTGGGGGAGGAGGACCCCTACCCCCACCCCGCCTGGATGGTAGAGTCATTCAGTCTTGTCTAAACCCAAAGAGGCCTCCTTCTCTGGAAAACCAGAAAAGCCTCCGCCCCTCCCTGCTCTGCCCAGCCCCTCTCTCTGGGGTCAGAGCCCGGGCAGGGGCGGGGAGGGGTGTGTATTACAGGATTTGGGGGGATGGGGTTTCTCTACCTCAACTTCGCAAACTCAAGCGAGCTGTTGTGAAGGGCCAAGCCCCTGTTCTTCCAGGAGCGATAAAGGCAGAACAAACGCCCTCCCCTCTCCGGCTGCCGGTCTCCGAGAGGGACACAGCTGACTTGAGTCCCCAAGGCTTTTACCCCGTGCCGGGGTACCTGGCAAGCGCAAACGCCCCGAACCTCTGCACACTCCCCTAAGGTTCGTGCATCCCCAGCCGGGTCAGAGAAAGACCAGAGGCACTTACTGTTCTGCATGCTGGCGCTGGCTGGGGGCTGTGGGATCCCACGGGGCTCGAATATGGGGCTCTGTTAGCAAGAATATAGGCGTTAATCCTGGGCTCGCATCAGGTAGGCCTACCTCCCTACAGAGGATGACCTGGAGCCAGGACAGGAGAATGCCCCTTCTTTAGGAAACGATCCACTCAATCGCTTGGGGAAGAGAGATCTGGGGGTCATCCAGCTCTGCCCTCCAGTGCATGCAAAATCTACAAATAAAATACTCCAATGCTCCTCATCTGTTTCCCCCCAAATCCTTCAGTAGTTAACCCTTTAATCGGGAGAAAGGCTGACTTGATTTTGAATATTTTATTCCATCTGAACAATGAAGCAGCATTCTGACTCTTTAGGGTTTTGGAGCCCAAAGCAGCTTTCGAGCCACCGCAGAACTTGCCTGAAATCTGGGATGTCTGTCCACTCTTACAATAAAAGGTCTCACACATCTGCGCGCCCCTAGTTAAAGTCTTCCCCCTAAGATAAAACAGAAGGAGAGAAAGGTATGTCAAATTGTGGCTCAAAAGCATAGGCCCATAGGTTCTCAGAGCCACAGACTCAGGGAAAAAAAACCAAACACATATCTAGGGCTCAAACTGCTATAAAACCCTAAATCCCAGATTTGCACCCACATTTTCTTTAGCGGCCTCTCCTGCAGAAATTTTAGAAGTGGC
Organism: Hipposideros armiger; assembly: GCF_001890085.2. Taxonomy (NCBI): domain Eukaryota; kingdom Metazoa; phylum Chordata; class Mammalia; order Chiroptera; family Hipposideridae; genus Hipposideros; species Hipposideros armiger. The sequence continues at coordinate 326,320 of NW_017731394.1, forward strand.
TGCTCTGGCCTGCTACCTTCGGAGAATTGGAGAATCTGACAAGTCGGCATCTCATTTTGCAAAACTATTCAGATCCAGGGGTGGGGGAAAAGGGAAGAATAAGACATGCAGTGGGGTAAAGAGAAGAGGCTGAGGACTAATACCTGAAGTTAAGAGGTGAGGGGAAGGGGACCTCAAAACTTCAGGGTGCCTGAGGGTGCAGACTGAGGTTGATTAGGACGGCTGCCGAGTTATACTCCCTCCTTAAGGAATTTCACCACTTTAGTTGCCCCAAGACCCCCAGAACCCAACTCTCTGGTTACCCCTTTATCTTCCACTCGCCCCTTCAAAGCTTCCCAGTCAGGCCCCAGCTCCACCCATCTCCCAGCCTTTCGGGTGATTTGAATGTGGCGAGCCCAACATTTTCTCTCCACACCTCATTTATTGTGATTAACTTCTCTTTTGGTGTTTAGATCTTCCTCCTTTTACTGTACTGTGACACACGCTGTCTACCTCGCCTCACTGCTTTAAAAAGTACAAACAGGAGGGGGTGAGCGTAGTCGACAAGGCCTACAGACAGCGAACAATGGCTTCTATTCTCCAGCTCTCCCCAAACCCAAAGAGCAAAACCAAGTCTCCCTAAGCAGCAACACAGCTTCCAACCACACGTACCATCAACCCACCAACTCACAAAGGGAACAGAGGGACACTTCTAGCTTAGTAAGTCCTGACCTAGTATGTGTCCCCCAAGGCTCACACTCCACCACCTCTTCCCTGCCGTCCCCTAAGAACAAGGTTCTGGGGGAGGAGGGAGAAAATAGAAAAGTAATTTCTTGTTATAAATATCTAGAGGTAATTGTGTTACTGGTGTGAGTTGTTAGGGGCTGTAAAAAGATACAACGGCACCGTGGGGAGCTCAATTGGGAAGAGAGAATTACAATAAAGAGCCTATTCAGAGGTTTGGGAAAAAAAGGGAGAGAGAGAGAAAGAGAAGTAAAATAATTAAATAGTCACAGCATCATTTCTCCCGGTTAAAAAAACAAAAATATTAATTCTTTTTCCTGTTTTGTTTATTGTGATTATTAATTTTGCCTGCCTACAAGAAAGGAATTCCAAGAAGCACATTTTTTCTCTCCAAGGCCATTCATTCATGGTCTAATTTATTAACTAGCTAGGAGGCAGCTTAAATCCATAAAAAATAAACTTAAGAAGGGGACTTTTTTCCAGCTTCCAAATGCAGCCTGGTAAATATTGGAAATGGCAGAGGGTTACCTAGTTATCCCTAGCTGGGTTGGCTCTCAAAGCCTCCCTCCCATTTCTTACAGTCCCCACGACCAAAGTCATGCCCTGGCCAGGCAGAAACCCCAACTTAGAGCAGTTCCCAATCCCTCAAAATGGGACTCTGAAACTGCAAAGAGGTAGCAGGCAGGAAAAGGGGTAGGGGAATTCCCTTAGAACGGGTAAAACTTCTTGAACTCCCCTCTGTTACCCACTCTGTACTCAAGCACAACCGAATGCCCCCATCCTGGCCAGTACATTCTTGAGGCCATTTAAAAAAATTCAGGAGCTGATTCCAGAGAGGACTAACCGATTAATTTTCGAAGCATCTGGGAAGGTGGAAGCATTTCAAGTTCCAGTTCTGCTCCATTCCCGACCCCTTCTCGGCTAAGAGGCTATCTAATTACTTAAGTAATTATTAACACTTAGTGCAAAAGCAACCCGGGACCCCAGCACGCTGACTCCCGGAAGCAGTCTTTCGCGGAGAGGCTAGGACCACCCGNCACGCCCCCGCAGCCACAGCCAGTGCCCCCCACCCAGCTCAGCCCGTGACTTCCTACAGCCACGCCAGGAAAGAAGGAGTCTCCACACACCTGAGAGTCACCACGGCTTTGGTCCACTAGGCCACTGCCTCCCCCATCCCCAACACTAGCCTCAGCTTTCAAATACTGCTGTTTTCATGACTTCCTTCTCAAAATCCAACCCCAAACTCCTTAGCTTGGGTGAAGAGGAGAGCTTACTTTCGGCCCTCCCAGCCACCAGCCAAAGAATAATTAGCAATTAAGATGACAAAGTTTTACTCTCTAGAGCCAAATAAGATAACTAATCAAATTGCCTTCAGACGTTTGCAAAGGTCACCGGCTATTAAAAACAACAACAACAACAAAAAAACCTAATGTCAATGGCAACCACAATTATTTCTTCTCCGTAAACTGCCAGGCTTTCAAACTCTTTGCTTTTTATTTCATTTTCTGCTCCCGCCCCCTTTTCAATCTCCCCAAGTTCGAGTTAAACATCCAAAATGGCTTAGGGAGCTTTGTAGAGTATGAGAGAAAAGGATACCACACTTACTTTGTTTTTAAACTTTCTAGAAATCACTCAAGACTGGAGGGCCGGGGTTTAGCACTCAAAAAAAGAAAGCATTTCCACTTGAAATTCAACGCCATTTCCCCACAATTACACTTGCTAAAATTCAGGGCTATTATGGTGCAGGGAGACTGAGAAAATCTGCACAAGGAAAGAGGCAACAACTTTATGAACTTTGAAAAGACACTTTTTCTCCTGGGGTCTTGCAATCAATCGGAAAGCTCTCAAATTACTCAGACTAATTAGCTGGGAGATGCTGTGATCAGACGAAAGGGAAAGCCAATGCTTTCATATTGATTTTTTTAAACCTCACCAAAAAAAAAAATCAGGGGATTTGGATGTAAAAACAAAACAAAACAAAAAAGCAATCCACCTTTCCACCTCCAAACTTGTTGAAATGGCAACACCGGGTGCAGCTTTGTCAAAGGAAGACAAGGAAAAATACCCACCGAGCGCTGGGGGCTGGAGAACAGGGAAGACCCCAGCTTTCGCAGGGCGAGGGCGAAGGTTGGGGGAAGTCTGGGGAGCAGAGAGTTTTCATGTTCCGAGCTCTGCGCTCAAGTTAGGGGCAAGAGCCTGGGGCTTGATGGAAGCGGACAATCCTTCCTCTTAGCTCTGAGCTCCCTCCGAGCGCGCGTTCGACCGCTTTGGCCTGGTGGCTTCCTTCCCCGCTCCCGCTCACTCGCTCTTTCTCTTCGCCTCCAGCGTGCGGTTGCCTTGCGGATGGACTCTGTTCCGGCTGGCGGCGGGCGCGGTGCCCCTCGGTGCTCGACTGCCAGCGGACTTCTGTGCCCGGGGGGAATGCAGCACAAAGCCGGAGGGCGGGCGAGCGAACCGCAGCGCAGCAAGCCAGCTCCCTCGCCGCTTTCTCGGCACGCCCGATCTCTGCGCGTTCGCTGGACAAAGCAGCCGGCGGCGGCTGGTTCCTGCAGCCGTTCCTGGGCCTGGGGCACCGCAGAACCTCTTCGTCCTCTCCCGCAGGCCGGGAGCATTTGGCGACGCTGGGGCCGGGAGCCCCGGCTGCTGCTGCGCCCGGAGCCTCGATTCTTCCTGCGAGCTCAGCCCGCGCTGGCGCTGGGGGTGAGCCGGCCGCCCACCCCGAGCCCTACGCCGCTCCCGCTCGCCGGCCGTCGCCCTCCGACGCGGGCTTTCGCTGGAAGTACAAAGTTTGGGCTCCTGCGTGGAAACTTCTCCGGCCCAACTCTCCCGGCGTAGCAGTGGGGGAGGGGACCGGCGAGAGGGGAGGAAGGGGGAGGAAGGGGGAGACCTGCCTGAATATTGCAATAAAATGAAGCGAGAAGAAAGAAGTGGACTCACCTTTATGAGGCATCCTCTCTCGTCAAAGCTTCTGTCAAGAGTTTTGTTTGGTTGGGGTTTTTTGGCTGTTGTTGCTGCTTAAAGACCACGGTTTGAAATGACGGTGTTTTAAAGGAGTTGCTGGTGCGAGTTTTCTCCACGGATGCTCCTGGTTTGGTGTGTGAGAGCAATTCTCAGATCCCTGGGAAGGAGACAGAGATTGACAATAAAATGGGCTGTCAGCGGCTGGAGAGTGAGAGATAAAGAGTGTGGGTGAGAGAAGTGGCTGCAGCCAGCACACCTATGCTGATTGGTGATGGCTCAAGTGTGTTAATGTGTGTGTGCCGGCGCCCGGCCTCGCCTCCACCGCTCCTCACTGGCCCATTAGCGAAGCCTGACCTCTGTCATCATCCTCCAGCAAAACACTTCCTCCTGCGCCTGAACCAGAGCGGGAAATGAGGCCGAGCCACGGTTCGCTTTTCAAACCCACTAATCACTCCGCAACATGCAAATGTACCGCTCGCTCCCACACAAAATATTGCTTTATGCAAAGCAGCGCCGGGGCCTCGCGCCAGCCGATTGGATGTTCTCTCTCCCCGCCTGGTGCAATTGGTCCGTTTGTTTGAATATGAATACACTTGTTTTCGGCTCCGGCGGAGGGTCCTTCTCCTCTCCCCGGTGCTGGGCCCCCGCGCCCAGGCTCTGGATCTGGCGCTCGCCGACATCTCTAGGCTCGGAGCGCTTCGGGAGTCAGTGCCGCCCGCACTGTGGCCGCGAACTTGAGGGGTCGAGTGAAGGCCGCTAGGCTGGGGGTCGCACCCTCCACCTCCCTAAGCTGGGCGCGGGACTCCCAACTCAAGGGGGGGAGCAAGTTTCTGCAGCTCTGCGCAGCTCTTTCTTGCCAACTCCAGCGCAGCATGGCCTGCCGCCCCGCCCCCGTCCTCCCCTCCCGCCCCTGCCCCATCGCCTCCTGAGCGCTGGGACGCGGAGCACAGCAGTGGCCGCGCCCTAGCACACCTGGCTGCAGTGAAGAAAAGGGACGTCAGCGGCACGGGGTCCCCGCAGCATCACTACGGCGGAGGCCCAGGCGAAGCCTAGGCCGAGAGAAGGCCTCTGGGCTGGGAACTCGGCGAGGCCGGGCGGCCTTCCCAGTCCAGGCCTCCCGGGCCTGCCCATTCCCCCACCCTCGCTCCCCCGGCCCTTTCTTCTGTTCTTTCTCCTTTCGGAAGCCGCGGTGCGCAGCGGAGCGGAGGCACAGACGGGCTGGAGAGGCCCGAGCAAACACGCCACTTACTTTGTGTACAGAGGGTTCTTGTGAAAAGCCCTGAAGAGTCCTCACCAAACACTCACCAACTTCTCCCACGTGCCATTTGTTGACTAAGTGCGGCTGTTTTTCCAGGCTCCCGAGAGCAGGGGACGCCAGGGGGAGATAAGAGGGAGGGAGGTGACCAATGCTGGGAGTGTGTGTGTGTGTGTGTGTGTGTGTGTGTGTGTGTGTGTGTGTCCTCGCCGGCGATGTCGGTGTGTCAGCGTGTGTCGGTGCGTGCCACCGGTTATCTGTGTGTGGTGCGTGTGTCTCGTCACCACGATTCCTTTTCCTGGGTCTGCTCAGTCCACGGAAGCAGTTCCCCTTCAGCTGTTGCCAGAAAACCGGGGAGGAAAGTAAGTAAATGGCTTTTATCTTCTGACCACACACCAGAAGTCCATTTGTTGAATGCTGGACGATTAGGACACACCTCAGTACACTCCAAAGGCGCCCCTTGGCGCCCCGCAGTTGAGGTGACAGGCGAGGGAGCGGCCGCCTAGTCCTGCGAAGTCCGGAGCTCTATCGGACCTTGCACGCCGTGTCTCCGAGGAAAGGGGAAGTTTGGGGATGGGGGACATACTCCAGGACCCAGCAAAGAATAGGGTTGGAACAGTTGAGGCAGGGAGGCTGAAACAGCTACCACCGGGTACTCTTAACTCCTCTTGACTTATGAAAAGTACCGAAAGTCAGAGCTCATCAATAAAGTCTGTGTACCCTGAACTCGCGGCTGACAGCGCGGTAGCCACCCCTGGGAGCTGAGCCCAGGAGGACTGCAGTTTGCCTTGGGCTGCCGGGCCTAGTATAGGCCTCACACTCTCGGCCCCTGCCGGGACCTACTAACGCCACGACCAAGGAGCTTGGGCAGAGCTCAGGAAAAGCGGAGGCCTCCCCAGCTTGTGCCAGGGTTGAGGCCGCACAACCCGCTCACCTCCTGGGCCTGGGAACCGCCATTCCCGCGGCCCAGGAGCACTCTGCGCCAGAAGAAAACATGCCAGAAGCGAAGTAGGTGGCGCCAGGCCCCGGGGTCAGCGGCCTTCTATGCGAGATTTCGTAGGACCGCGACTTTTCCCGATCCTGGGACGTGGGACAGTGGACCCAAGTCCCAGACCAGAGAGAGTCTGCGTTCTTTTTCGCTCCCTTTTTTACTTCTCAAACAAGCATTAAAGAAGCTTGAACTCAAGTCCACTGGGCATAAGCGAAGGGGTGGTGGGGAGGAGGCCCAGATTCTGTACGAACTGGAGGCGAATATCATTTTTACAACCTGTCAAATTAGCAACCGAGTGGATTAGCACCTTCTTAAGCTTTGCCTCGGAAAGAAGCCACCATAATCTTGTTGCTATTTCCCCCCTGGGCACTGGCTCTTTGAATGGGCTCCTTCTCCCACCCCCCAATCCCCATCTCACCTCGGAGAAAAGTTTTAACAACAAAAATCGTAAGAAGCGAGGAGCCTGGATTGAATGCCACTGACGTCATTGGTGGGGGGTGGGGGTGGGGGCTCGGGAAGGACTCTTGGAAATCCTTCTGCACAAACAAGAAACAAAAACGACTTGGCTGCTTCCAGTGTGTCAGTATGTTTTGGAGGGGTAGCAGCTCAGCCCTGAGGGAGGCAGAGTTTTCAAAGTTTAAGGAGAGAGGGGTGGAGAGCGAGATTTCCTGTTCTTTCTGGGCTAGTTTCAAAGTGGGTGGGGGTTCTGTTCTACCTCGTGGGGCGCCTCGCGCACTCTGCTAAGTGTTCTGGGGGCGACGCGGCTGGTCAGAGGGGCTGGGACGGAGGTGCAGCGCGGCAGGGGCAGAGGTGTGAGCAAAATTGAGACCGCTCGCAGGTCGCCATTTTAATTGTGGCTTCCAACACCACGGAGGCCCACATGCTACCCTCCCGAGGCGGGGGCGGGGGACGAGCGGGATCGCGACTTTCGTTTCTGTCTTGCCTTTTCCTTTTCCCGCCTCTCCCCAAGACCACCCCCATCACGCCCCCCACCCCCACCCCGCTTTTGGCGCCTGAGGAGGACAGCTCTTCGGCTCGGTTCCGCAGGGGCTGGGGTCATCCCACCCGGTAGGGGGAGGCTATCTGTGCGGAGGGAGTCTCGCGGGGGGCTGACCGATCACCAGAGAGTGCCCAGAGCCTCTGGCCAGTATTGGTTGGTAAATGTGAGATCAGGCTGCATAGCATCTCACCCCCCAGAAGTCCTAGACATTCGCTTGTGCCCACTCCCTAGATTTTCGGTCCGAAGGCGGCCTCTGGCAAGGCAATGACGTGCCCGGTTTTCGGGAGATGTGCTTTCGGCGCACGGCTTCGGAACCGAGAATCTGCCACCCGGTGTTGTGACACTTCTAACTGCCACTTTCCACCGCCAAGCAGAGGCGCGATGCTGGCGCTCTGGGAAGGATGGAGATGAGCTTTTCTTTGAGGGAGGAAAGTCTCCGCAGACACCTGCGTCAATTTGCAGAACCTCAAGCGGCTCTCTCTCTGCTGGCCCTGGGAAGGTGGGTTCCCTAGATAGCAGAGCTGACAAAAGGGTCAAACGAGCACGAAAGGCAAAGGCACCCACCCCTGCCGCCCAGTTCGGGGTGCCTCCTCCACACGAGGCCTCTCCCCCTCCCCTTTCCTCAGCAACCTGCAGATTTCCAGTTCATCCCGCAGCCTCGCAGAGTCCAGAGCGCCGAGAAGCAGAAGAGAGCCGGGAGCCGGCCGGGTAGCGCCTCCAGGCTGTGGTCACGCTCGGCCGGGGAAAGCCGCGGTGCCCTCGCCTTTCCTCCCCTCCTGCCAAATGGCAAGTAGGTTCGGTCCTCTTCCATTCACATTATGAGGCAAGCGTCTCTCTTTCTCTACTCCTCACCCAAATACTCTTTAAAAAACATTGTCCAACTGTGTTTCGCAGCCAAGAGATCCCCGGACTCCTAAGCCTTTGCTTCTTTTGAACCCTTACATGCTGCTGTCCAGATGGGGACCAGGTTTAAAACTCCTGACGTGTAGGACATTTGCAATCCGTGGCACGCTCTGATTTTTGCAAATAGGGTTCCCAGGAAAGTTTGCTTTCCATTTTGTCACTGTGACGGTTCTCCAACTCTCCTTTCCCTGTAACCTCCGCCCTCAAGAGTCAAGAGTTCAGCTTCAAACGAAAAGAAAGCCAAGGCCACCTCGGTCCCTTCTCGAGACCTAGAGATCCCTTCTCTAAACAGCTGCCTATTTTAAAGGCCAGGGACCGACTCTAGCATTTGTCCTGGAGTGGAGCAGGGAACACGCGGCCCGGGGACTGGGGGCTTTGCTGGAGGGTATGAGGCTAGGGAAGGGAGAGGGAGCAAATGTCATGGCTGGTTCGCTCGAGCAGCCAGAGAACCGGAGCTAAGCGTATCCTGACGGGCTCTTAAAATGACATTGATTGGAACAAGCTGTTCCCCACCCCGGTAAGAGTTAATCTGCCTGTTAATCAAGGCACTAAGGGGCTCAATGCGAGTTTTATTAGCGATTGGAGAATAGAGGCAGCAGTGAGGGATCAAAAGCCGGGATCCCAGATATTTGTCAGCCCGGACACACACACACACACACACACACACACACACACACACACACACACACACACACAAGTATTTTCAATTAGAGAACAATTCGGCGCTTTTCATCACGTCCTAACTCAGTCTCACAGATGGTGACTTACAAACCTGGCTAGCGGGGAAAACCGAAATCTGGGGCCAGCCATGGGGAGAGAGGCAGGGGAGGAGCTGCAGGTTGGTTCGCGGAGCTCGGCCGGCCGGGGGGAGTTTAAGAATCCTCAGCCTAGGCCCTTGAAGCCTCAGATTCCTCCCGAGAGGAGAGAGAATGAAAAATGAAACAACAAATAACGCCACCAATATCGGCGGCATCCATTCCTCTCGGTGAGCTCCCCACTGCTCAGGCCAGGCTCTGGCGCCGGGTGGTGTCTGGCCCCCGCGCGCCGCAGCCGGGCGGGCCAGAAAGTTTGCGCAGCGAGAGGGACTCTCCTTCCATCTCTCCCGCGCTGCCCCCTTCCGCCCCGGAGGGGCGTTAAGTCCCCTCCGGCTTTCCTTTAAAATTCTAAAATAAATAAATAAGTGAACGCCAGGCCCTGGGGATGTTTGAATAGTAGCTCGCCTTCAATAATTCAAATTATATGAGAGGGTCCGAGGAGAAAAAGACCAGCCAACCACTTACGCCCTCTGATCCAGGAGGGCATGGGAGTGAGAAGGCGACAGAACAGGTCCCCGGCTTGCTCTGGGCGCGGCGTGAAGACCCTGGTCAGAGGTAATTATGTCACTGCGTTTTCTCGCCGTGACAGCCCGAATAAACACAATCTCCAATAAACATCTCTAATGAGGGAGGAGGCTCGAGGATGGCTGGGTTTGATTTATGACTAGAGGGGAAGGTCCACTTCCCACAGCTAAGTGGGCAACCTGCTCGCCCCTCAACTCCGGAGAAAGGAACCCGAGGAGAGGACCCAGATTCAGGTAAGGTGCTCGGCCGGGCGGCCACTTTTCTCGTTCCCTTGCTTGCTTCCCGGGAGAGGTGGGCAGGGGGCAGCCACCGGTCGGAGTTGCAGTGGTCCCAAGCACCTGTCATAGGTGCCTGAGATACAAACGTCCTACAAAGATTACCACTTAGAAGGTTTAGGAAGGGGGCGCCAGGAGCAAAAGTGGGAGTGAGGGGCGAGCTCGGGCCTGACTCAGAGGCCTCCCCAACCTCCAGGAGGGTGCTCCCGGCCCAGGCGTTTCCGGCCCTTAGGGGCTGACTTCCTTCAACTTTGGCCCCGCAGAACCACGAGCTAGCCTAAGTATTGGGTCTTCTCTTCCCTGACCCACGTTGGAGAAACTTCTGGCACCCTGCCTAGTCCGTCCGGGGGCAGGAGAGTCGCGGGGCTCTGCTCTCCCCGGCACTCAGTGGCCCGACCCCCCTGGCGCTCACAGGCTTCCCACCGAGGCAGCGAGCGCAGTGCCGGCGGTAACCCGAGCCCGCGTTCTAGCTCAGTGAGAATCGCTAATTATTAGGTCTTCCGAAGGGAAGCTCAAATCACACGCTGGGGGCTTTACGCGCTGCCCAGCTCCGCCGGCAGCATTCTTTAGTCCTCGGCTCGTTTCTGAGAAACGAACTTCCATCTCTAAGACTTTGTGTCGGTCCGACCATCTACACTTTGCAACCTCGGGAAACTTTTGCTGCACTTCGCCGGGTAGGCGGCGGGGCGTTTCCAAACGCTCCAGGCGCGGATGGGGACGTCTCCACGCGTGAATGTTGTGAATTGCGACTCCGGGAGTTCTAGGTGCAAACTGCATTCCCCCCCGCCCCCCGTCCTGTATTTCTCAAGGTAGCGAACGGCTTCTGCAGACAGTAGCAGATCCCGGTCTTCCTCCCCCGCCCCCCTTACCCCAGCTCAGCACCCAACTGGAAGTCCACTCTAGGGACTGGAACAGTTTGCTACTTTTGCAGAAAAGCACACTCGGCAAAGACAAGACACCCCCTCCTCCCCTATCTGATTCCGCCCTTTGTAACTCCCCTCCATCTTTGTATGCCCCCTTTTAAAAGCAAAAATCAAGCTTCTGGGCTACTTGGGGAGGGCTTGGATTTGGGGGCACCAGTCGCGGGCAGCGGAGAGGCGGCGCGGACCCCGAGCCGGGCGGGGGCCGGAGCCCGGGCATTTACCTGGGAGCGGAGGGCGGGGAGGCAGGTGAGCCTGGCGGCGCCGGTTCCCACACTTCTCACCGCCGCTCGGCAGGGGAAGTGGCAGATCTGACAGCCGCGTTCTACGCGAGGACCTGCCCCAGAGTTTAAATGTCAATGATAAGAAAAGAGGGTGCTCAAGCAGGCGCTAACTTTCCTTAATATCCATGCCAGCTCGGTTCTCATTGGCTGCCCGACCCTCGTGACGTCATGGCGGCCAGAGTTGGGCTCAGCTCGGTGCCCATCAGCGCTCAGGCCCGGCGGGAGCCTTCTCCTCCCCACCCCGAATCCGGCCCACTCCAAGCCCTGCGGTGGCCCTTGGCTAATCTCGCCCAGCCCGACCCCAGCCGGACCCGTTTTCCCTTAGGGCGTTGAGCCACCCCCCAAAAAACTAGTCTTACTGAGCGCGCTCTTCCTCCTCTCCTGGAACGCGGGTCCCTCCTCTAGGCTGGCAGCTACCTTTCTGGGTGCCCACCTGGCCCCCTCCTTCGATCCCCGAGGGAGTCACTTTATCAGAGAGACACGAAGATTGCACCGGGGTTGAAAAGGTCCTCTAGCAGGAATCGTTTTTCAAGGAGTGATGGGTACCTTAAAACTGGCCTTTGAGCTTACAAGTCACCAGCTAGGCATAGGCGGGGTCTCCCGGGAAGGAATGAGGGACTGCTTCTCCTAGGCTAGGCCAAATTCCTCTCCAGGCCCTCTGGGTTCTCCTGAGGGGAGCCACAAACCGCACCTCCGCTGGCTTCCCGCGCCTCCTTGGGTTGAAAGGCTCCAGTCACGTAGAAAATGTAGGTGACTTTATTAATCTTTGACTTGGGACTTAACTATTGCCTTTGTGGCCTAGAGGAGGAAAATAGGAAAGTCCCAAATTCTGAAGTCAAGATTCCCCCGCCCGGGGCCCAGGAAACCACAGAAATTGGCGCGGGGCCGGCAGGATACTGACCTGGTGGTCTGTGCTTGTTTTCCCCATACACCCAATGTGGATTGGGAGATCACTTCGTAGAGCCAGGCCTGCCTATCTTGGGATGGGGACCTAAACCTGCGTTGTGATTCCCGGGTCTCTCCCCCCTCAACAGGGGAGGGGGCTTCTCAATGTCCATTCCCTTCGTTCTCAGCCTCCATCCGGGTCTCGAACTTGGAAGTGACAGAGGTCCGTCCATGAGGGCCAGGGGCGCTTGACGAGGTGGAGGGAGGGGAAGTGGTGGGGCATGGATTGGCCTTTAGGCAGCTCGTGGGGCGCCTAACCCTGGTAGACCCGGGTGTGTGTGTGTGTTGCGGCTAGGAGGTGGACACCTAGGCCGGAGGAGGGCCGCAGAGCCAGTTCCTGCTCACCTTGCTTGGGTGGGAGCAGCAAAAGGACAGCGGGCACAGATGGCGCGCTTGAGAGGTCGAGAGGTTCCCGCTCCGCCCCGGGCACACCTGGATAGGTGTGGGGCTTCGCAACCAGCCGGGAGGCGGCTCCAGGCAGTCTGCCTGCTCGTTCCTCTCCACCGGACCAGCCAGCTCAGTGACGGACTAGATTTTTTTTTTCTCTCAGCCCTGAGGGCAGGGTAGAGGTGAGGAGGGGAATGGGAGCCTGTAGGCAGAATGGTCTAAGTGTGGAGTTCTTTCTTATTTACAAGCGGTACCCACTATTCTCCCCATCCCAACCCCCTGGTCTTCCAGTGTCAGGGGCCAGGAACATCCATCCTTCCACCGGCCACTCAGCCAGAACCCTGCTGTGGTCCTGTCTCCCCAAGCCCAGCTCTGCTGGCGAGTGGTACTCAGAGGTGTGTGCTAGGGTTTCTCCACCGCCACCGGCCTTCTCCTGTGACCTAGTTTCTTGGCAAGAGCTCTAGCTCTTCTCCAGGACCTGGTCCAGTTTCCGGCCCCAGATGTCTGAGGTGTCCCCGGCTCCAGGGTCTGCCGTGGAGTTTGAACTGCGTGTAGGCCCCGGGCCTGAGCAGGCCTCCCTAGCTCCGTAGTTTGTGGCAGCGGCTCTCGCCCCACCCGCACCCTCTGTCCGGAACGGAGGCCGCCTGGAAGGCTGCTCCGTGATTGTTTGTAGTCCAGGCCATTAAATGTGCGCGGATCCCTGCAACCCGGCAGGGTGCTCAAGAGCGACGCTGGAAACGCCACGGCCCCGGCCTTCTTATCTGCCTGTCAATAAAGGGCGCGCTCGGGAGGCGCGGGAACGCCGGGCTGTGCAGGCGAGGCCTGGCTAGGCCCTTCCGCGCTCCGGGCCAACGCACGAGCCGCTCTCCATTTGCCCCGGGCACAGAAGGTTGGGCGGCAGGAAGCTCGCGCTGGGGTCGCACCCGGGAGGGTGCAAGTTTAGCTGCTGCCGAAGGTTCGTCTCCCGGGTAGCTCTTGACCCGGGAGCCTGCCACCGGCCTTGGGGGCCCGGCCCGGCCCCTCGTAGAGCCCAGCCTGCGAGACTCGGCCTTGCCCCGCCTGGGCAGAGGTCGACTCTCTAGGCCGCATCGCCCAGCAGTTCGGGCAAAGGGCAGCGCGGGCGGCTTCGGGGCGTCATCGACTTGTAACACCGGGATGCGGAATGCAACCGGAGGCGGACTGTAGGTGGGGTGCAAAGGGCCAGAAGCAGGAATCCTCCGACACATAGGGCAGTCCCAAGCTCTGATTATTCGCAGTAGCAGCAAGCGAGCTCGGCAGTCGCCGGGTCTGCGGGGGTTCCCTGGCCTAGGACTGCTGTGAAGCCCAGAGCTTCCCTTCCAGCTCACCAAGGCGAGGTGGGGAATGGGTAAGAGGGTGAAGGACCTGAGATGGGGGAGTAGGGGTGGAGGAAGGGAAGGAGAGGAATGGTCAGAGAGCAAGGCTCGAATGCAAGGAGACAAGGCACTGGGGAAGATAGAGAGAGATCCGTCCTTGGTTTGAACTGTAGCTGAGATCTGTAGCTCTTGTCCAAGGTATGTTCTCTCTCTCTCTCTCTCTCTCTCTCTCTCTCATTTGTCCTATTTTTATTTTCATTTAATAAAACTG
>NW_017731394.1:339956-347013 GCF_001890085.2 Hipposideros armiger
CTCTCTCTCTCTCCTTTATGCAAATAAAGCCGCTTCCAAATTAGAAGTCCCTCCTGCTACAGGGTGGGTGGGAATTGATTTAATATTTGTCTTTTCACTGAGAATGGCCAGAGTCTAGAAACAATTGAAAAGTAAAAGTGGATTTTTCCACTTAAGTATTTTAATTTCATTTTACTAAGTCTGGACGACAATCCACCCTGTTAACTTCTATTTTTAAAATTATTATTCCTGGGTGGGTGCTGATTTATAAAGGGGTTTAATACAACGTTTTTGTATAAAAAATAATATAGAGAGGGAAAAGTCCCTGACTGAGAAAAAAACTGTGTACACTTTGTCATTTCAAATACCTGTACGAGATAGAAATCCATATATTAAACTTAATGGGCAGTGCATTTGGCTCTCGCTTTCTTCCCTTTCCTTCACTTCCTTCCCCTTAAGCAAGCTTTTTAAAGGAGATTTTATTTTGAATAAAAACTGGAGGAATGTTTTGTGAATCTGAGCATTAAAAAATGAAAATATTTAGCCAAGTTACTATTTGCCGTCTCTTCGCTCAGTCTAAAAAGACTGCTTAATGGCATGATTATAGGCAGTACTGTGCTTTCTCTGATGTTCAATTATTTTCCTGCTCTCATTCAAAGAAATATTTCGTTTCCTCTCCTGTCCATTCTATCCCACCATAAAGTTTTCTTGGACTTTTGGGGAAAATCTATGAATCCTTCCAGTTTGCTTTTCCACTAAGAAAACCTCGATTACCATCAATTCGAGAAAACTCTACTTTTCCTTTCCTTCTCAACGTTTTCTTGTGAAGTCAGTCAGTCTATGGCACCATGTTTGATTCCTTTCTCTCCCTTGTCTGGGTGGACACTGAGACATTAGCTGAATTCCCTGGGGGTGATTGGATGCAATTCTCTGAAAGTAGACAGGCACGTCCTGGATGTTAGAAATTCACTTTTTCTCGACGTGACAAGGCCGCCTTCGATCTGCAATTGTATTTGAATGGGCAATGAGCGGAAAGATCTCTCATCATTAAGCCTGCTTCTGCTTTAGTAAAATAACGAGAGCCTCATTTGCACACAAATGCGCATAAGACTGGGATTCCCTGCAACTCTTTAATAGAAAGGGATGGCTGTGTAATTTAAACTGGAGGTGAGAAGGCAGAGAGAGAGAGATGGGGGTTTCAAAGGGATCCCCCGTCCTCCCCGCAAAAGGACCATGTGATCGAGTTGACTTTTTTTTTTACTTTAAATCTTAAATAAGACGTGAGTTGTAACAAGAGGATTGGCACTTAGTCTGTGACCCGTATAATTGGATTAAATATAGACTGAGACATACAAAAACACACCAAGATTGACACCTGCCAACTGGACTTCCTTATGATTGATTGTGATGCTTCGTGCTGGCAACAATAATGAAATAAATTGTACGGATAAAACAGCACATTTGTCATTTCCGTGCCATGAGTGAGGAAGTCAACGAGTTAGGCAAGCTGTTAGCTGACAGGCTCAAGTGGGAGGCAAGCTAAAGAGATAAATAAGGATTCCAGGCATTGACAGGACAAATTATAACTTGTCACAACCTTTTTAAATTCAGAAGTTTTCAATTAACATATATATTGCTGTTACATATAAGATAAGGCCCCCCCCCCCGACCTAAACACAGGGATGCGCAGGGACACACCCTACCGCGCCAACGGCTTGGGGGCTCAGGCCTCTCCCGCTTGCTTCCCAGGTGAGCTCTGGTGCACCCACTGGCCACCAGTGCCCCGCCAGTCCACAGGCGCCCGGGCCTTGGTAAGGTGGGTGAGGGCGTGTTAGGCTAAGGGGTGGCTCTTTCTTTTGCTCGGAAGGGCAAGTCGTGGATCCAGTACCTTTTCTTCACAGAAGCAGAGCTCCCAGCCCAAGGGAGAGCCTGAGTAAGGCCTGGGCCAAAGTCTGGCAGGAACAGCGGTGCTCTCTCTGCCTTCCCAAGATTGCCACATAGGGAGTAAGAGGTAGAAGGGACAGGTGCCCCCTTTGAGGCTCCAAAGTCTCGCCATCAGAAGGGAATCTGAGCTCCTGGACTTGGGGTCCGTGTTATGGGTGCAGGCCTAGGCTGCTGAATCCTGGTGTGGCCCTTCTCCCCTTATTGCCTGGCCTAGTGCCACTCTGCACGAGGCCACACAACCAGCACTTTTTGTCCCACCCAGGAAGAGGGACTACTTTTCCCCACTCATCCCTCGACTTTTGTACACAGTCTCAGGGGCTGGGCGTTGGTCCTTCAGTACGGATGAGCCAACTGGCCGGTCATTGGGTGTCCTGAGACCATTCAAGTAGGGTGGGTGAGACTTTAGGAGGAGCAAGGCTCTGAATTACCTGGCAGGGCTCCAAGTTAGGGAAAGCAGTGGGATTTCTGATGGAGACCCCTGTCTGTGGATGGAGACTAATGTGGGTCAAGTTTGACATGAGTCAGAAAAGGGTGTAGGGGAGTATAAACTCCGTAACTGTCTCCACCCCAAAGAAGGCTGACTTCTCAGTTTTAAAGCTTATTCTCCACCCCAAACTAGAATCTGGACCTTGCAGTATCTCTTGATATTTCCAGGACCTTTCTGCACATATGTCCTGGTCTCCCACCAAATGCCAGCTGGAACTTTGCAAAGTTAGGGATGGGAAGTGAGTGTCCCTAGGTCTGAGGCTGCTGGGCCAGAAGCACCGCCTGGGTAGGAGTGTAGGGTACAGAACCCGGCCTTGTCCTCGTCCAGCTGGGGAGAGCGAGTCTGCTGGAAGTGGGGCAGGTCCAGTTCCAGGCGGGCTGGGGAGGCGAAGACCTGGGAAAGTACCCCGCTTCTTCCCAATGCTTTGGTCCACTTCTGCTGCCTGCACTCTGTTCCTGCTGGAGTCTCATTAGGTACGCCCTCATCCTGGTCTTCGTAAGAAGAGCCTTCCTGTCAAGACTTCCTGTCACCACAAACACTCAAAAGAGTGTCAACCCCAACCTCCCGGTATCTGCCACCAAATTAGACACAGAGAAACTCTGAATCTTTCCAAAGACAGAGCCCAGCAAGAAGGGGAGGGAGGAAAAGGGAGGCAAAAAACAAGTTACTTAGAATTAGTTGGAAGCAGCCGCATTCCCCAGCGACCGCAGCCATTAACATTATAATCTCAAACGCCATTTTTTATGTAACACTATTGTTAGTAAATCAACTCCTCAGGTCCTCTGAGACGCTGACCCCTGGCAATTCAGTGAAAGTGTAATTATCTCCCCGAATCTTGGACAGATTTAAGAGATTACATTTCAACTAAATCTATATCAATGCTAATTCCCTCTCCCCTCCCTCTCCCCAGCCTGCAGGTGCTAGGCACGGGAAATGGCGTCAGGCCCTGGCGGAACGCTTCACAAAGAGGAGAGGGCTTGCTGCGTACAGGGCCAAAAGAAATGAAGCCCCACATAAAATTGCACCTATTTTTTTTTTTTTGCTACAAAACCTGGTCTTATATAGTAAAGTTAAACAAAGCAGCTATGCTAAATTAGCGTTACATAAAGGCGAGTTTAATGCTCGGTTACAGTCAACTGGTGTATCTCTGATGGCTAATTGTCTATCAAAATTAAAGAGAAAAGAACAAATGATTCGTTATAAGAAGGTGTTAAAAGCTTCAACAAAAGAACATTTCACAAATATAATATCGGCAGCTCGAGGATTGCCCGCGGGGTTGTTCAGGCCCCAGCCCTGCGCAGCTATGAAAAGTGGGGTGCGGGGGTGCTATTTTCCTGGCAAGAGCTCATTTCCTTCCAAATGAGTATAATAAAAACCCGAGAGGGGATATTAGAGTAAAGATCGGGATTAGTCTTAATCCGCGCGAAGGACGTGGGCTTCAAAGCCGACCCCCGCTCTTTCTGCCTGGGCTGGGGGCGGAGGGCGCTTTGCCACCCCCAAGGACACAACATCCAACTTGCCACTGTCTCACGTTCAGGGACAAGAGGCAGCGAGCACGGGCTGGGGGTAATTTCAACAAAGGCGAGGAGGCTCTGCTGGTTCCGGCTCTTCCCTGCCTTCTCCCGGCTTGAAGAAGACAGTCGCCGGCTCTCTCAGGGACCTTGGAGGCTCAGGCACCGTCCAGCACGTGCCTTTCTGACGCACAGCGCTGACCTCCAGGCGCACAGGCTGCTGCAGCCAGCCCACCCTCCTAGACTGGGGAGCACGCAGAATATAATACGACGGCCCCCTTTCCCGAGGCGACACCAGATCTAGAGCTCCAGGCATATGTGTTGTTCTAAGTTAATTAAAGGTGAAAGCAACCAAAATGCGCGCGCTAGGCGCACGGATGCAATTCCCGACTCTGCGTAGCTGGCACGCAGCGCCAGAGAAGCCGCCGAGGGCCGCCGTGGTTCGCAGCCTCCGCCGGAGTCTCTGTAAGAGAATCTGAGGCTGGGGAATAAAAGCCGAAACCAAATCAGGCAGCAAGAGCAACAAACCATCTGGAAAATGGACCCACGGAGCCGCAAGAATGTACTTTTTT
This sequence comes from Hipposideros armiger, assembly GCF_001890085.2. NCBI lineage: Eukaryota > Metazoa > Chordata > Mammalia > Chiroptera > Hipposideridae > Hipposideros > Hipposideros armiger. The sequence continues at coordinate 344,450 of NW_017731394.1, forward strand.
TTTTAATCTTTGACAACTTGTGTCCTAAAGAAAGTGTATTGAAGATAATTGAAATTATTACAATTCATTGCTGCTTGACTTTGAATATGAAGTCACATAATGACATGCCCACCATATAACAACAGTTTAATTTCCATTATCCGACTTCGGGATCCCTGCGCCAGCCGCGGGGGCAACGCGTCGCTAATGCAGAAATCTTGGCTTTTGCCTGCATTATTCATTTCCCGGACGTGGGGGTGGGACGGGATGGAGAATGGGTCTGTTTCCTCCTGCGCACCCCCCGCCCCGCACTCCGAAACTTGTTCTGAAAATCTCAGGGACCAGTGGACCCGGAGGAGCCGACATCCGAGACAGTCACCGTCAAGGGGGCACTTTGTACGACGGGGCTGCGGGCGATGGCGCTGCGCTGCTGTTTTATTGTCCCCAGGGTTTCTCGGACCCGCCTGGGACAGGTCCCCCGGCTCCCACCCTAGCCGGGCCGGATGTAGGGAGAGCTTGGGCTGGGAGCCCTTCGTCAGGTTGCCCTCTTGGGGACAGCCACCCTTTTCCCTTCCTTCCCCCTTTCCTCCATTCCTGGCGAACTTTCTTTCTGCTTCTGAGCTGACAGTCTCGAGCGCAGGGCAGGGGCGGCGGGGGGGACGGCTCCGGGGGCCCCCTCTTGGATTTGGAAGTTGCTTAGGCCTTGAACTTGCCCTGTCCTCCTCCGCGGCCACCCCACACCCCCGCGACCTCAGGGAAAGAGCGTAGAAAAGCAGGTTCTCTGCACCGTGGGGTCGCTGGCGCTCACCTTAGGGCACCGTCTCGGCAGAGCCTCTCGGGCTAGAGCCACAGGGAGAGGGAGTGGGTGAGGGGCCCGGGCCTCAGCCTTGCGCAAGCGCCGCTGGGGCCCGCTGCTCCCTCCCCAGGCGCGGGGTCCCGGGGACAGACCCTGCGCCCCTCTCCGCGAAACTACCGCTTCTAAAAAAAAGACCATCTGGTAATTGTCTTTCTTTAGATCTTCCCTTAATTATGCTTTTAATTAAAGATGGTTCAAGGCACCGGACCACATGAAGGGCAGTAATTACAAATTACATTACAAACCCGACAGATGTAGCGGGATCTGCTGGGAAAAAAGGTACCGGAATAAAAATTTGACTAAACTTTGGGATAAATTAATCGGCGGCTTGGAGAACAGAAGCACCGTTCTGATTATGTAGGCTCCAGCCAGGATTTAAGTTTTGTGTCATGATTGTTTTCATATTTCTTTGACGTCTATTGATTTGGAGGCAGCTGCAAGCCTTTGTCACAGGAGAGAAGAGCAGTCACAATATATTAGCTTGATGGCATAACTCGAACCGCAGAGGCGAGGGGAGCCGGAGTGACGGGGGCGCACGTGACCCCGCCCGGGGCCTCGCGGCCCAACCCTTACATTAACTTGTTCTAACAGGAATAATGGAGTATTACTACTAATCCTTGGTCAGAAGGTGCTTTTCTGTCTAGAACGCGGGCGGCGGGAGTGGCGCGGACGCAGTAGGGAAGACGAGGTGCCGCCTCCTCGCCGGCCGCAGCCTCGCCGCTGGTGAACCTAGGCTGGGCTCAGCGGCGGCTTCAGGCCGGCTCTGGACTCCCAGATCCGCACCCACGTCGGGGGGCGCCAAGATGGGAGAAGATCCACGGGTCCCCGGCCTGGCCGGGAAGCGCCAGGCCGAGTCTCCACTTTGGCCTGTCTTGGGGTCCTCCCGATGGCAACGTCGGGGCTGGAGGACCTAGGGCGGGAAAGGCGATCGCCAGGCGGGTGCCCGGCCGCCCGCCCGCCCGCCGCGGGCTGGGATCTTCCCGGAGCGTGACGCAGACTGTGAAAACAGAAGGGAGGGAGTTGGGTCATTTCCTTCGCTAATCATCGCCTCCGCCTGCTCCTTCCTCCACCCTCACCCGGTCCCCGCAGCCGCCCAGGCTTGAACACGTGTCCATGCCAAAGTCGAACTCACTTTGAACCAGTGGCTGCACTTTATGGAAAAAAAAAATACGTCCCCATCACTCACCCATCTATTTACAGTGTCCGTGCGGAGCCGGGGGAAGACACGTGGACAATTCAACACACCCACTTATGGCTTTCTATTATCTATCCACAAGCTTTCAGAATTGGATACAAGCCTAATTTTGACACAAAATTCTCCTAATGCTCCTTGCCATAGACACAGAGGAATGCTCACCGGGAAGGTGTGTTATCCACCCTTGATCTATAAACCAAGAGAACAGGACTATTGTTGCAGACCCAGCGGCTTGGCACCTTTTCTCACTGCCAGGGGAAGCAAAGTTTTTCTTTGGATTCGTCCTCTCCCTATGTTTCTCTTTTCCTTGGCGTTACAGTTTCTGAGAGGAATGTAAATATTTTGACTAGTCCTCTGCAGGGGCCTTTTAAACACCAGGCACACTCATCTGTGGAATACTGTAGTTTTTAGTTTCAAAACTTGGGTGTGAGGGTCTGTCTTGCTGGGGAAACCCATAGAACTAGCAGCAACCTCTCGACTCTCTATTTGTATAATGCAATGAAGTATTCCCTAGTGATTGTCCAAGTTTGAAGG
>NW_017731394.1:347108-353838 GCF_001890085.2 Hipposideros armiger
CCCCGTCACCGGTCCTTTCCAATAGTTTGCAGGGAAGAAAAATGAATCCAAAGACCTTTGGTGGGGTTGTGGCAAGATCGGATTTCACCGTGCTTTACTCTTACCTTTCCTCCTTTTCTGCTGTGGGCACGTACATGAAATATGCAAAAGTAGAAATAATATTTGTAAACATCAAAACCCTGTTTGGCTCTTCTGTGTATTTGAAGTGGGGATTTCTTTCTTTTCCTGTTTTAGTATTTGATACAAAGCAGATATGCTGAAACAGAATGCAAAGTTCACAGAAACTAAAATGAGGACAATTGTGCTAAGGGTTCCCTAGTATATCATATATAATATAAATAACATAATTACTTTTCGTGCAAAATGACGCAAAAATTGCCAGGAGGCATAACACATCACTGAATGTGTTTTTTTCTCAAAACTATATTCCAAACATTTCCAAATATTTATCAATATTATAGTCTGAAAATATTTCTAAACACGAATATGGTATAAAAACATTGATTTCCACTCGTTTTTTTGTTGTTGTTAAAGTGGTCATTTCTTATTCTTGATTTCAAAATACCTGCACTGTTAATGTCGGTTGTGGCCACTTTAGGGCCTGGATGCTCTAGGAAGACCACCTATAATGTGTTCATTTCCCTATCCCATTTTATTATGGTATAATGAGTATTTTACATAAAACATTTTGGGCATTCTTAAGTCTTTTTTAAAAATCAAATACTCTGTGACAAATAAGGCTGATTTTTTGTTTTGTCTATACAATTTCACATAAATGAAATAACACATAATACTGAGAATTTAATACAGTCCTATGCAATGCTGACAAAAATGCTTGAAAGTAGAAAAAAGAAATTTGTTAGAACTGCCTATAATATTGCTTGTGATCCTAATTGTGTGTGTGTGTGTGTAAGGAATCTTGAGTTTTTCAGCTATTACTCTGTTAGCTCATTCTATGTGTGTGTGTGTGTGTGTGTGTGTGTGTGTGTGTGTGTGTGTTTAGAATACTCACCTATGCTGTCTTCTCTTTCTGTCTTCCCATAGCTTATTTGTGCACTGTGAATTTCAGTAAATATAAATTATTGCTTAAAAGAGTAAAGAATAGTTACTTTATGTCTCATTGTTCTTTCCTTACAGTATGCCTCAAAATCTTTTTTACAAATCCCATTGCAACTATTTCCCCTCAATTCCATAATGAAAGTGAATGGCAAGTGCCATTCAATTTAGAGGAACTCAAGCACAGAGAATATAAAGATTTTGTTCAAGGCTTCCCTCCACCCTATTTTTGGATTTGGAAGGAGAACTAGGCTGAAGGCACCATCAGTACACATCTCTCACTCTATATGAGGCTACTTGAAGCAGGTGGCTCTGGGAGTTCGTTTTGGGAATAGCAGACCTACATGGAAGCATGTGTCCCTGAGAGACTGACAGGCTATGGTGGACCCCAGAAGGAATAAAACGACCTGTCCCTGAGTGGCAAACAAGGAAGAATTTCTTCTCATTTTCTCTCCTGCATTACTTTTTCTGTGTTTGGCAGCTGAACCAGAAAGCAGCCTGCAGCATTTTGCCTTGGGGGACTTCCTACGGCTTTGCCACATTCCCTGGAGAAACTCAGACTCCTGGATTTGATGGAGGGATTACAGAGAGCCACAAACATCATTCTCCCTCTAATCCATCTGGGGCTGATGCTGTATTGATAACAACCTTTTTGTTGTTTGGTGGTTTCCAACCATTCCAGTGAGAACAAATAATAGGAATTTGGTAGTGGAGGTGGGGATGAAGTAGGGTCAGTTGGAATAGGCTTTTGGCTTGAAGGATTGGTTTCTGTTCCAAAATCATGGAACCAACATTTCCCACTCATTTGTTTCAGAGCAATTCCTTCTCTTTTTTATTATCTTGCATTTGGATTGGGGACATTGGCATGGTTATTCACCAAGAAATCGTACATTGTTCCGGGACAAGACAGTGCTCAGTGGCTTGAATTTTGTAGCTTCAGTTTGCTTGGCTCTCCCTGCTTAAAGCTACTACATTAGGTAATAAGGAATCCCATTTGCATTAGATAATAAGAATCAGGGACAAGACAGACACAATGCTGATTAAACAAGGACTCATATCCCGCTTTGAGAGCTCTCTGATAACCAGAGCCACAATCACATCAGTAGGTCAAGCAAAAATCTGAAGATAAAATCAATGTCACTTTTCTGTGTACCAGAATCATATCCAATAAACCCTGTTATCAAGTACCTCATCGTTGTCAATGAATTCAGTTATGCTGTGGGTCAAAATCATGCCCCTACCTACATGATGATGTTTATGGCACCCCTCACTTTGACACAGACTTGGACAGAACAATATGCTAACAATTATAGCTGTCCAGCAACTGAATGGGCTGCTTTGTAAGGTAAGGTGAGTTGAGACATTGAGAATGTCCGAGTGTAATCTGGGTGCAGTGAAGGCTAAATCTGCATAAATGGGTGGTTGGGAAAATTGACCTACTCTCCAAGCTCCTGTTCAGGGCCAGTTAGATCAGGATTCTTTCAGGAACATTTATTTATTAATTGATTGACATGTTAAATAATTTTAATCTGATTATTTTTTAAAATGATTATATATTCATGTGGTTCAGACTTTTAAAGATTCAATAAAATATTTCATGAAAATTCTCCTTCCTACCCTTGTCAACTAGTCACCCAGTTCTAAACCAGTGTAAGGAATCAATATTGCTAGTGTCTTGTATATAGGGGAACTTTAAAAAAATCCCATGGGGTGACTGGTTAGCTTAGTTGGTTAGAGCATGGTGCTGATAACACCAACGTTCCTGGTTTGATCCCCACATGGGCCATTGTGAGCTGCGCCCTCCCTAAAACAGTCAACTATGCCATTGTAACATGAAAGCAATGTGTAACCAGTGATCATGGCTGTTCCCCAATACAATTTTAAAAAAGATTAAAATAAAATACCAAGGCCTACTTAATGAGACTCTTTGGAGAGAGGGGTCTTGTAATCTGTTTTTAAAAACTTTCAGATAATTCAGTTGAGTTGGGCACCACAGGCTTAACTGGCTTCTAGATGCCCTCAAAACACTGAGATTCTATGGAAAGCTATAATGTAATAGTATTCATTCCATACATTCCCATAATTTATGCAAACTGTTTTCAAAACCAGTGTACTTTTTCATTCTCCTTACAACCCTGTGACATCAGTATTATTTTCCTGTTATCTCCCTATTTTGCCAGAGTAAATGAGTCTCAGAGCTCAAGCGACTTGACCAAGGTAATTAGCTGGTAAGGAGCAGAGACAAGAAGCATCATTTAAGGCCACTTAGGGACCAACACACTTTCATTTTGAGGCCCTAACCCGCAAAATATCAAATAATAAAATACACCCATACTTCAATATAATTATTTGCTATGAACTTTTTGGAAGCATTTTGAATTTTGTTAGGAATGAATTATTCATTTTCCTTTTATGATTTAATCTTTATTGTATGCATAATTATGATTTAAGTTGCAGCTGGCATGTTGGCATAATGAACATTTTAATTCATGTAAACAGTTGTTAATGCTGAATTTACAGTTTGTTTCTTCATATTTTAGAACTACTAATTTTTTGGAAGGAGAAGGCAGAATTCAAATATCTTTTGAAGCCCTTGAAAAGCTTATACGTTTTAGATTCTGTAACTGAGGTGCCTTTTTAGGATAAATCTAAGCTTCTGTAATTCAGTGGATTAAAGAAGAGAGAAGTTTATTCCTCTCTCAGCTAACAGCCTGAAGCATGTTATTTCAGGGCAGCAGGCAGCTCTGCTTTATATTATTATTCAGACACCTGGGATTCTCTGTCTCGCAGGCCATTGCTGTTGTCTATGTGGCTCACAGGTTCCTTCAGGTTATGGTTCACAGGAAATGACAAGAAAGTGCAGGAGACTGTTTCTGATTAGTTGGCTCATTTATTCTATTATTTAGTTTTGTACACCTGAAACTAATTAAAAAATACAATAATAAAAAAAGGAATAAATTGGGGCCAGCCGAGTGGCGCGTTGGTTAAGAACTGGCTTGGGATGCCAGAGGACTCTGGTTTGGATCCCGCATATGAGGGCCAGTGACACTGCCCTCTGCAGCTAAGATGGTGAATGGCAGCTCGACCTGGGGCGGGGGTGCTGTGGGTTGGCGACAGCGTAGGCTGCAGTCCCCTGCTGCAGTCCCCTGCTGCAGTGGGCTGCCATAAGCTACCGTGTGTAGCCGGCAGCCAGCGTGAGTGGCCAGCAGCCACCGTGAGCAGCTGTCCAGAAGCCAGCGACTGATCTGCCTCACCCGGGAAGAGCGCAATGATGGTGCCAACTTGGGCCAGTGAAGCAATGTCCTCCACAACTAGACTGAAGAACAAAACGACAGCAACTTGGTCTGTTCCCCTTCCCCCGATTCCCCAGTGCTGTTCCTCTCCCCAATTTCCCAATAAAAATCTTTAAAAAAAAAGGAATAAATTTCTTTTGTTTATAAGCCACACACACACACACACACACACACACACACACACACACACAAAATGCAGGAGGCATGCCCATGGTCTTCAGGTTTACCTTCGAAGTGGCACACATCCCTTCTTTTTGGATTCCTTTGTCCAGAACTTTGTCGCACGTTCACAGCAAACTACAAGTAGAATGGGACATGAATCAACCCAAATGCAATGAAAGGAAAAGATAATGGATTGTGGTGAACAACCAGCAGTATCCACAACAATGCCTGACAGCCAGGAGACTGTTGCAGTAATCCAGGTAAGAGCTAATGATGGTAACTGTGGAAGTTATGAGAAGCGACTGGATTCTGGATGTGTTTAATTTTTTCGAGTGGATTGGATAAGGCTGTGAGAGAAAGAGGAGTCAAGGTTTTGGCCTGAGAAACTGGAAAAATGGATTTTCCATTTATAGAGACAAGGAAGACTGGGGATGGGGGAGGTTTATGGAGAAAAATAAAAAATTTGGTACTTGGTATACTGAGTTTGAGATGCCTATTAAACATCCAAGTGGAAACTACAAATAAGAGTTGGGTATATGAGCCTGGCATTCATGGGATCGCTCCAGGCTGGCGAACTGGGGAATTGTTAACAAAGAGATAATTTTTGAAACTATGAGACTGAATGAAATTAATCAGGGAGTCAATGTAGGCAAATAATTGGGCTAAGGATCAAGCTCTGTGGCATGTCAATGTTTAGAGTCTGGGTGTTGTGGAGAAATCAGGAAAGGAAATTGAGCAGAGCAGCCAGTAAGGCAGGAGGAGAACCAAGAGAGAGTGGTACACCGGAGGCCAAGTGAAGAAAGTGCTTTAGGAAGGAGAGAGTGATCAACTGGTGACTAATTACAGCGTTGAATGCTATGAATACATCAGGTTGGATAAAGACTGAGGACTGATGGTTGGACTTAATGTGGAAGTCATTAAAGACCTTGTCATGAACTGGTGGGTAAGTGAGTAGTAGGAGTAAAATATTTTTGGAGTGAAGCTGAAACATAGTGAGAAGAGAGAAATTTGAGGCAGTTCAAATGCATACAACTATTATAGAGATTTTTGTTGCAAAGAGGAGCAAGAAAATGAGGCTGTTAGACAGAGATCAGGATTTGTTTATAAAGATGGGGAAAAGCAGTCGATATGCTTGGATTCTGATGGAAAATCTTGCATTAGAGGGGGGAAAATTTGATGACGTAGAGGAGAGAAAGGAGAATTATCAGTATCGATGAGAAGGCAAGAAGAAATAGGGTACCGTGCACACATGGAGGTATTGGTCTAACTGGTAGCAGGGATGGTCTGTGTAAATAATGGGTGAAAGCAGAGCTGGGCTCAGACACAGTAGGTTGGATGTGGTGGAGATGGAGCTTGTTCTTTTCTGACTTTTTCAGTGAAGTAGAAAGTCAGGTCATCATCTTAGAGTGAGGATGGAGGAGAAGGCATTATGGGTTTGAGGTAAGAGGGGGAAATTTTGAAAGTCATCTAGAGAATGGGTACACGAAGTGGTTGGAGATTTGTGCAAGGTTTCTGGGCATCTCTGGGGGCCCAGTCAGCCCCACTAATGTATGTTTTTCACTAGGCATAGTCAGATTAGGTGCAGAGAAGGCAGAGAGTTGGATTTGGCCAAGGTTGGGCTTTTGCAAGGATGGTGTGATGGCGAGAGAGGGAGGGGCAAGAGAGTTACTTATGTGTACAAGGGAGTGATTTAATGAAATCTTAGCTGGGTCTGAAAGGAAATGAAGATCTGAGGAGGTGAAGGTCAGTGAAGAGGTGGTAGCATTAAAGAATTTTAGATTTTAGTGGGTTGATGAATTGTTGAAGTGATAGATTTGGACTGGGAAGATAAGTGTGGTTGGAGAGTGGGATGAAATAGAAATGATGGAAGGGTGAAATTAACGTCAGCCCCTAGAGTGCAATCAAGGGAGTGTGTGGCTGGAGCACAGGAAGTTAGGGCGCTGAAAGGCTAGGGCACTGGAAAGATCAGGGATATTGAAATTCCCAAGAATTAGGTGGGATCAGTGCTGGAGACAGGCATGGTGAGATAGGAGCTAAAGTCTTTAAAGAATGAGAGGGAAAGGCCGGCTGAGTGGTGTGTTGGTTAAGAGTTGGCTTGGGTTGCCAGCTCTGAGAAGCAGGGCCCTGGTTTGGATCCCACATGAGGGCCAGTGACGCTGCACCCTCTACAGCTAAGATGGTGAACAACAGCTCAACCTGGAGCTGGGCTGCCGTGAGTC
>NW_017731394.1:355762-361685 GCF_001890085.2 Hipposideros armiger
CTGTTAGCACTTGGCAGAGAGAGGGAGTGGTGTCCCTGACAGCTCCAGGGGGCCATACCAAAGAAGCAGACAGGATGCTCTGTTTTCTCAAGAAGACAGAGGAGGACTGCCTTCAGAAATGGTCAATGGGAGTGTACAGTGCTGCCCGCCAGAATCATCCTCTGACTTCAAACCATGTCCATGTGCCCGTGATACAGCCTCTCCCTGCGTGATCGAAGGTCACCCATAATTCCCTGCTTGGAGACAGTTTTTGGCTTATGGTGTATCAGCCTTTGTTTACATGAACTATAATTTTTGAATTTTACACTTGCAAGAGACTTTGAGAACATCTTTATGACATGTATTGTTCCAATAGCTGCAATATCATATTTGGGTTATTTTTATAGTCTGGGAAAAACAATAGTGAGAGCATTGGGAGAGTTGCCGTGTTTTTTTCTCAAGGGTATCCAGAGATTAGATGAGACAACTGGCTCCAGGACCCTCTAACACTACATGTAGCCTACCACCCCTCTACTGCAGGCTGCCTCCCCTAAGTTGAAGACACTGTAGGAATCAATCAGATTCCACTGAGAAATTTGCTCAAGGCATCAGAGAGGGCTGGAGCTTGGATGGAGATCCGATTTCCTGAGGCAGTGCCATCTCTGCCTTCTGCTCCAGGTACTCCCATCCCTGTATCAAAGTCCATTTGGCCCTCAACTGTGGACTCAGCCCCTTCCCAACCATGGGGGCCAATTAGGCTCAGAGGCAGAGGATGCATAACTTAACTGGAACCCAGGATTCTACCCTGCAGTGATTCTACTCTGATCTCATATCTGTGGTCAGCAACAAGCAGCTGCTTACCTTGCTTCACTGTGGTGAAGGCCCTGCCTCAGATGCTATCTTGCCTTCTGCCTAGCGCTCACGTTTTCTGGGCTGGTAGGAGCTAAGGGAACACAGAGTTAATGTCATGTTGAACAGAACCTCAGCATGAACTACTAAGTATAAGCTTGGCCTTTAGAAAGAATAATAGTAAACATAATAAGGAAAAAGTTCAAATTTAAACAATACAGAAATGTATAAAGTAGGAAGTCAGTTTTCCCTTCTTTTATTTCAATCTTAACCACATCCTATTTTAGAAAAATCCTTATTGATTCCTTAGTATATAACCTTTCAAATTATTTTCAACCCTAACTAGACATTTATACACACATATATCTATGCTCATGTAAGGAAATAAAGGTTGGGTTTTTTTTTGTTTGTTTGTTTGTTTTTTAAGGGGGATCATTTAACAGAGCTATCTTTCCAAGTCATTGTCATAGTATTTCTTTTTTAATGCCCACACGGTATTCCATTGTATGGGTGTGATATGCCAGGGGTGCCAAAAAAATGTATACACATGACTTGTATTCATCTTTTGTTATCAGTATATATTGAGTATTACAATTTTAATACAGTTTTTTTCCCATTCTTAAAATGTATATACATATTTTTGGCACCCTTTGTACTTTCTTTAAATGATCCTGTAGTGATGAATATTGAAGTTGTTTGGAACTTTTTCCATTATAAATGATCCTGTACTCTGCTTCCCTGTACGTATCTCCCTGTGCTAGGATTTTGGAAGCTAGGCTCCGAGAAACAAAGTCAGTGCCATTTAAAAATTTGATAGACACTGCCAAATTGTTTCCCTTCCCAAATCATGTACCAATCTGCACTCCCACCGGCAGTGCATGAGTGTGCCTCTTTCCCCACATCCTTCCCAGCAATTTGTCTCCTTCTGGAGATCTGCAAAGAAGCAATCTGTCAGACAGCAGAAGAGGCAAATGAGAATCTGTGTACAATGAATACACCTGACACCTTGTTGAATCCCAGGGCTCGTTCTGCTGATCTGGCTGCCTAAAGGGGGGTCCCCCCTCTCTCAGCTCCATGGTGAGCCCAGCTGAGGAATGGTTGATGAGGGGCGCTGGGGCACTCTCCTTCACTTTGATTTAAAGTCTGCTCCTCAGTCCACTGCTACTCAGGAACAACATGCTCTGACGGCTGATAATATGCTCTATTTGTATTCTGGCTGGATGTAGGTATTAGAGCCAAGTGTTTATTCATTTCCCTCAGGGAAAGTCTTCAGGCACCGGGTGCTCACCTTGATCTTTAATTGTAATCACAAAATCAAAGCCCTGCTGTCATCTCAAAGGCTCGCTCAGACTCCAAACTTAGAAGCTCTATTGGCCTTCCTTCCAAATGTGTAGGACAAGTGGATGCTTCCGTTACAAGGCTCCCTCTCCATTGCCTTGTCCCCTGATTTAAAATAAAGTGCAAAGGCAGAGAAAGCCGTAGCTCTACTGCTGAACCTCAGGACTTTTAAAGCACCAGTCATTTGCATGAACAGTGATGCCCACTTTTGTTTTTAAGACCACTTCATAGACTTCGTTTCTGAAACCCAAACGACAGATTAATCTTTCCAGACCAAGTCTTTGGAAGAGAATACCCACAGACTTATTCAGAGAATTTCAAACAGTAAAACTGTACAGTTCATTTTAATGGGTCGTAAAAGGCCCCAAGAAAAATTAATCTTTTCACATGTATAGTAGGTGATTTTTAAAGGAGATTCGCTTGTTATTCCTTGTATTTTTTTAAAGTTTTTTTTCTGTTTTTGTAAAATTGACACATTTACAGTAAAAAAATCAAACAATTCAGAAAAATGCAATAAAGAAAATTTTTAAAAAATATGAAATCCCACAGCCCAAGGAGAATCACATTAACATTTTGGTTTTACATTAACACATTTCTAATTTTAAATTAACACATTTCTAGGAACATTTTGCATTCATATGGACCATCCTCCTGTAAACTGCGTTTTTTTCCCTGTTCAAAGGCATGTAATTACCATTTTTCTCATGTATATTACCTTTATTATTAATAAACATTTTATTCTATGGATGCATCACAATTTACTCAGCCAGTTCTCTAAGGATGGATAGTTAGGATTTTTTCAGGCTTTTTTTGTGATTACAAATGATACTGCAATGACCACCTTATAGCTGACTTTGCACATATCTTTACATATTTCTGTGTAAGTAATACTTACATTCCAGTAAATAAAACTAATTGGTTGAAGGAATTTGTGCTTTGCAAAGATTTGCATACAGTTTGCCAATTATGCTTTAGAAAGGTATAGAATTACAAGTCCATTGCAGATGGTGAGTGTTTTTTTCCACACATGGTAACAGACATTAAATAATAATATTAATGTTTATTTTTGGTAACTTAATAAGTGAAATAAAGCCAATTTTAATTTGCATTTTTTACTAATGAAGTTTGACACTTTTAAATATATTTAGTGGCCAGTTTGTGTTCTTTGCTCGTTGAGAAAAACTGGGATATTTACGAGGTGGGACAATAATGTTTGTGAACTCATCCTAGAAAAAGTGCTACATACCTCATTGCTGAATATCACTACAGTCACCTTCAAAGGACTCCCCTTGGGAAGCTATGCACCAATGCCAGCGCCTAGTCCACCCTTCAAAGCAATTTTGGAACTCTTTTTCTGGAATGGCCATCACAGCTGTCGTCGTATTACCCTTGATGTTCTGAATGTCATTAAAATGTCTTCCATTCAGTATTTCCTTTGTCTTTTGGTAAAGAAAGAAGTCATTGGGGGCCAGATCAAGTGAGTAGGGAGGGTGTTCCAATACAGTTATTTGTGTACTGGCTAAATACTTCCTCACAGACAATGCCGTGATAGCTGGTACATTGCCGTGATGCAAGAGCCATGAGCTGTTGGCAAAAAGTTCAGGACGTCTAACTTTTTCATGCAGTCTTTTCAGCACTTCCAAATAGTGAACTTCGTTAACTCTTTGTTAAGTTGGTAGAAATTCATAATGAATAATCCCTCTGACATCAAGAAAAGGTTAGCAACATTGTTATAAAAAGTTCATGAACTTAATTGTCAGACCTTGTATTTATTAAGACTAATGACCGTTTGTCATATATATGTTGCATATACTTCCCCAATTAGTTTTCAAATTTTGTTGTTATTTTAATTGAATGTAATTAATTGTATTTTGCATTTCCCTTTAAGGAGTGAAAAATGCCCTTTTAGAGGGGAAATTATACCTGTATCATGATGATTCTGAGAGTTTTGACTGAAGGAATTTGGGGGTAGGTGGTGAAGTGGGGCAGATGGCATCCTTGACTGAAGAGGCAGGAGAGCCTGCTTGGCAGTTACTCTGCCAGAGGCTTTGATGATAGTCTAATACTATTTGCTTATGTGTTTTCCAAAGGAAAGAGGACCCAGTTAGAAACATGAGTATAACAAACTTATTTTTCTTTGTTTCTCCGAAAGTTTCATGAGTTGCTCAGGCCACTTAAGACTGGCGTTGTTTTGAGGGAGATTTTGGGTGGTTATAGCACCAGAGGTGCTGAGACAAAAACATAATTGGATGGGTTGTCTTTTATTATCACTGGGTTTCTTTTTTTTTTCTTTTTTTCTTTTTTTTTCCCCCCTCAGAAGGCTTCATGTCTAAAAGCTGCCTAAAGATCAAATGTGTGATCCTTTGCATGAGGGATTGGCCTAGATTTAGCCTTACTTGACAAGTGAAGGTTAATTACAAGGATCCAAGCATAAAAATAAAACAACCTTAGAAAACATTCCCCCAGATTTTGCAGTGCTGGGTTTATAGTACTTAACGAATAGTGGTGGCTGAATAAGAGATCCTTACTCATTTGGGCTCAAATTACTTTCAGAATTATAGGAAGATGTGTTACCTACTCAAAAGAATGCTCTACTTGCAAGGATCTTAACAATTTAACTTTCTGGAAACAAATAAATATTGTATAAAATTTAGGGGACATTTATTATGGGCCAGTGTTTTACGAAAATATATAGATCTATATATCTTTATATCTATAGCTATGCTTAATTTACTTAATATACCCTGCCTCCTCCTGAAGTTGTCCTCTTTCTCCCCCAGCTCCAGGCTTGAAAGACCAAACTGAGGAAATTTTAGAGTGGTCTGGGAGTTCCATGTCAGGAGAGGTATGATCCTTTGCATCAATGCTTCAACCTTTTCTCAGGAGGGCTGGAATAAACCAGGTGAATATAAGGAATGGATCACCCTAACTCTATGAGTTAATGACAGGGGCCCTTCATTCAGTCAGTATCCAAGCAAGGTTGTGCTCTTAATTCTCAATCTTATTAATTTAAAGAAAATCCTAGTTTTAAAAAAATTGTTACTTTTATTTTAAATAAGTAATCCATGCACATGGCAGAAAATTTACAATGTACCAAATGGCACATACTGAAAGACAAGTTTCTCCCCCTTTCCTGTACCACCCCGTTCCTCTCCCAAGAGGCAACTATTATTGTCTTGTGTATTCATCTAGGGACATTCTATGTACTCATACAGTTACGCGTATACTCACAGATAGTCTCTCTGCACCACTTCCTCATGGAAATGGAAACATACCATAACACTGTCTTGCTTTTTTCACTTACATTGTATCTTGGAGACACATTATTCCAGTCTACTGTATTGATGTGCCAAATTTATTTAATCAGTTAAAAAGAGTCTTTTACTGTTATAAACCAAAGTAACAATGAATGTTTTAAAATATACATCATTTTGCATGAGCCTGGGCATATTTGTTGGACAAGTTACCAGGAAGTGGAATTGCTAGGTCACAGGGCTCATGCACTTTTTAATTTTGAAAGATAATCAGGATGTTTGCTTAGGCAGAACCGTTAAGTAGTTTTTATTTAATAAGATCATCCTGCTAAATAAATTAATATATCTTGGTTAGAAAGGACCTCGCAGTTCCTTTCTAGACATGTCTCAACTAGGGGCAAACTACAAATCCCTGGAATGTATTAAAAAGGTATCAGATTTGGAGATGTGGGGCCCACCTGTCAAAAGCAATGTCAAGGTAGACCCACTGAATCCTACAGATT
>NW_017731394.1:363798-417237 GCF_001890085.2 Hipposideros armiger
CAGTGAAGCAACGTCCTCCACAACTAGACTGAAGAACAAAAGGACAGCAACTTCTCTGTTCCCCTTCCCCTGATTCCCCAGCGCTGTTCCCCTCCCCCAATCCCCCAATAAAATCTTTTAAAAATATATTATTTTATATTATTTCAGGTATACAGCATATGGTTAGACATTTATATAATTTAAGAAGTGATCCTCCTGACTAGTCTAGTACCCACCTGGCTCTATACATAGTTATTACCATATTATTGACTATATTCTCTGTGCTTTACTTTACATCCCCATTATTATTTTGTAACTACTATTTGTACTTCTTAATTCTTTCACGTTTTTCACCCTTCCATCTATCACCCCAAGAAACCAAGTACCCATCTGACACCATACATATTTATTACAATATTATTGACTATATTTCTTGTGCTATCTTATGCTATATACCCTACACCCCCATAAGTACTTCGTAATAACTAATTTGTACTTTTTAATCCCTTCCCCTTTTTCTTCCACTCTCCCAACTTCCCTCCCATCTGGCAACCATCAAAATGTTTTCTGTATCTATGAGTTTGTTTCAGTTTTGTTTGTTAATTTTGTTCTTTATATTCCACAGATTAGTGAAATCACATTGCTTCTGCCTTTCTCTGTCTGACATAATCCACTCAGCACAATACCCTACAGATCCATCCATGCTGCCGCAGATGGCAAGAACCAATTCCCTTCCATGGCCAAGCAATATTCCATTTTATATATGTACTACCTCCTATTTACACATTCATCCATCGACAGACACCCAGGCTGCCTCCACATCTTGGCCATTTAAACAATGCTGCAATGAACATATGGATGCACACATCCCTTCAAAGTAGCATTTTTGGGTTTCTTCAGATAAATACCCAGAATTGAGATTACTGGGTTCTTCTTTGTCTCTTGTTATAGCTTTTGTTTTAATGTCTATTTTGTTTAATGTAAGTATTGCTACTCCTGCTCTTTTTTGTTTTTAATTTTCATGAAATAACTTTTTCTATCTCTTTACTTTCAGACTGTGTGTGACTTTCAATCTGAAGTCATTCTCTTGTAGGCAGCATATGTAAGGGTTTTGTTTCCTTATCTATTTAGCCACACTGTGTTTTTGATTGGAGCATTTAATCCATTTACATTGAAAATAATTGTTGGTAGATATGTAGTTATTGCCATTTTATTATTCATATTTTTGATATTTATTCCCCCCATCTTAAAGAATTCCCTCTAACATTCCTTGCAATGCTATTCTGGTGGTGATGAACTCCTTTAGCTTTTGTTTTGTCTGGGAAGCTCTTTATCTGTCCTTCAATTTAAAATGATAGACTTGCTGTGTTGAGTAATCTTGGTTGTAGGTCCTTACTTTTCATCACTTTGAATATTTTAGGTCAATCCCTTCTGACCTGCAAAGTTTCTGTTGAGAAGTCAGCTGACAATCTATGGGAGCTCCCTTGTAGGTAACTAGGTGCTTTTCTCTTGCTGCGCTTAGGATTCTCTCTTTGTCTTTAACCTTTGCCATTTTAATTATAATGTGTCTTGGTGTAGGCCTGTTTGGGTTCATCTTGTTTGGGATTCTCTGTGCCTCCTGGGCTTGTATGTCTATTGTTTTCACCAGGTTAAGAAAGTTTTCAGTCATTATTTCTTCAAATAGGTTCTCTCTTTTCCTCCTGGTACCCCTATGATGTGAATGTTGTTACGCTTGATGTTGTCCCAGGGGTCTCTTAAACTATCCTCATATTTCTTTTTATTCTTTTTTCTTTTTGCTGTTCTGATTGCGTATTTTCTGCTACCTTATCTTCCAAATCGCTGATTCGATCCTCTGCTTCATCTAGTCTGCTGGTGATTCCTTCAAGTACCTTCTTCACCTTAGTTATTGTATTCTTCACTTCTGACTGGTTCTTTTTGTGGTTTCTATGTCCTTTTTTTATGCTTGCTATCTCTTTGTTGAAGTTCTTACTAAGTTCCTTGAGCATTCTTATAACCATTGTTTTGAACTTTGTATCTGGTAGGTTGCTTGTGTCCATTTTGTTTAGTTTTTTCTCCTGTTCTTTCATTTGCGACACATTTCTTTGTTTCTACGTTTTGGCTGACTCTCTGTGTTTGTTTCTATGTATTATGTAGATCTGCTATGTCTTCCAGTCTTGACCAGATGGCCTTATGTAGTAAGTACCCTGTGAGGCCCAGTGGCACAGCCTCCCTGGTCACCTGAGCTGGGTGCTCCAGGAGTATCCCTGTGTGGATTGTGTGTGCCCTCCTGTTACAGTTGAGCTGT
Source organism: Hipposideros armiger (assembly GCF_001890085.2). NCBI lineage: Eukaryota > Metazoa > Chordata > Mammalia > Chiroptera > Hipposideridae > Hipposideros > Hipposideros armiger. The sequence goes on from NW_017731394.1 coordinate 366,083, forward strand.
GGTTGCTGTTGGCACATCAGTAGGTGGGATTGACCCTCAGGCTGGTCAGCTGTGGGGTTTGGCCATGTTCACAACTTATGGGATGCTGTGCTAGGAAGGGGGTCTTACTCCATTGAGTGGGATTTGCCCCAGCAGGCTCTGGTGCCTGTTGAGACCACCCTTTGTGTGTGCTGCTTATGGGGCTAACTGGGCAGTGCTCTGCTGTGGTCTGAAGCCAGTCGCCAGTATGTTGGTTCTGGGACCTCTTGGGAGGGGCTCCAGTGCAGACCCAGGTCACCTACTTCCTGTGACCTGATAAGAGCTACAATGTGATCCTCAGTTGTTTGTTGCCTGTGCTATACCTGGAGGCATGTGGGAGAAGCCACGCTGTGAACCGAGGACATCTGCCACAGGTATCAGGCCTGAGGTAGCAAAACCCCAGGATACTCCAAGGTCTGCTGCTTCTTGCCAGCTCCCTTAGCCCTCCATCGGGCACAACACAAAAGTTACGAGTTCAGGCACAATGCATCTACTAGATGCATGTATGACATTTATTTGTTTAAATTGAAAATGAATGAAAATAATGTGTAAGCATGCTTATTATTTATTCAGAATGAAATTTTAACTTTCCACAAAGTAAAAACAATATGTTTATTACATAAATTCCGTATAAAAATCAATAGAAATTCGAAACATAAAACTAAAACATTTATCATTTAATAAAATAACAAAAACTAATCTGATTGCTCTTCATCAGCTTCATTGCCATCGAATTTTGAGTTGAAACAATGTTCAAAAATCATTGTCACATGTTCTAAGCACAAAAATCATTTGCAAAGTTTACAGAAGTATTTGGAATACCTTTGTCTTTTGTTTCCTATGCAAGGTGCACACCGTTTCCTTTTGCTTGATGAAGTGGTGGCCTCAGGTTCCCCTGTTTGAACTTTGACAGCAGGTGTAGTAAACTTCTGCAACTTTTGTTGGAGAAGTGAAGGAATTCCCCTATTTTTTGCTGCTCTTTGGTTCATATGTTTGGCTACCAATTCCCTATTCAACTGTTTCAAAAATAAATGTCTCTTTTAAACTTCATTTACATTCTCTAGGTATAGCACTTGTGCATTAATGCCACTTATATTTTATCTTTCCCAATAAAATATTCATCTATTTCTTCATTACTACTTTCTTGATCACTTTCTGAAGGAGAACTTTCTTGCTCAGTGTCAGAATTTTGGTCTCGCTCTTCAACTTGATCTTCACCATCTGTGTCACTTTCGTGTCTTTAAATTCAAGTTTATTTTCATCATTTCATCAGACTCCATCAACATCTGTAGCAATATCTCAACATCTTTTGGGTCATCTGGATGATTAAATCTCTGAGGTTGAGCCATTTTAGAAGGTAAAACCTACAAAGGAAAAATATTACCCTAAACAGGCACAATGAATTTGTCAGATTAATTAGAAAGTAAAATATCTAATTACTAAGTTTCAATAATAAAACTATACTTACAATCTCTTTCTGGAATGTCTGAGAGGATACTACTATACAAAAAAATCTGTTGAGAAAATATAAAAAATATCTCAAATAGGTGCAACAACTCTGTGAGATTAAAGGTTGCTGCAATGAAATACGTCTTTGCTGTACTAAGTCACAAACACGACTGGCAATAGGTTACGGTAGAGGGGGAAGATATGGAAGTGATGAGTCACGATACTTAACTGTTAGATATTTGAAATTTTGTGTGCAATGAATCTGTGAGATGAGTTGCGCTTGACAGAGGGTTAAGGTTCCGCTGCTGATAGAGTCTCATGCGGTATGCAAGTTGGGTAAGGCAGGGTCTCAAGGAGTCACTAGAGTGGGATGGGTTGTGGTTGATGTAAATTCTGATTTGGTGCCAGTGCTGAGCCTGGAGTGACTCAGCAAAGGTCTCAAAGCACACTGAGGCCAGTTGCATATTGCAGGACTCCAATAGTTTTCCAAGAAAGAGTGCAATTCGGGTGGAGCTGGCTACTCCTGGAGAAAGTGCCTCTGGCATTGGGGGAGTTGGGTGGGGCTGGGTCTCTGCAAAGCTCACCAGACCAATCAAATTCAGATTTGGCCCTGTGGGGGTGGGTTCAACACAAGAAAGATGGTGCCTGCCTGCTGGCTACATGGGAAGAGGATTGCTCACAGGGAGAATGGAGACTGTCCTCCAGCCCTTGCCTGAGCCACACACCTCAGTCTGCCCCCATATTCCTCCGATGCCCCCGAGTCACTGTCCCTCCACTGGAGCCCAGGGTGAGTGGGCCTGTGAACGAGTGAGTCTGTGTGCGCAGGCTCTTTAAGATGACGTCTGGGTTTCCTGCAGCCTTCCACCTGAAGAGTTGGAATACCCACTGTTTTTCACAACCAAATGGGCTCCTTTTTCTGGCACCAGTACTCTGGCCTGGGGAGCCTGGTGTGGAGATGGGGTCCCTCACTCCTCCAAGAGGAACCTCCACAGCCAAGATATCCCTCCTAATTCTCTCAACTGCCACACGGAGGTTTGGGGCCTGTTCCTTGTCTTCACCCCTCCTAATTAGGTATTTTATTTTCTAATTAATCTGACAAATTCTCGACATGGCTTCTTCTTTACATTTTTAGTTATAGGACTTCTGTTCAGCTAGACCAGGGATCGGCAAACTTTTGAGAAGAGCTGCCAGGGGTTGGCAAACTGTGACTCACGAGCCACATGTGGCTCTTTGGGTCTGTACATGTGGCTCTGATGTAAAATTCAAAATGAAAATAAAACGATCATAGTTTTATTTATAATATTACTTTAAATTTTCCTTATTTGTAAAAATATATTTATGGCTCTCAAAATAATTTTTAAATTGTTGTAAGGGACAGGATTGGCTCTTCTAGCGATCAGCAAACTTTTGAGATGGAACGTACCCAAAGAGCCACATGTAGCTCGTGAGCCGCAGTTTGCCGACCCCTGGGCTAGACTTCAGGTGGTTCTCCAGGTTGATTGTCCTATAATTTAGTTGTAATTTTAATGTGTTCACAGAAGGACGCAGGCAGAGTGTTTATCTACTCAGCCACCTTGGCTCTTAAGACTTGACACTTTTGAGAAATAGTGGTTAGCTATTTTGTACAACATCCCTTGGTTTGGGTTTATCTGATATTTTCATGATTTCTGGAGTTATGGATTCGGGGAAAGTATACCACAGAGGTGATGTACCTTTCTCATGCCATCATATTAGGGTATACAAACTGTTGATATATTTCACTACAGTGATGTTAACCTTGATCGTTTAGTGAAGGTGGTGTCTGCCAGATTTTGCCAGGTAAAGTTATAATCTTTCCCTTTTTATACTGCATTAGGTAAAAACAAGTTATTAAGTTGAGCTCACATTCAAGGGGAGGGGAATGAAATTCCATCTCTTGGAGAAAGAAGAACTAAGTAATTTTCAGACACGTGTTAAAAACCACCACAGAAATTCATTCTGGGGGGGATATTTCGAGTTTATAATATGATTCAGTTTCTCCTTAAAATTTTACCCACTAATTTTAGCATTCAGGGATCTTGCCCGGCCTGTAGCAGTTATATTATGGTGTTCATGGATTCCTGTTTGTACAGAGAATGCAAATTCTTGCTCATAAACTCATTTGAAATTTGAAGTTTAATTTTCCTAGCAATGGAAAGCATTGTTTTTATGGCAGAGTATTCATCTTGGAGGAATGAGAATGAGGACTTTTTTTGGTTTAGATTATTTCTCACTTTAACTTTGAAGTTTAACCATAGTCCTTAATTTACAAGGACAGTTCTCAGTTTTCAGCTCAGATATTTCTTATGAAAATTAAGACAGGAGAGTTAAAAGAACCAGAAGAGGTGCTATCAATAAAGAGGGGTGATTCAATACTTAGGCAGAAATTAATAATATACAAAGAAGCTTGTTGAGTTTTCAGTTTCATCAGGAAATCTTATAACTTCTGAAGTTTCAGATGTTGCTTAAAACATAAAGTCCCTATCCCTCACCCGTTTTCTCTCTGGCAGCATGAAGCACATTTCATAGTTAATTCTCCCAAGAAAGACCACAAGGCTGGAGGGGCAGGAACATTATAAATGGTAAAACTCTTACAAAGAGGACACATGGTATTATTATTATTATTATTATTATTATTATTATTCTAATTGCTCAATAAGAAAAAGCAAAAACTTGGCAAAACAACATTGCCTTGTTTCTTGGAACTAAAGTGGAGAATAACTTTGTCTCCATCTGCTAGGGACACTGAAAACAGGCCTACTCTTTACTGAGTGTGTAATCTCCATGGGAAGTGGGATAGAATGAGGTGGAAGCCACACCAGAAAGAATCCCGAGATTTCTATATTTAAAAAAACAGCAGGGGCTCTGGAAGAGCTTTGGTTTAAGAGAAAAAAACCCACAGTGGTATCTGAACACTGAATTGGGGTTATTAAATATTCAGAGAGTGAAAAACATGCAGATAGGAAACCATTCAAAGAATCAGGAGAAGGGTTATTCTGTGACTAAAAATAAAAATCCTCCCATAACAAATACTTCCCAACAGCATCGTGGAACCTTGACTCCTGACTCTGGGCTGCACCTTGCATTCCAGATGACTTGTAAAGCAATGATTTATTGGTCCCAGAGCCGGTGAGCTTGGGAGCAGTTCAATAAGACAGTGTGGTCTGTGGGTCCTGAATCATTATTCTACCTGGCAACCTTATGACAGCTGCTGGATCTTGGAAGGGGCCAGGAGGAAATGATGTTGATTTATAGAGGGAGTGGAATTGTTTGTCAATGAAATTATAATTGTGCTTCTTCCAGGCTCAGGTATCTATAGGAAACCAGATCAGCCTTTACCGACAATTTAACATAGACCAAAATTTGGAACAGGGAGTGTTGCCTTGCATTTTTTAAAAACTTTGTATTTTTTGTTAAAGGTTTCACTATAGTTCTATTAATATTCTTTGTATAAGATAATTGTGCACATGTCTCCTTTAAAATTTGTAATCTCAATAATATTAGTAAAGTGGTGCTCTGATGGTGAGGGTAACGCATGGTGTATGTGTATCTTTAAAGGAATAGTTTTGTATTTTGTAAATAATCATAATACCTACATGTGTATATATATGTCATATGACATGCATGCTTTCATTTGCACTTTTTAACAACCGTGTGTTTAGCATATTTTGAAAGATGAGGAAACTGTGACTAATAGGCTTTAAGTAACTTGGGTAACGTTAACCAGATAATAACAGAGCTAGCAGCTGAAGGTTAGAACGTGGCCCCTTGTCCAATCTTTCCACTGCACTTTCCCTCCTGGATAGAGAGCCTTGTGCTGCTAGCCTCCTATGACCCATTGAACAATGAAAGAAGTACATGCATTGCAGAGTTTGGCAGGATCAATCAAAAGCAATTCTATTTTCTCTACATTAAGCATCAAAAATTTAAAAGCCATCCAGGCTTGAATCTCAGATAGACAGATAATAAGCTGTGATCGCTGTTTGGTAGAGCCCCCCTAGGAAGATGCTCTCAGCTCTGGGTGGCAGACATATGAATAAATAGTCTAACCTTATCATAAGAATGATTCTTTCCAGAACTGTGGATGGAGATGCTCAGAGAAAGTGGGGGTGATGCTCCAATGGACTCCAAATTCCAGAGGTTCAAAGCCAGCGCAGGGGAGAGCTTTGTATGAGGCACAGAACCCTCAGAAGAGATTTAAACCAGCAGAGAATGTAATTACCTAAGTAGGACATGGGCTGCAATTTACCTTCTCCAAGGGTACCTTACATATTCTTAGGTTACTAAGAAGACATTTTCTTTCAGTACAATAAATGGATTTTCTCATACTTGTAGTAGATTTTAAAATCCAAATGTTGTGACTTGGGCTACGACTTTTTTCAATCCTACTATTAGGGATATATAGTATGGATTACGTATTAATGGTCTTGTATCCAGTCAATTAATGTTGGCTAGAATACCTGTTCAAGGCACCCATTTCATTCTAATTAAGCCTGAAGTCCGAAGTTGCTTGTAGGAGAAATAATGAAAAGATTTAATCAATTTCAACCAGATGTGGCCCTTATTGAGAATAGGATTTGGTGGGAAGAGTGAAAGATACAATCAGATCGCAGAGATTATTTATATTTATACATTCAATGCTTGTAATGCTGGTCTCCCAACTATTTCCAAATGTACACAAGAACTTTTATGTATTGAAGGCCTTTTTTTTGAAGATGACTCTAAGATACTGATGAGGCACATGATTTGTTTATAAAAAGTGAATATTTAATATTTCATATTAATAAACTACTTTTTAGGTAGGTCAGATAAGCGAGTTCCAGGGGCCTGGGCAATAATCTTGGGGTCTGCAAGTCAGTATCTCACCCTCTGCCATGTATCTAGGAAGTGTTTGCTCACAGAGCCTGGCTTTAGATTCCTTCCTGTTAGGAAGCTACCATTCCCTAAGAGGTTGCCAGAGAAATCCCTGAGAGTTAGTCCCAGGCTGGCTCACTATCTGATTGGGCTGCCTTGGGAAACAGAAGGGCTGAGGTGGGCTAACCCCTCTGTTAGGAGTCATGGATGCTCAGGTTCTCCTCCCCTCAAGACTAGGAGAGCTTGGAACCAATCACATCACTTCTGAGTCCTTGCTTTCTCCTCTTGCGCAAAGCATGCATTTAAATATTAAAAAATGTAAGAAGTTATTGGAGGAAAATGGAACACTGACTATTGCTGAGAACTTAGAGGCGTTCTAAAATAAGTCTGTGCGTGAGAAGATAAGAATGTCAGTGGAAATGGAAAATGCATCTTATAGTATTCATGTTATTTCTCTCTGAGCCTTTCTTTGAGTCCTCATTGCCAGAGTTTATTGAGAGTTCATGGTCAGCCCTGAGTGAGGCACAGGGTGGGCCCTCTGCTCAGAACTGAGACCTGTGGAATGCTTACTGACCAGCAGTCCTGGAGATGTTCTGTGCAGAATTGCACAGTGCCCCGTGGTGTGAGGCCACGCACACCGCCATCTTGTTCTAAAATGCCATTCAGAGCAAACACAGCTCCACACTGCTGGCCTGGGTGAATTCGGAAGCAGGGGAAACGGGGCTCGAATGTAAAGGTTCTCATAAAAATCCCATTTTATGGAGATAACCTCAGAGAAACTCATGTTGAACAAGGTTTTCCACTGACGTTTCTCTTCTTTCTGCTTCCTGAGACTAGCCCAAATGAGTTTCAGAAAACTTGGAGAGATTTTTGCCTATCTCCCTAATAGAGTAGAACATCATTTTTCTCCTTGTCCTTTGCAAATAATGACAGATGAGCTAGCTGTGTTTCCAAATGATTCTGCATTTTCTGCAACATAAAGAAAAACATCTCATTCCTTTTATAGATATGCACTCCCCTGAGGCTGGTCCTTAAAAGCTGTTTTGATCCATGAATGGTGTTGCTGGCAAATTCTCCAACTCTCAAACTACTGTTCTGCATTTTCTCCCAGACAGGGAATTGTAGGGCCATTGCTCCTGACCCCATAATAAAGCCATTTATTTCTCCCTAAGATGGAAGATTCATTTATTTTTATCTTGTTCTTGTTGGGATTTATCTCTATTACTACCCATAATCTGCCCAGCCTTTTTCAATAACATCCTATGATGAAAGCTAATTGGCTCATGTTGAAAGCTGAAGGAGAGTTAACCAGGCAACAGCAATATCACCCTTGGATTAGAGAAGGCCAACTTTCAGGTGGCTGGTACTTGAGAGGTTTTTGATGGGGAAGGTTGGATGGTGGATGTTGACCTGACACTAACGTTCAGTAAAAAAAAAAAAAAAATCAGTGCTCAAAATAGGGCTGAATAACAACATATGGTAGTTTCTTTCACAGACCAAAGGACAGTTCTGCCTACAAATGAGGTCAAAGGATGTCTTGTCGATTTTCGAATATTGTTCCAATTATACCAGGCAGCATTTCAGAAGACAAGGAATTTGGGGGCCTTAATAATGATGATGGTAATAATAATAATAGTAATAATAATAGTAGTAGCCACTGCTTATTTAGCTGATCATTTACAATTATTAACTCACTGTATTCTTTCCATGACCCTTTAATATAGGCATTATTATTCTTGTTTTCTAGAGAGGTGATGTGACTTTTCTCAAGGTCACCCAGCTAGTAAGTACCAGAGTAAGGATTTGAACTTGGGTTTTGGTTGCTTAAGTTACTTTATGCCCAGCACTGTGCTTGGCATTGATGGGGAATAAGAGAGAAGCATAGACACTTTTCTTACCCTTGAATTTACTGTCTGTCTTGGGATAGATAATACACTGGGAACTCTTAAAGAGCCATGAACAATCATGTACAATTAAATTCCCTCAGTACTTAATACTCTGTTACTAGTCAATAATGTTTTTATTAGATAGTCCCTGTTCAAGTTATCGTGTGGCTTCTGCCTCCATATCAGATCCATGCCATGAGGCCTGCACACCCATAGGTTCTCAGAGATGATGTCTGGCATTTGGGGGACAGGGTTGAAGCCTGGGGTCACTGCTTTTTAGTTGTCAAAGCTTGGCAAGTCACTGACTCTCTCAATCTGTTTCCTCATCTAAAAGATGCGAATAATATCTCCCACAAAGGAGTGTAGGAGAATAAACTGAAAAAGTGAGGAAAGTGGTTTGCACACAATCAGGTCACCTATAATAACAACAATAATATCAATAGTGACAAAAAGGCTCAGAAATAGTGCTATTAAAATCCAAATCCATTACAAGTAAGAGGCATACTACCACCACTTGTTTTCAGTACAAACCTTTTATTTTGCCAGGTTTTTAGATTTTTTTTTAAACTCCTATGTGGCTCCTTTGAAAACACTAAATACCATGTGATGGGGTGCTTTGTCATTGCTGTATGATTCCGTGAGTCCTTTAGTATTTCTGGCCAGATGATCAGTTCCTGAAGGAAGGGAGTGACAAATCTTATTTCTCAGCTTTCCTTCATGTCAGTTATAGTGTCTTGTGCACATCAATTCACACGCAGTGAGTGACGTTTATTAATAGTATGAGTTTCTGTTTAGGGGCCCCTTTCTCAAATATCTCCTCCATTAAAGGACCACAGTGAGTAAAGCCTACCTTTTTCATGTTTTTAGATAAATACTATTCCCTTTAGATATATATTTTTTAATGGATTTATTCCTCCACGGACCAACACATGAAACGCCTATGAATCATTCCTACCTTAGTGAGAATGAATTTATCAGATAATTTTGAAACAGGGAATGTCCAGACAGTATGGAATCCCTGGAGAGGAAAAGAATGTGCTGAGCGTCAGGGGAGGAGCGTGAGGAGGAGCAGGCACAGAACAGCATACGTTTTCTAATTGTGGTCTGAGCCAGCACTGCACATTGGATGCACACAATAAATATCCTCTTATTTTGCAGATCTAGGCATTCTGGCAGAAATAATCAGCAAATTTGGGAGATGATATAATACACAAGTCTAGATTGTAGGCGCTGTAATTAGCTAGATCTAGGTTTGAGTTTCAGCTCTGTCATTAACTAGTTGTATGATATTAGGCAAATCATTTTGTCTCTCTGATTCTCAGTTTTCTCACCTGTGAAATGGGGATGGTAATGGTACCGACAAATAAAATTTCAGCAGGGATTTAAAGAGATGATGCATGCATGTGTTTAGCACAGAACCTAGCATGCAGTAAATGCCATTAGCTGTTGTTATTAATGTTAACTATCGCTCAGATTAGGCCAGTGGAAACATTATCTTACTGTGATATTATGAATCCCATGACGACCTCAGGATACAAACTACAATGGTCAGCCTGTAATGATGGTATGAGATGTGGAAAATTTCCTTAGAAATCTTGATCAAGTCACTAAAATATATTTTAAATAAACCTTTTGTTTTGTAATAATTTTAAATTTATAGGAAAGTTGCCAACGTAGTATAGAGAGTTCCCATGTACCTTTTTACCAGCATCCTTAATGTTAAAATATTTTAAAAATGTGTTTCGGTATAACAAAATTCTCACCACTAATAAACCTAGTTCGTTTCTTTTGTCCATGTTACTTTCTAGTTCTTGTTTACCTTGTGTGGAAGATGGGTTAGTTGTTCTCATTTCTTCACCACCAGTAGAGTTTTCAACATCCATACCCTTGCCTTAGCCTCTTACTATAATATAAGCATGAATATATTTGTGCACTATCTACAAAGGATATGGAGTGAGGTTCTTTTCTTTTTGTTGAGTCCTTTATTTAAAGCACTGGTTCTCAGTCCTGGCTACACACGGATCATCTAATGCCAAGATCCCGCTACAGAAATAATAATTTAATTATCTGGGTTGGGGCCCAATCACCAGTTTTTTGTTTTGTTTTGTTTTGTTTTTAGGACCCTAAGATACTTGTGACATGCAGCCATGTTTGAAAACCACTACTTTAGAGTACATTTTGAAATTTGAAATGTGTTGCTTCACAGAGAGTTTCTTTCTGCATTAGGTGGTTTCAATGAGCCCATCCATTTCCGCATGCAGCGCTGATGGCCCTGTCATTGCGAAGACTGGTAACTGGAGTATTACCTGCACTATATGAAACCTTCACGTAATGCTGCAAAAGTTGAAAAACAGGAAATGCAGTCCGTTTGGAAATTGACACCTTCCTGGAAGAGGAGGGAATTACAGTATGAAAAAGGAGCTCAGTAATACATACACATGGGTACATTTATTCTATAATTATAATAGAATATTTAATCTAATATTTATTATTATCAATATTTTAATTCAGTGTAGTCAACACAGTTGTTAGTTTCTGATTCACCTCTGTGTTCTGGATTTCAACTTCCTTGAGAATAGATCTCTGGGGGAAACAAAGAGCAGCTGATTGTCTCTGTCACACAGAGAAATCTCTCATCTGTTCAGACACCTGCCCAGGTGAGAGGATGTGGTTTAGAAAAAGAACTAGTGACTAAGGTCATGCACTCCCTTTGGTGAAGCATGCGAAAGCAGCCCGAGGAAGGAATCAACAGGAATGCGTGTGTATACTGAAAATCACGGGCTCCTTGGAATCTGATCATCCCATTTTTAAATTAGGAGCAAATAGGAGGTTGATTTGGGATTTTGACTTCCTTCATTTCACATCTCCTGCCTTTTTTCCTTCTGACTTTTCTAGGTTTGACTTTTTTTTTAAGTTCTGTGGTTTTTTTTAGACTTTATTGGGGAACAACGTGTTTTTTCCAGGACCCATCAGCTCCAAGTCAAGTTGTTGTCCTTCAATGTTAGTTGTGGAGGACGTTGCTTCACTGGCCCAAGTTGGCACCATCATTGCGCTCTTCCCGGGCGAGGCAGATCAGTCGCCGGCTTCTGGACGGCTGCTCACTGCGGCTGCTGGCCGCTCACGCTGGCTGCTGGCTACACATGGTAACTTATGGCAACCCACTGCACCAGGGGCTGCAGCCTGGCGAGTCACGGCAGCCCAGCTCCAGGTTGAGCTGTTGTTCAGCATCTTAGCTGTAGAGGGCAGTGTCACTGGCCCTCATATGTGGGATCCAAACCGGGGCCCTCTGGAGTCCCAAGCCAGCTCTTAACCAACGCACCACTCAGCCAGCCCTCCAGTCGCTCTTTTCAATCTAGTTTCAGGGGTTGCAGTCCACCATTCCACGCAGGAGTCGAACTGGCAACCTTTTTTGTTAAGAGCACATGCTCTAACCAACTGAGCCATCCGGTCACCCCAGGCTTGACTTTTTCAGTGACCTTTTGCCTTTGTTCTGTGTCACCTTCCTCCATTCTTATTCCTTGCCTATTACTAGTGGTGCCATTAGGAGTCAGGAGACCTGAATTCCAGTGCAGCTCAGCCTTTGACCAACTCTGTTTCATTTTCCGAGTCTTAAGTTTCTTGTCTCATTTGCCACATCTATAAAGTGGGACTCCTGATACCTGTCAATTTCATAAGATTATTAGGAAGAGTAAATGAATAATGTCTGTGAAAGGGCTTTGTAAGTGTAAATCCATTCTCAGTCCAGATTGCTTACCTGCCAAGCCTACGGGAAGGATGGGAAGTTGTTAAAGTATTGAATCTTGATCTTTATTCTGTGCTTTTACAACTAACAGAAATTTCAGGTGACACACAAAGAACAATTTTATGCCAATATTGAGAAGACCAATATGCCCAGCTTATTTTAAACATTATAGAGGGGATTATAAAACCAATGTGAAAAATTAACAATTTCCAGAAAATAAGTTTTCTTCATTCAGAATTTGATAATTCTTTATTTCAGAATTGGAATGAAAATAAAATTCCTGTGGCTACATTAATTTTTAAATATAGATTAATAAAAACAACTCTTTTGCATTAATTTCTGGATAATTTCCCATATCCTCCACCTTACCTATCACACTAGAGGCGCTTGTGGAAGGCATGTGCTAACAGCACCAACTTAAAGCATTTTGGGGTATTCAAATGCTGTTGGCGAAGGTCAGCTACCATCAGTCCCCTTTCTGTCTTCCTCTGTCCATCTTTGGGACAGGTTCCTTCAAGGTCACCTTGCAGTAGACAAGATGTGCCTGGTCATAATAGATAATGCTTACTGAACGCTTCCCATGGTCTAGCCACTATGCTTATCAGTATATGTCATTTAACCTTCATGCTAAGACCACAGGACAGACGTGGTAGGCTGAAAAATGAACCTGTGAATGTTAGCTGATATGGTATGAAAGGGTCTCTCCAAATAGAAAAAATATCTAGGTGGGCCCTACAGTAGTCAGAGTTCTCCAGAGGGTATGGGGACTGAGAAGGCCCACATCTCCTCTCTGCAACCTGGAGGCCCAGGAAAGTCAGATGTGAACTTCAGTTTGAGTCTGAGGGCCTGAGAACCAGGGGAACTGATGGTATAAATCCTAGTCTGGGGGCTAGAGAAGGTGAGGTGAGATGTCTCAGCTCACACACTGAGGCAGGAAAAAGAAAAATTTCTTCTTCCTTCATCTTTTGTTCTATTCAGGTCCTCAGTGTATTAGATGAGGCGCGCCTACATCAGGGAGGGAAATTTACTTTCCTGAGTCCACTACCTCGAATGCTAATCTCATCCGAAAGCACCCTCACAGACACACCCAGAAGTAATGTTTAATCTGCATAATGTTTAATTCATGGCCTGTCAATTAACACATAAAATTAATCATCACTGGCCATGAGTCTAATCACATGCATTCTTATAAAAAGGAGGTAGAGAGACATTTGATACACAGAGGAAAGGGGATGTGCCCATGGAGGCAGAAATTGAAGGGATGAGGCCACAAACCAAGGAATGCTGGCAGCCACCAAAAGCTGGAAAAGGCAAGGCATAGATTTCCCCTAGAGCCTCTGGCGGGAGCATGGTCCAGCTGATACCTTGATTTTAGCCCAGTGAGGTTGATTTTGGCCTTTTAGTCTCCAGAGTTGTGAGAATAAATTTCTGTTATTTTAAGCCACAAAGTTTGTAATATATAGCTATAAGATACTGTAGCCATCACAAACTAATGCAGGTGATATTAATATTATCATCATACCCATTTAGAAATGGGGGAACAAAATTTAAGAAAACTCAAGAAACTAGACTGAAGTCACAAGTAGCAGAGTCAGGATTTGAACCCTAGGAGTCAAACTCTAGAGTCAGCATATTTAACCAGTGAGCTGACCCATGACAGCTCATAATATATCTAGTGAATGCTGGCCCAAAGTGTGGCCCCAGCTGTAATCACATACACTGTCATTGTTGTCTTCCTAAATATAGTAATTTTTGAAGACCTCGGCACCTCTGCTTTGAAACTACTCAGCATTTGGGTACCGGAAAAATTGAATCGCTACCCATTTTCCCCTTCCCGCCTCTTTAGTTTCTAGCAAAGCCTTTACGAGCTTCTACACATTCAGGATGAGGAGGGTTTGCTGGGCATGAAATTGGATCCTGAATTGGCAGAAATTCACACCTCTGATTATACCATTGGATTAGATTATAATTTATTGTTGAATCTTGTAATTAGTTATACACAAGGGTTGGAATCATCTCTTGGCCTAAACTACCATTCCAGTTTCTCCTTAGGTGAGAATAATGCATCTGGCCTACACAGAAATCTCTGTGTATTATGTATATTATATATGTCTGTGTACTATGTATATATATCCATGTTTATATACATACCCATTGTGGCTCATGAATAAAGATCCAAATAATAAATAGTGACTACCTATTTAGTGACTACCACTTACTAAGCACATTTAATTCTCACAATAGTTCTGTGAAATAGTTACTGTCTCTTTTTTATAGGTTTGAAAATTTCCAATATCACCAGAAGTGAGGGTATTTGAACTCAGGTTTGTCTTGCAAACCTTACAAGCCTCATACTTCTAACCACTCAACTTTTCTGCCTTTCTATTTGCTTCCTTACGTAAGATGTTTATATGTGTGTGTGTGTGTGTGTGTGTGTGTGTGTGTGTGTGTAAGGGGGATTGGGGGGAGGCTGTCATGTGATTACTAAAAAGAAATAAAGGGCAGAAATTTTAGTTTGTCATCATGATTCAGTGGAAAGCTTTGACATGTTGCTTGATATACTCTGTGTTTTCAAAAAGTGGATAATACAACTTCAATCTCAAAAATAAAGATTTCTGGAGATCAAATAGGATTCCAGTCAGTGAAAATTTACCTTGTTAAAACTTTGGAGAGCTTTCTGAGGTTCTTTACTATGGGGAAATGGCTTTGAAAGTCCAAAGAAAGAAAATAAGACATTTCCTCATCTTGAATAACAATGAGAAATTGTCTTAGACAGTATTCTTTTGTTACAAGGATTAGACACCCATGAAAGCAGCTGAAACAAAGAGAGGATGACGTATATGAGAAAGCATAGGCATCTTACTGAACCCCAAATGATGCAGTGGGATCTCAGGAGAAAATACATCCACTGTACCCACGGTTCCTAGAACAATGCCTAGTTCAAAGGTAGGGATCAATAAATGTTTGGTGAATGAAAGAATGAATAAATTTCTAAATTTCTAGGGGATAGAATCTGATTTGCTGGACTTGAGTCAGGTGTCCATAAGCTGGTCCAATTGGTTTTAGCCGGGGTCAGATTATTTAGGGCCCTGGGGGGAGGAGGGTATATTGTTCTCAGAGAAGGAAAAATGTGGATGGAGAAGGCGCCTCAACAAATGTCTATTAAAGAAGTGATGAGTACCTTGCTTTGTTGGAGCTGCTGAGCTCCTTTTTCTCCTTTCTGTCTGTCTTTCTTTCTTTCTTTCTTTCTTTCTTTCTTTCTTTCTTTCTTTCTTTCTTTCTTTCTTTCTTTCTTTCTTCCTTTCTTTCTTTTTATTGGAAAACTGTGTTTTTGTAGGACCCAAAACTCCAAGTTAAGTAGTTGTTTTAATATAGTTGTGGAGGGTGCAGCTCACTGGCCCATGTGGGGATCAAACCAGCCACCTTGGTGTTATGAACACTGCACTCTAACCAACTGAGCTAACCGGCTACCCCCTGAGCTCCCTTTTCAAGGGAAACAGCATGGCCCTGTTAGGGAAAGCACTATAAAACTGGGGCAAGGTAGAGGTTGGTTGAACGGAAAAATCGTCTTGATCACGTTTTCTCTTTACATTTTAGAATATTAGAACAATGGAAATATTTTGAAAATATGAAGGAAACACTTCTTTGTTTATAAAACTAACCAACCCTGTTGAAGGTTTGTTTACCAATTAGTAGAGGCAATGTTATTAGGGTGCTACTTCACAGGGCAAAGATTGAAATGAGGGTCAATATTTGGGGCAAATAACTGATTGACAATTTGCAGACCTTGGTCGGGTCTTTATAATGAAATAAGGAAGCAGTTGCATTATGAGATCGGTGTGCAGGGGGCTGGATGCCCAGGGACAGATCAGGACGTTAGAACACAGAGCCCAGCTTTATGGAAGGGAACTGTGCCCTGGGCCTTGCTGGGATTCAGGTTGAGGCTCTCGGTCTCTGGCAGAAAGCCAAAGGATTGGTAGGTAACCCTGTGACTCAAGACCCCTCAGCTTGATCCTCCTACACAGGATCTGGTTACTTACACAGGAAACTAACCACACAGCAACTGTAGCTGGGACCCTGCAGTTAGATTTGGGAAGTAGTCAAGAGTTCCAGAATGAGACATGGGGAGGAGACTGTTAATATCCACTGTGTGACCCTGTCAGAGATGGCTGGGGAACTAAGGGCTTGTAGGTTAGTGGCACCTGGGGAAGATGAAGGTGGAGAAAATAAGGGAAGGGTTGACAGGGGTTGTAAATGGTTGGTTCAGGATGGTTTGGTTTCCAGATGTCGTGTGCCTCCTCTGTGGGTCCCTACAGACCAACTCTACAACTTGGAGCTTATTCAGACTTCATTCAGGGGTCCATGCACGTCCAGGGGTTTGTAAACCCCTTAAATTGTGACAAAATTTTGTTCACCAGGGATTTATCACGGGAAAGTTGCAGAAGCCCATGTGGTGACTCTGTTATGGGGGCTCTGCTGCTTTGCTGCAGATCTTCATGGCTTGCTCCTTCACTTGCCTGTGCTCATGCATTTCTGCAATCCATTTCTTTTCCCCAGAGATGTGCTGATAGGTCCTGCCATGTTTGCAAACTGTCCACGCTTCTGCTGCTCCATGCTTCATTCTAGCTCCTGACTCTCTTCTCCAGGGGAGGGACTATTCATTTCACTGCTGAAACCCCGGTGTATAGAAGGGGCATGAACCGGCTTCTTGGCATAGAACTGCTAAAAAAAAACCCCACCTCCTACCCTTTGGGAAGAAAGACACATGTGTATTTCCTGGTATCTCAATTTCTTGTCCCTGACTACATAGGGTTGCTAGACTTAGCAAATAAAAATACAGGGAATCTGAATATTTAGGGCACATATGGAAGATTTATTTGTTGTTTACCTATTAATAAAAATACAACTGAGTATTGGTGGCTGTCAGATGGGAGTGGGGTTGAGGGTGGGTGAAAAGGGGAAGGGATTAAGAAGTACAAATTGGTTGTTACACAGTAGTCATGGGGATGTAGGGTATAGCATAAGGAATATAGTCAGTAATATTGTGATAACTATAATATGTATGGTGTCACATGGGCACTAGATCTATGGGGTGATAGATGGGAGAGGGGCTTGGGGGCAGGTTTAAAAAAGGTAAAGGGATGATGCGTTCTCCACAACTAGATTGAAACAACTACTTGACTTGGAGCGGATGGTTCTGGAAAGACAAACTGTTCCCCCCCAAAAAAATAATAATAAAAAGAAGAAATACAAATTGGTAGTTATAAAATAGTCATGGGATGTAAAGTGTATCGGGAATATAGTCAGTGATACGGTAATAACTGTATAGTGCCAGGTGGTACTAGTCAGGGGAATCACTTCCTAAATTATATAAATGTCTGCCCACTATGCCATATACTTGAAACTAATATAAAATAATATTGAATGTCAACTATAATTAAAAAATGTAAAAAGGGGGGAAAAGATCAATAATATTGTGATAGTGTGGTACAGTGTCAGGTGGTTGCTGGACTTACCAGGTGATCACTTCTTTAGCACAGGGAATATAATCAATAATGTGGTAATGACTCTGTATAGTGCTAGGTGGGTACTGTTGAATAACTACCATGTTTTCCCAAAAATAAGACTGGGTCTTATATTAATTTTTGCTCCAACAATCTATATTTATTCACTTATTCATGTACAAAAATCTACATTTATTCCAACAGTCATGCCTGGCTGACGATCTTAACTGGGGCTTCTGTTTGGGGTAGAGATTATATTACGAGCATCCTGAAAAATCATACTAGGGCTTATTTTCCAGTTGGGTCTTATTTTCAGGGAAACACAGTATGATGTACGCCTGAAACTGATGCAATATTGTATGTTAGTTATATTTTAATAAAAATCTAAAAAAACCCTTAAAAACATAAAAATACAGCTGAGTATCCCAGATTTTATCTGGCAACCCTAAGACTACAGCAAAGCAACTGAACTTTAAGGTAGTGAAAAAAATACTGGAATATGAGTTACACACACACACACACACACACACACACACACACACACACACTGAACTAGAAACACACACACACACACACACACACGCATACACACCCTTTATGAGGCTGAAAGTTACTGGGGTAAAGACTGCTGTTTGTCATCCAACATGCATTTTCCTCTCTCTTTCACTAATAGAACTTGCAAATTTATTTTGAGCACGTGAAAAGAAAGAAAGGGGCATATTACTCAGCCTGCCTTATAGCTAGAAGTTGCCAGAGGGATATGAGCGGAAGTGATGTGTACACTTAGGGCCCACGCCCTTAAAGGGAAAGGCATGCTCTCTATTCCCCTTTCTTCCTCACTGGCTGGAACAGCATCTGCTGTTGATGGTGGTGTTTAGCAATCTAGAAACAGCGCCTTGGAAATGAATAGTAGGAAATATTTGATGGGACACTCAGTGAGATGCAGACATTTAGAAAGTTACGAAGCTTTACTTTGGATGGCCTGTAAATTGCACATACAGGCACTAATTAGGTAACAAGACATAATTAAACTATTTGGAGTGATGATTGAAAAACAAATATTTTAAGGGGCCAGAGGGCAAAATTTAAACACTCCACTCTTCACGCTCATTTCTTTAGTTCACAATGTTGACTGAGAGGTAATTACAAGTGGTAATAGTGCTTGATAATTATATATTTGCCTGTGTTTACATTGGCCATGAAATCAGGGAACTTACTTCATCAGCGAGCCCTCACGAATGTCCTTTCCCAGAAAGGCCTTCAAGAATGAAGTTCACATCACAACCAAGCAACACGCAGAGGTAATCATGACATGAACCGCAGGAGGAGAGTAATTCCAGATAAACTTTCAGCCCAAGGAAGTGAGGTGGGGACTGGAGAGTGGATAAGAGTGCCAACCAGCCAGATAAATAGCAGATATTTTTTGAGCATCTATGTTTGCGCAAGGCCCCTGTGCTAGATACTGTGTGGGGGATGGGCTGGGTGGGTGGAGGAGTCAGAGACATTTAAAACTCAGGATCTTTAATGTACCTGGAAGGCATGACACATCTGAAAGGAAGGTGCCGTTCTAAGAAGTGTGGGCTTCGTGCCACATCAGCACTTTAGGAACTCCATGGATGGAGTGGTTGGAGAGGATGGGGACACACAGGAGAAACTTCTTTTTTTTCCTCTTTATTTTATTGTTAGTTTCAGGTGTACAGAACAATGCAAAAGTTATTCTTTTCACCCCTCACAAAGTAACAACCCCCCTCCCCCATCTACTGCCCTCCCCCCCAATTCCATTGACTCCATTCCCACTCTCTACTCCACATCCCGTGACTATACGTATATATAATTGTAGTTGACGTAAATGTTATTCAACATCAGCTCCAGAAATACAGTGTGGTGGTCAGGCCTCTACACCGACTATGAAGTGATCTCCCTAACAAGGCATGAGTCCATCTGGCCCCCTAAAAAATATTTACAACATTATTGATTATATTCCCCAGGCTGTCTTGTCTATCCCTGAGGCCATACTGTAGTTACCAATTTGTATTGTCTCATCCCTTCCCCTTCTCCTTCATCCCCACCCCCTCCCAACTAGCAACACTCAGATTTCCCTCTGTGTCTCTGAGACTATTTCTGTTTACATTTCTCATTTATTCAGTTTTTTAGAATCCACATATAAGTGAGATCATATGGTATTTGTCTTTCCCTGACTGACTTATTTCACTTAGCATAATGTTCTCTAGTTCCATCCATATTGTTGCAAATGATACTATTTCCTTCTTCTTTATAGCTGAGTAATACTCCATTGTATAAATGTACCATAGTTTCTTAATCCAGTCATCTACTGGTGGGCATTTCCGTTGTTTCCAAGTCTTAGCTATTGTGAATAGCCCTGCAATGAACATAGGGGTGCATATATTTTTTTCGGATTAATGTCTTGGGTTTTTTTGGATAAATACCTAAGAGTGGGATTGCTGGGTCATAAGGTAGTTCCATTTCCAGTTTTTTGAGATACCTCCATACTGGATTTCCATAGTGGTTGCACCAGTCTGCAGTCCCACCAACAGTACACCAGGGTTCCCTTTTCCCCACAACCTTGCCAGCATTTGTTGTTTGTTGATTTATTGATGATAGCCATTCTGACTGGGGTGAGGTGGTATCTCATTGTGGTTTTTATTTGCATTTCCCTAATGCTAAGTGAGGTTGAACATTTTTTCATATGCCTTTTGGCCATCTGTATGTCTTCTTTGGAGAAAGGTCTCTTCATATCCTCTGCCCATTTTTTAATTGGGTTGTTTGTTTTTTTGGTGTTGAGTTGCATGAGTGTTTTATATATTTTGGATATTAACCCCTTATCAGATATCTCGTTGACAAATATCTTCTCCCATTCAGTAGGAGAAACTTCTTCAAGTAGGCAGATGTCAGTCAACAAACATGAACCATTTTTGGTGTTGGAGATATAGCGGTGATCAAGAAAGAGTCCCTCTCATCAAGGGGCTCTAATTCTGGGGAGGGAGGGAGATCCTAAGTAATCTTAGAGTACAATTATTAGATAGAAATATCAGGTTTATATATATCAATATTTATTATTCATCATAATTTATAATTGATAAATAAATGACATATTCTCTGATATCCGTAAGAG
Source organism: Hipposideros armiger (assembly GCF_001890085.2). Taxonomy (NCBI): domain Eukaryota; kingdom Metazoa; phylum Chordata; class Mammalia; order Chiroptera; family Hipposideridae; genus Hipposideros; species Hipposideros armiger. The sequence goes on from NW_017731394.1 coordinate 386,687, forward strand.
CTGTGGAGAAGCTATGATAAGATGTAGTGGTACCAGTGAGTGGGTGGAGCTGGGTGGGGGTAGGGTGGTGGTGGTGGCGGTGATCTGGGAGACTGCCCGAAGAGGCATGTTTGAGTCCATGCCTGAGTGAGGAGAAGCTTGCAGCATGTAGAGAGCAGGAAGAGCAGGACCAGCAAGCCCTGAGTGGGGATGGAGATGGCTTGTTTGAGGCCAGAGCAGCGGAAGCGTGGTAGGGAGGTGATCGTGGGTGGAGCTGAGGCTGGATGTAGGGTTCATTTTAAGGATGAGGCCTATGGTTGAGAGTCTTGGGAGAGGAATGATGTAATACAATTTATATGTTAAAAAAACCCAAAAAACAAACACCACTCTGGCAGCTGTGAAGGGTGGGGTAGACACTGGGGCACAGGCCTAGAGCTGGGGGAGCACTGAGGGGCTGCTGCATGGCCCAGCTGCTCCATTACGCTGGGCCCTGGAAGGATATGGCTGGAGAGGCAAGGGCAGGCACAGCAGAGCCTGAGCCTGGAGGAGAGCGGCGGGCAGGCTGCAGGGGGCGCTGTGGGTGTCCTCAGCCTCTTGCTCTTGCTGTTGGGGTTAATTGCTCTGCAGCCTGCTGTGAGTTAAATGTGAGCGGCTGATGCCCAGAGCTCTCTGTGGGAAAGTGGTCAGTACTGCCGGCGTCAGTGCACAGAGGAACACACACAGAGGAACCAACCTCAACCTGTCTGAGGACACTCGGAGAGCAGAGCTAATGCTCCTTCAGCCCGTCCCTGCCAGGGGCCTAACTCAGAGCTCCTGGTGCTTACATAGCTCCCCAAGGGCAGGCTCCTCAGTCTCACCTCCCAAAGGAGCCAATGGAAGTCCGGGAGACTTTCCCAGACAGCCTGGCCAGCAAAGGGCCAAGCTAGGGTGAAACCCAGGACTTTCTGGCTGCATGGTTGGGGTTCCTAACCAGTAACCACACAGCCTCCACGCTGTGCTGCTGTTTTCCTGCTTGCTGCTATTCTCCCAACATTCCTTTTTTCTGACACTAGTCTCCTTCCTCCTCACCCACATCCACAGCTATTGACAACTAAAAATATTTTTTAAAAAGTGTCTGGGATCTTCAATCTTAAATCCAACCATGAAAAAATAAGTCGATAAGGGGGTGTTTGTCCTTGGACCACATACTCATATGTCCTCCATGTAGGGGAGAAGCATTTTGACACACATCCACTGAGTTTTACACACACTAGCTCACTAACCCTCACAAGACTAGGAGGGATCTCCATTTTGGAGAGAGCTTGAGTGACTCGCCCAATGTCACACAGCTGAACGGTAGAAATTATTCTGAATTCCACCTTAAAAATGTTTTTGTTTTTTTTTTTTGGCCTTTCCCCAGTAATCCATGCTGCTCTGAGCCCTTTCCCAATATGTCTCCTTTCCTTTCTTGTTATAACACTGGCTACAAAACTAAACCCTTCTTTCCTTATTCTCATCTGAGTCATGCCTTGAGGACATGTCGTCTCTCCTCCATCCCACCTGTGCCTCCAGCCCGAATACGGGAAACTTGTGGCTTCCAGTGCTGTCCCGCCTCCTGCATATTCTGGGCCTCAGCTTCTCTGACACGTTCAAGGATGAACCAATGGGTTCCACACCTTGTTCCTGTGATAACAGGTCTATAGAATTAAAAACAAATGCACATAGACAAACTATTCCAGTTTGTTTGAACGACCTCAAAACTGAGTTGTATAAAATGACAGCCATGCTATTATGCTCGTGGATTCTGTGTGGGTCAAGAATTTGGATAGGGTGGAGTCGGGAAACTTTGTCTTTAAGATTACCTGGGACCTAAGTAAGGAAGACTTGAATGGTTGGAGGTGACTCGAACAGCTTGGAGCTGAAATCATCTGACACCTGGGCTGGACTCAGCTGGGACTCTTGACCAGAGTGGCTTAGCCACAGCCACTCCATGTGGGTTGGGCTTCCTCACAGTATGGCCTCAGATTAACCAGCCTTCTCAGGTGCAGACTCAAGGCTGCAAAAGCAATGCTCCAAAAGCAAACAGGATGTGAGCTGAATTTCTTGTGACCTGAACTCAGACACAGTGTCACTCTGACATACTCTATTATTTGAAACAGTCTCAAGTCTTTCCCGGTTCAAGTAGAAGTGACAAAAAAATTTATGGACTTCTTTTTAATCTGATATACAAATAAACAAACAAATCTTTTTTAAAAACCCAAAACTTCTTAATTTTTAACTCCTCAGAAAAGTCTCCAAAGCCTGGCACAGCAGTTCCTAACCTTTTCCACACAAAGACAGAACAAAACAGAAATCCCCAAAGAAAATGCTTGTTCTCTTTGAAAGACTAGCTAGCACACACTCTTACCACATAATTCAATACAGCTAAACACAAAGAATTCAGAATTGTACAAATAATGTAAAATAGCCTTGAAATCTTACCACCTAGAGATAAGCACTAACTTTTGAAGAACATCCTTTCAGATATTTCTCTATGCATATGCACATATAAACATGAGAACAATTTCATATACATAAGATCATACTATTAAACTCTTTTGAAATGTATTCTTTTTCCACTCAATAATATGTTAATTTTTCTATGTTGCAACAGAAACTGTTGGTTTCTTACCCAGCAGCTGTTGGCTCTTTCTTCTTTCCTTAACAGAATTCCTGTTTTAATTCAGGCACCTACCTTTCTTTGAGTGGCAATTTGTTTCCGGGAAGGCAGACACTGTCTCTGGTTCCCAGGGTAGAAGATGATTGGGCTTAGCTGAAATAGCAGTCCATTCCCTTCAGGCCAGTGACTGAAATGGTGATGGAAGGTGACATGATTCTGGCTAACGTGAGGGTGGGACTGATGGCAGGTTTGGGGGAATGGGTTTCCTTGGTGATACAAAGAGATACTCTGCAGCAACCTCTCTTCTTCTATATTGTCATTTCTTAACATGGTGGCTAAAACTATGGAAGCTTCAGGGGTTTTTTTTTTGTTGTTGTTTTGTTTTGTTTTTAGATAAGTTAGTTACTGTTCAATTTAAATGATTTGAGTTGTATCTTTTTGTTACTTGTAGCCCAAAGTATTCTAACTGATGCATATCCACAAAACACTGATGCAAAAGTACTTTGAATGGCTGCTTATCTTATTGTATGGGTATACCAGAATCAACTCTGAAAAAATTGCCAGTTGTTTGACATTTAGGCTATTTTCTATTTTTTTTTGCCATAATAAGCAATGCTGATGGATATAAACACTTTCATTAATTCAGTTTCCAGGCACTGCATGGTGTGTCTGTATACCTTCTATCCTCTGCTAAGCCTCTAATCCACAAGATTGGTCCCACTGAGGCACAGGTTCGAAATCTCACCTTTCTGTCAAAGATGAATGTTTGCAGCCTTTAGCCAGCCCCAGTTTTTCTCCCTCCAGGAGAAGGAGCATGGACTTTGGTACCAGTCAGAAATGGTTAGAAGCCTCGGCCACTTTCCAGACAGACCATCTTGTGAGCTCCAGTTTCCGTGCTGTAAAATGAGAATAGAAATATCAGCTTTCAGAGTTGTCATCAGGATGAAATGGGACGGTCTATAGTATGCAACTCACTCTGAGTTGCCTCCTGCCTGATGCATCACTAAGTGCTGAAATGGTCAATATTCTTACATTCTGTTATTTACCATCTGGAGAAATGTGTGTGGAAAGACGGGAAGAGGGGCCGTTGCTCTCAAAATCTGCAATCAGATGCTTTTTACTTTCTTTGCAGAAGGGCCAAAACTTCTTGCTATTTTTTGTTTTTACTTCTAATTTTGAAATAATTCTAGATTTACAGAAGAGTGGCAAAGATAGCATAGAGAGCTTCCATATACCCTGCATGCAGCCTCCCACGTTAACATCTTACCTAATGTTACATACATGGCACGTTTATCAAAACTGACACATCCCTGTTGGTAATACCATTAACTGAACTACAGACTTTATTTGGATTTAACCAATTTTTCCATGAATGTGCTTTTTTCGTTTCAGGATACAATCCAGGATGCAATGTGGCATTAGGTCCTGCTGGTTTTTAACAGACTTGAAGCCATTTCCTTAAAGGACTGAGCTGAACACACTTCTGTGGGGGAAAAATATCCAGAGCACCATTTATTGGGTGCTATCGATTTGCCATCCTCACACCACTATGGGGTAGGTTTTTCTGTCTTCATTTTACAGATCGGGAAACTGAGACGCAGAGAAGTTGAGAGGCTTGATCAAGGTCACTGGGAGGCAGAGCAGAGTTCAAACCAGGCAGCCTGGTTTATACTTAGCTGCCCTTCCCAGAGGAGGCACTCCCCTGGCCTCTCCCTCGAGCCCTCAATGTGTGGCTGGGTGGGCAGTAGGGGCCCCTCCCCTGTGGGCAGAGCCAACTCTGGTCAGAATTGGCCCTTTCTGATCACGCCTCCTCACTCTTACCTCCTGGCCTTTGGGCCAGGCCCCTCCAAACCCCTTTCTCCCATTCCTTCCCCATCAGCTGCAGCTCTCCGCGAAATTGCTACTTATCAGTCCTATCACTCTGTGCTTGGCTACAATGCAAAGGCGCCTCCTGGTGTTTACATTTGAACAGAGACCTGAGCCTGAAGTCTAACAAGGAGGCTGTGGTGGGAGTGGGGGCAAATATGGGCCCAGAGCATTCCAGCAGCCCCTTCTAGGCCACTGTGAAGTCATGACTGCGGTTCTCTTCTCCGTGTACTCCGAAGGCTCAGCTCTCTACTTGAAATATCACAGACAGAACCCTTCTCCCTCTTATTCTGCTGGGATTGCCCCTGCTCCCGGGGACAGGGAAGTGACTCTCTTTTTGTTGGCACAGCCTAGGATCTTTCTGGTTTCCCTCCCAGGAGTGCTGTCCACTGCCAAGAGGAGAGCAGGCATCCAGGAGTTCAGCTTCGAGCTCCCAACTCCATCACCACCGCCAACCCCTCAGCAGGGGTCAGACTCACAAGAATGCAGCTAGGAGCTACGTGTATCATACATACTATTAAATAAAGAAACAAGAAACGAAGGCTCGAGCTACCCAGCTAGTAAACGTTGGAGCAGGGACTTGAACCTCAGCTTGACTGGCTTCCACATAATCCTTCCACTAACCAATTGTTTTCATTGGTTGTTCTGGAAACAGGACCATTGCCGAAACCAATCTTGGTTCCAGGTACCGTGAGAGCCCTGCGCTGTCCCAGGCTGGTGACAAAGCCCCTTTCTAAGGCACCCACCTGAAGGAGGAAGAGGGCTCTGCCTGGCAAGCAGGAGTGCAGAGGTAAGGGCCCACATCCTGTCAGAGAAAAGGCATTTCCTCACTCAGGTGACACAGTGTAAAGAGCATTGATAGGGAACTGCGTCACTATTTACCCAGCAAACCTGGCCTAGCAGGAGAGTTGCCCAGGCCTGGAGCAGCTTTAATCCTCTTATTTACACTAAGAGAGTTCGGTGAAACTAGCATTGTCTTAAGCTGGAACCACAGTTCAGTCCCAGGCCTGCTCTCAGTCCTGACACAGAAATCAGCTTTGGGGGAAATAGTCATAATATTCAGAGCTGCAACATGGGGTGACTCATCTCAGAGTCTCCATCAAGCCATTTGCACCCCTTTTGGTCATGGCTTTGGGTCACTGGAGGGGCCCTGGAAGTCTTTGCTGAGGAGTGTAAGATTAATATAAGCTGTGCTGAGCTCACAGTATGCACCAATCACTTCTCGTGCATCAATATGGTTAATCCTTGTAACAGCAGGGAGGTAGGCAGAATGATTATCTCCACTTTATAGATGAAGAAACTGAGGCACAGAGAGCTGAAATACAGAGGGTGCCAAAAAAATCTATACACTTTTAAGAAAGGACAATTGTATTAAAATTTTAGTACTCAATATATACTGATAACAAAAGATGAAGACAAGTCATGTTTGACTTCTGCAATTACAAGAGGTGCTCATGGTTACCATCAGCGTCCAGACACTTCTGATTATGGCAAACTACTGCTTGAGCAACGTCAACCAAAGTGTCCACTTGTGTACACTTTTTTTAGCACCCCCGTATATTGTGTAAATTTATGCAGCCATTCAGTGGCAGAGCTGGGAGTTGAACCCAGGCAGTCTGATGAGAGCTGGTTCATGAGGTCTGGGGGGACATACACAAAAGTGTTCATGCTGGCCGTCTACAGGTGATTTCCTTTAACTTTTCTATTTGTCTTTCTTAATTTTCCACAATATGCATTTTGTGGGGACAGGAACAACAATAAAAGGATTTGTACTAGAAAAAAGAGAAGCTCCTTCGTGAGTGCACGTTGCAAAGGGCTCGGTTTCAGGGGTTTTCATAGAAAACCAGTTTGGAGAGACCACTGTGGCTCAGGTGGACAGGTCACAGACAAATCATTGATACAAAATAAGGTGTTTGCTCATTTACACATTTGTATATTGATTCAATTATTCATTCATTGCTTCAAAAAAGTATGGCGCTCTTGCTGGGTCCAGGCACTGTGGACCAAGACAAAGTTGCTACTCTCCAGGGCATCCTGGTCCCAGGGGGAGGTTGTGCTTTTAGGTAAGCACCCTGTAATGTGTTAAGGCATAAAAGAGTTTGCATGCTTGTCTCCTCTGCCACAGTTTACATCCTTGAGGGCAGAGACTGGTACAAAATACCTGCCACGTACTTCGCCCATTCATTCATTCGTGCTCTACACTTTTGCATTATTACCACATGGTGGTTGAACACATAAGGTTTCAGCAAAGGAACAGCCTAAGTGGTCATTTCTCCAGGATGAAGGTGGCAGAGAGCAGGGTGGTTGGAAAAATCCCCATAGAGACTTGAACAGAGGCGTAAGAATTGAGAAAGTTTTTGCCAGATGGGGAAGGTACTTCAAGGGAGGGAACAGCATGTGAAGGATGACAGCAGTGCGAAGCTGCACGTGCATTTGAGAAACGGCCAGTAGTTCAGTATGGCTGGAGCATGGGTGTGTGGGAGAGAGTGCAGACTCAGGGAAAGATGGTGGTGGTGGTGGTGGTGGGGGGGTGAGTGTGCAAGGCCTGGACCCTGGTGGCCTTTGTTATGCTAAGGAGCTGGGTTTTAAAAGTGGTGAAGTTGCAAGGAGAGAGGATCAAAGGATGGAATGAGGGGTGTGTGTGCAGATGGAGGCTAGGGCATATGAAGGAATTCTCCTTTCCTGCCTCTCTTTTTCTATTTCATAAGCCCTCCCCTCCCCTTCCATGAAGGAGCGAAAGGGTGGGAAATGAACATCTTTCAGCACCTACTATATGTCAGGCCCTGTGGTGAGTGCTTTTCCGCCTTTAATCCTTACTCTGCTCCTATCACCAGCCCCATGTTCCAGGTGAGGAAACTGAGGTTCAGAGCGGTTAACCTCAGAGCTGAGGTTTCTACCGCAGCGCATCCAGTTCCAACAGGTGCTTTTCCCCCTGGGCCAGACACAACAATGCAAAGGGGAAGTAAACTTGGATGATCTTTTGAAAGGTGTTTCATCCTAGGCTCACTGGATTCTTACCATGACACTGAGCGGTAAATTAAGCAAGTATCAGCATCCTCGTTTTCAGGAGGAAAACTGAGTCACAGAGAGATTCATGACTACGTGACAGTTTCAGGATTAGAGACGTCCAAAGTACAGAACACATATCCATCAGAAAACCATGCGTGGAAACAAAAATAACCCATGGTTTCTCGGTGCAAAGGGGCGGTTGTGGACTTGCCACAAGTGCACAGGAGAACCTTTGCATGTGGAGGTTTGCAGCTGGAATAGCCTGAGGAGCCAATGCAAGTGACTGAGCTAATCCCTTCCTTTGCCTTTACTGGCTTCCTCTGTCACCTTGGGGGTGGGGTGCTGCAGAGGGGGCATCTACGATTCTCCAAGGAATCCCTCATTTAGCTCCCGAGACCCAGCACAAGCCTGGGTGCAGAATGTTGGTGCAATTTTGACAAGATGCTCACAGAGGTTCAGTGACTAGTTTTAATTAGGCCATCTTTGTTTACGTTTGATGTTTATCAGTTAATTGGCATGGCAAGGTGTGAGTCACACAGCTTTCCCCTGGCATGGAATCAGTTTGTCAGAGAAAAAAAACAGGAGAACAAATGATCCCAATTATGAGAGAACCCACCGGGCTAATTATCGTCCCACTAAGGACGGAACCTCCCTGCTCCTGCTGCTGCTGCTGCTGAGGCTGCACCAAGCGTCCTGGGATCCTCCCACCCTTCCCCCAGCTCCAAAAACTCAGCATCCAGGCCCCCAGCTGCCTGCCTAGAGATTTATTCGCTTGAATTCAAAACGCACATGTCCTCTCAGCTCATCAGGGTTGCTTCATCAAGGCAGCATTCTCCCTTTAGTCCCAGATGCCTCTGCCAAGTAGCCCCTTTCACAAGTGATAGCTTATGTATGTTATCCTTTTACTGCATCTTTTTACTACAGGCATCTCAATAACACGGTTAGTCGGGTCCCATTATTATCTCCATTTTAGAGATGAAGAAACTGAGGTAGACAGAGATTCACTAACTTGTTCAAGGTCGAGTAACAGAAGGGAAGTGGAATTTGAAACCATGAGATCTGTCACCACAGCACCTGCTCTTGACCATCAGCGATTCTTTGAAGGGTCAGAGAGCCCCCAAATCAACCAATCAGGATTCTTGGGGCAGGTTTCTGGGAGCATCTCTTCCTCTAACTATGTAGATACAGCTGCCTTCTAGAACAGTGCTGTCCTGAACTTTCTGCAGTGATGCAAATGTTCTATTGTGCTGTCCAATGCACTAGCCTCTAGCCACATGTGGCTACTGAGCATGTGAAATGTGACTAGTGGAACTCAGAAACTGAATTTTAAATTTTATTTAATTTTAATTGAAAGCCATGTGTGGCTAGTGGCTACTATATTGGATAGCACAGTTCTAGCGGGTCAACTCTTTTTCCTCAAATGCAGCAGTTTCCTAATCAATCCTGTATCATTACACACAGCCCCCAGCCCCTACCCCAAAGCTTTCCAGCCTTCTGTTGGGCTTTCTTGGTGTGGACAGGACAGACAAGACAACAAGAGGCAGGTCTCTTCATTTTTTGCATTCTCGCCCTCCTGTTCTCTAAGCCCCTCCAGCCGAGGGGCTTGTGTGGAGGAATGCAGTTCGGCTGCCCTTGAGTTGAATGATGATCGTGGACCTTTGGAATGTCCACAAAGCCCCACACCCTCGGCCTCCCCAGCCTCCCTCCTTCGCCGGGGTAACAGATGGCCCCAGCTTTCACCAGCCGGGCCTGAGCACATTGTCACTCCCAGCTGAAAGTGAAATATTCAGTGGCATTTAAATTAAATAGACTCTAATGCTTCAGTAATATTAATTACGTTTTCATTCATCCCTGGCCTAATAAATCAATGCATAAAGAGGGGATGCTCGGGAGGCTGGCAGGCGAGTGGGGCCACTGGGCCTTTGTGTGAGCCCGCACACAATGCCCCCATTCTTAGGAAGCCGCACTTGCCCCTGCAAACATCTGTGCTCAGCCCCTCTTGAGGAGGAGCCAAAGTGGTAACATTTACACTCTGTTCGTCCAATTTGTCCCTGCTCCGGGGCCTGAGTCAACGAGAAATGTGAAAGCCACACTGAAAATAGCATGCAGGACTGGGATGTGTGTGTGTTTGGAGCTCGGGGTTTGCAAAATTTCTGGGGCAGAGGGTTAGGGGACTGACTAAGAGGGGAGTACGGTGCTGAAACTTCTCTACTAGCTGCAGGATTGTGTTAGCTCAGCTTTAACCACAAGAGGAAGGAAGGAAGGAAGGAAGGAAGGAAGGAAGGAAGGAAGGGAGGGAGGGAGGAAGGGAGGGAGGGAGNAAGGAAGGAAGGAAGGAAGGAAGGAAGGAAGGAAGGGAGGGAGGGAGGAAGGGAGGGAGGGAGGGAGGGAGAAAGGAAGGAGGAAAGGAGGAAGGGAGGGGGAAAATAGTAATAGCTACTATGGAATGAATGCTTAATATGTGCCAGGAACTGTACTAAGCACTCTTATGGGCATTCTCTTACTTATTCCTTACAATTTGTGAGATGAAATAGCAACTGTTATTGGCCCATTTTACAGAAGAGGAATTTATTTGTGGTTCAGAGAAATTAAGTATATTGTTATGGTTCTAGCCCAGTCTTTTTGACTCCAAAGTCCTTGATCTTCACTTCTAAGATCTACTGAAATCAGAAGAAAACACAGAAGAAAGGAAGTGGTCTCTAGGGGTGTGGTTTAGGTGGGGAGGGGTAGGGAGGGCAAGGGCCAATGTTTGAGAAATTTGCAATGTTAACCTTGGTTTCTGAGTTGTTTTGCTTTGGGGGAGGTCCATCCCCACTGAGCAGTGCCCCCACTCCACTCTAGGGCTATACATATGTAAAAGAAGCCAATAAAACAGTCCAGAGAGCCTGCCTTCCTAAATCTTCAGGGGACAAAACCTCCCACTTGTGATGCTTCAAAGCTGCCCAGAGCTACCAGTTTACCCCCACAAGTCCTGACTCAATGCCTCTGATTGGAAAATAAATAGCCTTGCACATAAAAACCACAGGCCAATTGTGACCTCGGGAATGGGAAAGTGCTGTGTGGGGACCAGTGCATGCCAGCCCCTGAGCCTGAATGGCCCAGGCAGCATCTCCTTAAGGAGATGGGGTGGGAGCGGGGGTAAATGCCTGGGTGGAAGTGGGGATTTCAAAAATGGCTCCTTTGAAAGACGTTTTTAAAACTGAGGGACCATTGACAAATGATTCAACATAATGATTCAATATAGGTATAGGTTATGAAGTGATGGATTTTTAAAAGCCAGATTAAAACATAATATATATTAAATTCTACAAGAAATTACATGTTTATTTCAGAAAAACTAGAAAATACATATGAGCAGAAGAGAGGGAAAACATCACCTTAGTTTTTCTGCTGAGCTAACATTTGGTACTTTTCCTTCTAGAGAGCTTTTTCTACCACTGCTTAGCAAAAATTAAGCCATAAGATGCAAACTGCTTTGTAACCTGCTCTGCCCCCAACCAATTAATATGGTACAAAAACCTTTCCATGGCATTAAATACATATCTTCACCATTGTATTTTGAATGACTAGTTTTGCAACTTATGGATGAAACATGCTTTATTTAATCAATCCCCAATTGTTGGACATTTGGCTTGTTTTTATTTTTTCCCTCTCATGCGCAATGCTATAATGAATTTCCTTGTGGCTAAATTGGGGTGCACTCACATTCCTGATAAGTCTCTTAGAATATATTCCTCAAAGGGAAATTGCTGAGTCAAAGTGAACATACATGCAGAGCTTGAGGGCAGAAACCCTGAGTGCCTATTAGGATGTTAAAAAAAGTGATTTGAAAAGCTAAGTCTCAACCCGGACCCAATTTCTATCCAGTGTAAATATCCTCACCCTCCATTATTTAAGCCTGATACTTAAGGCAGGCTTGGCTGTGCTACCCCAAGCTTTGGAACCTTCTAGTCATCTTGTTGGTGATTATGGCTCAGCACCTGCAGCTCTAGGATGAGGGCGGCATCAGGGTCTGTCACTCAGACCCATCAGTGTCCACCGGAAGCAGCTGGGTAGTGTGCCTTGCCTGTGCTCCTGGAGCCAGCCTAGATTCAGCATCAGCTCCACCTCTGACTGGCTGTGCGCCCCAAGGGAAATCACCCAACCTCTCAGTTCCTCATCAGCACATTAGCGGGTGATGCTTGTAGCTATCTTATTTCTGTGAATATGAAACCTATGTAAAACCCTTAGTACAATGCCTGATACGTGGTAAATGTTCACGCAGCATTTGCTACTATATTGTTATTGTATTTGCCCACTAGTGTGCTATTCAAACAAACTCTTAGTTATTCCATTCTTGCGGTTTTCTTGGAGGCAGCAAGAGAAGTCAGGAATTACACAGAAGCTGATTTAATTCAATCTACTATCCGCTGAGGCCTTGCCATGGGCTGGACACTGTGTTATGCACTCAGGGGGAAGCAGAGATGAATGTGCCGCCAGGAGCTCATTGGCTGGTTGTAAAGCTGGAAACATGCATCAGTAACTTAGAGCTAAGGCAGCATGTTGCCAACAATGTAATGAGAGGTGCAAATAATGTGTGTGGATTAGGCATCTCCAGCTGCCTCTTGGGAGGAGGGATTTGAAGAGGAGCCCAGGGAGGTTCAGTAACTTCTCCGAAGGCACACAGCTACTAGCTTTGTAGCTGGGACCACACTTTAGGTCTGTCTGGTTAAAATTCATGTTTGTTTACTCCAGACTAATAAACAAAGAAAGGTCAAAGCCTCTCTACAGTAGACCAAGGCCTCCCAACAGGAGATGACAGAGATGCTCTACCTCTGTGCTGCCTAGTAATGTGGTAGCCACTAGCCACATGTGCCTGCCAATCACCTGAAGTGTGGCTAGTGGAGTGAGGAACTGAATTTTAAATTTTATTAAAATGTGGCTAGCGGCTACTTGGTTGGGCAGCGTAGGTCTCGACTGAGGAAACCAATGTAAAGAGAAGGGGTAGTGTTCAATGACTAAGCAAGTGAGAGAGTTCTAAATATAAAAAGTGAAAAGGAAAGCAGGCTCTGATTTCAGAGGCACCGTTAATAATTTTAAAACATAGATTTCATGGAGGCCAAATATTTTTCCACCCTTGGAGCAAGGCATCCGTTTGGCTGATGCGCTCTGACCATGCCATCTTTGTGGCTCTTTGTCAAACAGCTTGGGGCCCAGCCAGAGCCCATAGGGAGGGCTCCCTTTGGCAAATACATTCCCCCTTCTTCTCTGTTTTGTGTTTGGCATTAAACCGAGTAACTGTCTCATGCTGAAACCACCACACGTATCTAATTCCCATTTTGTTCTCTGTCAGATTCAGGCAGAGAGTTGATAGAATAGCTGACACTTTCAGGTCAGAGAAAACTTCCTATCTGTAGTCCTTAATGGTTGGAGCTGTGCAGAGACACACTGGGCAACCTGGGGGGGGGGTGTGGGGGGGAGGTGAGTCTCCCATCAGGAGAAGTGTGCAAGCACGGGCTGAACAATCATGTGTATGTTGTATCAGGTTGTGAATGTCAGATGAGAGTGGAGAGGTAGTTGGAATAATAGGCCCTTTGTATGATTTCTAACTCCCCAAGTCGGACTCTTTGTAAAGCAGGCACCTCTGCTCTATAAAAATCCTCATCTATTCGTATCCTATAGTCAAATGTAGAGTAGGAACCCCCTGAGGTCAGGCTGTGTCATATTCACCCCTGTACTATTGGGCCAGGCATGGTTCCTGGCACATGGAAGTTGTTCAGAAAATCCCGATTATTGCGTTGAGAGATCATTCAGATCTTGATGTCTTAACCTAAATATAAAATGGCAGTCTTCATTTGCTTTGATGAGAGTAAATGCACCAAGTATATTCAATGCAAATATGGATTTACCTCCATAAGGATCAAACGATCATCCAATATAAATGTATTAAGTACCCCGCATATCCAGCCCTGTGAAATGAAAGGGAGAGAGGGAGGGAGAGAACTCACAATTACAGAGTGTGTACTATGGGCTGGGTACTGGGGTAGGTGCGTTTGCATATGTTTTGTAGAATAACATTCCCAAGCTTGGAGAGGGATGAATATCCCCATTTTCTAGATAAGGAAGCTGAGGCTTTACAAGGAAGTAATCCAAAATCACATAGTAAGTAGCTGGGTGGCAGCCAACAGCCTTCCATCTTAGTCCTAAACTGGTTAATGGAGCCAGTGGATTAAAATTTACATAGGAGAGATTACTGTTGGTAAGGCCAGGAGACAGGAAGGACATCTTGGGCAGTGTTATGGACATCTCAACACTGGAGAGGTGGGGAGATGTCTTCTGCCTCTTTGTCAGAGAAGCTGTCATGTCCTAGTGGGTCACATGATCCTAGTAGGATCATGATAGATAACATCTCCTCTTATTTCAACCCCTCTACCCTAATTTTTAAGAGTTTGTACCTGAAAATAGGAACCCATAAGATTGGTGTCTTTAAGCTTCTAAAGAATTACTTCAAATGCAAGACGCTTTTTTTTTCAGCTCCCTCGCATTGGCCAATTTTCAAAGCCCACTTAAGATGGATTAATGAAGACCCATTGCAAGTGGCAGAAACCCAGTTCAGAGTGGTTTAATTACAAAAGTGGCTCATGACTCTGAACAGGCACTACCTTGGGCATGGCTGATATACTCGGAGGTGCTCACACGATGCTGTTACAAATGACTCTCATGTATCTTTTGGCTTCTCTTTCTTCTGTGTTGACTCCATTACCAGGGACGGCTCCAGTGGCTCCAGGTTTATTCTTACCTGTGTACCACCTTCGGCAGACAGTGCAAAATATCCCTAACAGTTCCAGAATCTAAAGAAATGTAGTGCAATAAATAATGTTGAAACTGTGAGCTACCTCGAGATAAAGGTTTATACTGGGTCTGACAGATGTCAAGTTCTGCTGTGCTTTTCCCTTGAACCCCTGAGGGTTCTCTGTGGCCTCAGGGTGCTTCCTTGTGTAGTTTGGGGTAGAAGGTTGTTGGGAGGCCTTCTCCCCTTGCCTGACCTGCTGTTTCTCTCTCTTTCCTAATCCCTGGCCTCATCCCTTCTTGTTATAGTGTTTTGAGTCCCATCCTTGGCATTTATTCACATATTACTTTAAGCAGGTTACTTATTCTTTCTAACCCTTAGTTTTCTCTTTGGTAAGTGGTGATTACAGTACCTACCTTTTAGGGCGGTTGTGAGAATTAAATGAGATTCTATATTTAATGTGCTGAGCACAGTGCCTGGAAGATAATTAGTGTTCAGAGTTGTAACTATTGTCTTTCTTATTATGGTTATTACTATTAATACATGGGCAGCAGTTATATTAGTCAGCATTAAGCTCATCTGCAAATGACAGAAAACACAAAATGAGTGGCTTCAATAAAATAGAAGTTTACTTCTCTCTCATGTAAAAGTCCAGGAAGATGGTCTAGGGCTGATGTGATGTTACCCAGTGCCGGGGATTCAGGCTCTTTCTATCTTATTTATCTACTATGTGTAGCTCCATTTGAAAGGCCACCTCGTGGCCTAAGAAGGATGCTCTAGCTTTAGCCATCATGTCCTATGCCAGCCAGCAGGAAGATGGCAAAGGGAGAAATTCATGCTCTTTCTTCCTAGATACTCTGGTCTTACACAAATCTCAGTGCCAGAACTCAAGCCACACTTAGCTGCAAGGGAAATGGAGAAATGAAATGTTATTCTGGCAACCACAGTGCCCAGCTAACAATTCTATTACAATGGGGGAAGGGTAGGCTCTGCCACAGCAGGACAGTGGGAAAGGACCCTGGAAACCTGGCTTAATCTGGATAATGGAGCTCAGAGAAAACCATGCTTCTGCTTAAAGGGAAATATTGCACACATTTGCCGCCTGAGGAATGTAGTAAGATTGACTCCAGAATTTTTAAGAAAGCTGGAAGTGAAAACTCACATCTGAAGTTCTCTTCCCTGAGCCATGGAGCTTAGCTCAGTCTTTCCCCACTCACTGCCAGCCTGGGCTGGGGAGAGGCTGAGCACTGGCCCCAGGCAAACTTGGTTTGAGGCCAAATTCCAGGACTCTTGGGGCTGACTGGCAGCCACTCTGTCTGAGCAACCTGGGGGATCCTGAGAAAAGAATGAATATCTGAATCCCAGAACAAAATCAGCAGCAATGACGCTCCTGCAGCCCGGGTCTGGTTGGGAGGCCGCACAGTGGGGAGGATGAGGTCATGGTGACAAACGAGAGAAGGGGGAGGGCTCTAGAGTGCAGCAAATGTGCCTGTGAGCTGAGAGCAGGGGCTCAGAGCAAAGCCAGCATCAGGGTTCCATACCTCGTTCAGCAACTGGTCCGCTGTGATTTTGGACTTCAGTCTATCCACCTAGAAGATGGAAACACATCTGCTGTCCTCTCTGCTTTAGAAGGTGGCTGTCAGCAATAGCTAGGGTTAGGGATGTCTGGAAAGTGAAGAGTTCCTAAAGAAAAAGGGATTTAGTTACCAGGGGTTGAGCGGGAGAAAGGGATGAAAAGGCAGAGCTCAGTGGATTTTTAGGGCAGTGAAACTGTTCTGTATGATGCTAATGGTGGATACAAGTCATTAGACATTTATCCAAACCCATAGAATGTACTACACCACGAGTGTAAACTATAGGCTTTGATTGATAATGAAGTGTCGATGTTGGTTCATTGATTGTAGCGAATGTACCCTCTGGTGTGGGATGTGGATGGTGGGAGAGGCTGTGGGAAGGGTATTGGGGTTGCGTGGGAGTGGGTATGTGGAAACTCTCTACTTCCTGATCAATGTTCCTGTGAATCTTAAACTGCTCTAAAAAACATTAAGTCTATTAATTTTTAAAGAAAAGATAGTAAAAGAAGTTGACCTTGGTAGTAATAATGCCAACTCAGGGCTGAGTAAAGAGTTACTGAACAGCTGTTGAGAAGAAATCAACCATGCATATTTGTCAACTGGTCCAAAAGCCAACTATAGGGCTATAAGCACAAGTAATCAGATACGAGGTAGGTAAATAGTGATTATTTATTGAGGTAAATCTGGTAAACGAGATTAAGAAGACCCCACACATCCATGAACATAAAGTTTCTCACATGTTGGTGTGGAGGGGTCCGTTTGATGGGGATGATAGATTGATTTGGAATGTGGAAGCAGGGAGTAGATAAAAATGTGGCTGCCACATTATTGGTACGGTATCGGTATTGGTATTGATCTTATTGGTATGCTTTTAGGTCGTTCCACGCTCATTGCCTTTAACTCCTGTGTTTAGGAGATACAGTTACGTTGTGATGATCTGCAGGTACTTTGGCTCAGCATCCAGGTTTTTCCGCTCTTTGATGAAAACCAGGATCGTACAGTGTCCTGAGGAACCTGCACCAAGGAGCCTGTGCCTTGCGCTGCGTGAACAAGCCTAGAGCAGCGCTGTCTAATAGAACTGTTTGCCGTGATGGAAGTGGTGTAATCTGCACTGACCAATAGGGTCGCCACCAGCCACGTGTGGCTGCTGAGCACTGGCAGTGAGGCTCACGTAATGGAGGAGCTGAATCATTTTATTTTTATTTTAATAAATTTAAACTACAGTTTTAAATAGCCACATAGGGCTAGTGGCCACGGTATCGAACAGCACGGGTTTAGGGTCGTATTTCTTAGTCGTTCTTTTTCTCCTCACTTCAGGTCTCTCAGACATTTGTTTTGCATGTATGTGCATGTGTGTCTGTATATGTGTGCATGTGTGTGTGTGTGTGTGGGGGGAGCATGTGGTGCGTGCATTACTGAGTGTGTGGGAATGCAGCAGAACGTCCCATGGATCTAGTTAACTCACAAACCTCTCAGACCCAAAATGACGGAGCACCCTACTCATACAGAAAAACGTTTACCTGAAAAAGGCAGAAGACACATGGAATCCAAGCAACAAGGCAGGGGTTATATACAACTTCTTTGCTGTCCATCTTGTGTATATCTTTATTTTAAAAAACAGGTCATGACATTTACAGTTGTATCATATCTAATGGGTCTGGGGATCAGATTGAGGTCCAAGGCTGGCCCTGGCTTTGCCACAAAGAGGCTGTCTGAGTCTGGCATGTGACATCCTGTTCTGGGTCTCCGTTTCCCCATTAGTCTAAGCATAATATATCCGTTTTTGGTTGAAAACTATGAAGATGAAAAAACCTTACTTCAGACTGTTGTAAATCTACAGCAGATTAGGTCAGAGAAGGTACCATGTCTGCAGTATGCTGCAAAGGGAAAAGGGGCACTGTAGTCCAATCAGCTTGGGATACGTCAGGTTAAGGCTAAGTAGGTTTCCTGCCTTCAGGACTTTTCAGAACCTTGAATATGCTCGTGGGCGTCGTGACTCTCCAGATGCGGCATCCAGTTGCTGCCTTCCCAAAACTCTCCAAAATTTCTATTTCTCTTTGAGGAGCATCTTGCAGGGAGGGCTCATGTTTTGTGGAACACAGGGAAATGCTGATTTAGAGGCAGCATGAGTTGTTTCTTGGGCACCGGTCCTCTCCCCTACTTTCGGCCTCCCCCTGTCCTGTGGGGTGTGCAAGGACGGGGCTCGACACTGGCAAAGGGCTGAATCGTGCTTTCCTTAGCACCGGTGCAGCTAGCTCCCCATGGCCCCAGCTGTGCAGCTGCCCCAAGCGGCCTGTTTTGTTCTGAGCATGGACCCGGAACACGCTCCCACTGGAGGGACAATGTTGACCGAGACCCCCAGTAGTATCTCGACCTCTGTAGGAGCTGGCAGCACCTCGCAGAGGGCAGACTTTGGCTCTGCACTTGTACAATCAGTTGTAAATTCTGCTGAGCTCTATGAATCCATGTGGATGAAAAGGTCTATACAAACGCAAGATCATGATCATTATCAGCTGTCCCAGTTGGAGCCTAGCGATTCACAAGCCCACGATCAATGGGGTTTTTCCAATAATCCCATTCTACCCAGCTTGAAAACAGTGTAATTGCATGGAGCTGCACATTCATGTACAAAAATGATTCCTTCTGTTTTTTTATACCCCAAACAGAAGACTGGACTCCTTCAGGGGACTTGAAGGTCTGCTGGGGTCACAGAAACTTACTAAGAGTCAGACTCTTAGGAAGTTCACCAAGGCCGACTTTTCTGCTTCACACTTGTCTGACCGTAGCCTCCCATCAGCCTCCTAGGCCTGTGTCCTCACAAATGTGGGAGGGGATAATGACCTCATGGTGTCCCCAGGGGCCTGCTTTGCCCCTAAACTCGGGTGCACCATCTCTAAGGAAGCAAGGGCCTTTTTCCCAGTCTCCAAATATGCTTTACATACAATGGCTGAGTCATGGCCCCACCCACAACCCCACCCCCCATTTGCTTGAGAAAATTACCAGGGAGCTGCTGAGAAGAGAGATGTGGCTAGAAAGGAAACCAAAGCGCAGGGGGAAAAGTGCTTCCCTGTCAGCAATGGAGACACAAAGCCCAGGCCACTTTAAACCCCTCAACAGCCCATTCTGTCCTCAGGCTGGGGAGTGGCCCAGGACAATGACTCCTTCACTCGGGTTCATTTTTAACTTTTAAAAATGGCCTCTGTGACCCAGCAGGGTGAGACTTTGTCCTTTTGGTGTTAGGGAAATGGCCGTTTGGAGGATATGCTTGACACGCACACAAAATTCTCCTCTGTGACCTTGGGCCACGTCTCTGATAAATAGACTGGCCGGGTGAGGAGTCCAGCCTACTGACCTCCCAGGTGGCCAGAGGCCCCTGTGGGACCATGGCTGACTGGACACCCTTTGCTGTGCCTGGTGAGCAGAATCCAAACGAACTAGAAGAGCACCTCAGTCTGAGATCTGGTACTATCTGCAGCACTTGTGACAAAAACACCCTAGGCAGATGCAAGTGCTGTCCAAACCATGTCTCAGTTTGGGGCAGTAAGAGCTCTACAGCCTCTTGTTTATCACTGAAGTCCAAGGGCCCTGTCCAACCAGCTCCCTCATCCGGGTCCTGTTTTTCAGTCTCCCTGTAGTAGAAGAACAGGTCTTGGTGGGCAACGTTCATTTATCAGTGCACATGGCCATGTGCATCAAGTCTTAATATTTGATGCTTTATGAGTCTAATAATAATAATAATAATAATAATAATAATAATAATAATAATAAAAAACCAAAGATTCTACCTCCTGTCATACTTAAAAATGAGCCTGGTTTATCCCATCCATTAGGTTTTTATGTCCCTGTCTGGGTCTGGGATGTCAGATCTGTAATGTAAGTAACATTTAGAGTATGGAGCAGAATGTAAATTCAAAGCTGTCCTGAAAAATCATAAAGAAGTAAACAGGCTGCCCCAGGTTTACTAGCACATATTCACAAGCTGTGCTTGGCAGGTAGTCCTCATGAGCACTGCCTTTTTCTGTTTGTAAACTCAATACTTAGAACGTGAAGCATCACATTAGCCAACATCAACTGAGAGGTCCCCACCAAGGTGCTGATTTTTAGTCCTATCCCAGAGTAAGGGGAGTGCACATAGTGGCGGGTTCAGGAACAGGGGAGTAATGCTGGTTTTTAAGTCTGGTAGACATTGGAAGAGGTGCTCTGATGTTCTTCCACTCTAGCCTCACAACCAGTTTTGGAAGTATAATACATTTTATTACTCTGGTTTTGCAGATGAGGACGTTTTGAGGCATTAAGTATCCAAGGTTCCATATAACCTTGCAACTAGGGTTACTGCCAGGGTGTTTGGCTTCTCATTCTCTGTTCTCCTGACGACACCACGTGCTTTCTCTTTGCCTTGTTGTCTATTCCTGGCACTATCGCTCCTAATCACGTTGAGCTAGGTTAGTAGTTTGTTCATTTCTCCAAACCTCAGAATTCTGACCTAGTGAATGAAAATACATACGTTTGTCCCACTGCCCTCCCTGGGTTGCTGTATGGACAAAATGAGATCACGTATGAGAAGGGGAAAGGGAAAGTCTTTCCCTGCCTTCTCTTTAAGGTTTCAGTCCAGTCCTACCCAATTCAGTCTAGGAGTGGAGAATGGCTCCTGGTGTGATCCTACAGTAATAAACCAGCTTTTAAAACTCCAAATAAGCACATCTCAAGGCCTAAGAGTTTTTAAAAGTCCACACCTTAGGATGAAATTCTGTCCCATTGAGACCCTGCAGAGAAGAAAACAATAGATATCAACCACCTTTCCTCAAGCTTCCTCCACCTGACACATGAAAACAACACGGCTGAAGGGAGACCGGAGCGTGCAATGAAGAGGGTGGAGGGTGCTGTGGTTTGCATGAGGTTTCTCAGTAGGTTAGCTCGTGGCCTCCGTGACAGTGAGGGCAAAATTGTTAAAACACCCTTCAGCCGCAGCAGCCAGGGACAATGTGCTGAGTTGTGACATATAGGACGTTTGTAGAGTCTGTATTTTTGTCTACTATGGGTTTTTTGTTTTTGTTTTTGTTTTTTGTTTTCAGACAGAACCTCTATCAGGAAGCTACTCAACTAGCCAAGAAGAGGGAGATAATATGGGACAGAACTGCAGCCCCACATAACACAGGGGCAGCGGGCTCAGGCATACTTTGTGCAGATTAGAGGGAAGCAGAAAGCCACAGGCTGAAGCAAATCGAGCGACAAGCTGCCGGGGAGAGGAGGGAGGGAGTGAGCAGTGGGCATTTTACAAAGTATGTATCGAAGAGAAGGGATCTCTTTAGCATTACTTTTGGCAAAGCCCATGCAATTGTTAAAAACTCTTTTCTTCTTAAGAAAATTTCGAATATGCACAAAAGTTGCAAAAAGAGCCAAAGAATTCCCAAGAACATACACTCTTTACCCAGATTCACCAATTGTTAACATTTTACCACATTCACGTTATTATTCTCTTCCTCCCCTTCCTCTCTCTCTATAGTTTCTTTTCCTGAACATTTGAGAGCAAGTTGTACACACAACACCACTTTACCCCTAACTACTTCAGTGTGGATTTGCCAAGAACAAGGTCATTCTTTTTTTTTTTTAAAGATTTTTTTAATTTTTATTGGGGAATCAGAGAAGGGGAACAGACAAGTAGACAAGTTGCTAGTTGCTGTTTTGTTCTTCAGTCTAGTTGTGGAGGACGTCGCCTCACTGGCCCATGTTGGTATGATCATTGTGCTCTTTCTGGGTGAGGCAATCAGTCGCCGGTCATTGGTTGGCCACTCACAGCGGCTCCTGGCACCAGCTACCAGCGGATCATGCTGGCTGCCAGCCACTCACGTAGCTCACGGCAGCTCATGGCAGCCCATTGCAGCCTGCTGCAGCCTACGCGGTCACCAGCGACTCACAGCAGCCCAGCTCCAGGTCGAGCTGTTGTGCATCTTAGCTGTAGAGGGTGCAGTGTGACTGGCCCTCAATGTGGGATCTGAACCGCAGCCCTGCGGCTCAGAGCTGGTGCTCCCAAGCGAGCTCTTAACCAGCTGAGCCACTCAGCTGGCCCAAGGTCATTCTTTTATATAAGCTCAGTACAATGATAAAAATTAGGACATTTAGTAAAACTTTTCATCTAATCCAGGGGTAGGCAATTTTTTTCTGTAAAGGGTCACACAGTAAATATTTTCTGCATAAAGGTCCTTTGGTTCCTTTCACAAGTACTCAATCCTATGTTTATAGTGCAAAAGCAGCCATAGACAATACACAAACAAATGAACTTAGCTGTGTTCCAATAAAACTTTATTTACAAAAATGGGTGGCAGCCACATGATGCTGGTTGGTTCCATCACTGGTTGTTGAAGCATGTTATTTAAAAGGAGGGATTTGAGCAGTTTTGACAAAAAAAAAAATCTCTGCAGACGGTAGCAAGGGCCTTGGCCCATCGAATCAACATCAGAAGGGGAGAATCTGGGCAAGGAGAAGAAGCAGCTAGGCCTCACTAGAGATGAAATATATAGTTATAAAAATAGTTAATAATAATAATAAATGATATATTGAACATATACATGCTAGACACTGTGAAAATTATCTTAACATACAGTATAGTATCTTTTAAATCCTCCAATGATGCTATAGTCAAGACCTATTATTGTTCCACTTTAAGAGAACAGGGGTGTAGAGGATGTGGAAAATTGAGACAATGACCCCAGTTTTTCTCCCTATATCTACTACCTTTGCAATATAACTTGGACCATATTTTCCACAAAAGAGGCAGGGTTTAATTTCCTTACGCCTTGACTCCTTTTGACCAATAGCATGAGGCAAAAATGACAGTGAGCCAGTCTGAAGCGTAGGCCCAAGAGGCAGCACGTTTTTGCTTGTTCTCTTGTACCTCTGCCATCACCAAGAGAAGAACATATGTGGGCTGGCCCTCTGGTCCCAAGAAGAAAGAGAGACATGTGGAGCAGGGCTCTCAGTAGCCAAGTGCAGCCTAGATCAGCCAACCCCCAGTTTACTTCTGGTCTTATAAAAAAAATGATTAAGTCACTGAATTTTCGGATGGATTGTTATACAGCAATAACTAACTGATATAAAGATTTTAACTAACTTTCCCATGGTCACACAACTACTAAGTTGTTCAGCCAGGTTTTGAAGAAAAACGAATGATTCCAGAAACTTCCATTTTAACCACTATGCTGTAGTTATGTATTATCAATGTGTAATTTATGCTGAAGCTCACAGTATGGTAAGTGGAACATAGTTTTCATTCCACAATGTTGACATTTCCCAACAATTCTTTTATTGACTTTATAAAGTCCGCATATTCTTAGAGAATCAGGGGCTCTTAAAATGTTGGGGATTATAGGTCATTTAGAGACTATGATAATAGCTCTGAGCCCCATTTCTTTCTCCTTCCTCCCATCAAAAGATCATAGAAACAAACACAGAATTTTGCATACAATTTTGTGTGGTTCATGGGTCCCTCAAAGCTTTCTCAGAAACCACCCAGAAATGTATGGACCCCAGGTGAAGAACCCTGGTTTTAGATCAGAATCTGATCTGAGGAGACCCTCCCTAAGCAATCAAGATATTTTACTACAAAAATACAGGTGGACAGAATTACTTGCCAGCTTCTTTCTTTTCATTTATGTAGCATTTCCTTTATTTGGTGCCAAGCCACTCTGTCCAGGCTCACACCTGCTCTGTCTTCGCACCTCCAAGCCCCTCGGCTACACTCTAAAAACCAAAATTATCTTTGTGGCAACTTAGAAATGAGTGGGTTTTGTCAGAATTGCTCTCTGCCCCATTTCCTCTGCTTTTGCCATAACCACTGCTCTCTGTTCAGGTTTCCAGATAAAACTAGATCATAGCAAGCTAAATTTAGACTACCCCAGCCAGCTGCCTCATTTGTCCTTTCTGGTAGGGCTTGGTGTTAGTTTCTTTTCTTTTCTTTTCTTTTTTTTCCAGTTATAATTGACATTCAATACATTATATTAGTTTCAGGTGTACAGTGTAGTGGTTAAACATTTGTATAATTTATGAAGTAATCCCCCAGATAAGTCTAGTACCCACCTGACACCATAGATAGTTATTATAATATTATTGACTATATTTCCTAGGCTGTACTTTACATCTCTGTGACTATTATGTAACTACCAATTTGTGCTTCTTAATCCAGTCCCCTTTTTTCACACAGCCCCCTAACCCCACTCCCATGTGGCAACCATCAGCTTGTTCTCTGTATCTATGAGTTTGTTTCTTTTTTGATTGTTGGTTTATTTTGTTTTGTTTCTTATTTTATTATTATTTTTAATTTTTCAGTTAGAGTTGACATTCAATATTATTTTATATTAGTTTCAGGTGTACGGAATAGTGGTTAGACATTTATATAACTCATGAAGTGATCACCCTAATAAATCTAGTACCTTTCTGACACCATACGTGTACATAGTACCATATTACTGACTCTATTCCCTATGCTGTACTTTACATCCCCATCACTACTTGGTTACTACCAATTTGTACTTTTTTGTCCCTTCCCCTTTTTCACCCCCTCCAAGCCCCCAATCTGGCAACCATAAAAATGTTCTCTGTATCTATGAGTTTGTTTCTGTTTTGTTTGTTCATTTATTTTGTTTTAGATTATACATTTAAGTGAAATAATATGGTATTTGTCTTTCTCTGTCTAATTTATTTCACTTAGCATAATAACCTCTAGGTCCCATCCATATTGTTGTAGATGCCAAGATTTCATTTTTTTTTATGGCTGGGTAATATTCCATTGAATATATGTACCACATCTTCTTTATGCATTCATCTATTGAGGGACATTTAGGTTGCTTCCATATCTTGGCTATTGTAAGTAAGGCTGCAATGAATATATGGATTCATATGTCTTTTCGAATTAATGTTTTGGGTTTCTTCAGATAAATACCCAGAAGTAGGATTACTGGGTCCTTCTTTGTCTCCTGTTATAGCCTTTGTTTCAAAATCTATTTTGTCTGGTGTAAGTATTGCTACACCAGCTTTTTTTCTTTTTCATTTCTATTTGCATGAAATATCTTTTTTCATCCCTTTACTCTGTCTGTGTATGTCTTTTGATCTGAAATGGGTCTCTTGAGGACAGTGTGTGTATGGGGCTTGTTTTCTTCTCCATTCAGCCACCCTATGTCTTTTGACTGGAGCATTTAATCCATTTATATTTAAAGTAATTATTAATAGGCATGTAGTTATTGCCATTTTATTATTCATAGTTTTGATCGCTTTTCTTCTTCATAAAGAAGTTCCTTTAACATTTCTTGTAATACTCATTTGAACTGGTGATGAACTGCTTTGGCTTTTTCCTGTCTGGGGAGACTCTTCATCTGTCCTATGATTCTAAATGATATCTTTGATGGATAGAGTAATCTTGGTTGTAGGACCTTTCTTTTCATCACTTTGAATATTTTCTGCCAATTTCTTCTGGCCTGCAAAGTTTCTGTTGAGAAATCAGCTGATAGACTTATGGAAACTCCCTTAGGGAATTAACTATTTTCTCTTGCTACTTTTAAGATTCTCTCTTTGTCTTTAACCTTTGCCATTTTAATTATAATGTGTCTTGGTATGGGAATCTTTGGGTTCATCTTGTTTGGGACTCTCTGTGCTTCCTGGACTTGTATGTCAATTTTCTTTACCAGGTTACGGAAGTTTTCCATCATTATTTTTTCAAATCGATTTTCAATTCCTTGCTCTCTCAGTTGGCTTTGTACTATAGCCCAAGGAAGAGTCTCAATTTATTTGACACATACAGACAATAGAAGACTGTCCTTTATGTAATCCACACACAAGGAGCTGATAAAGAAACACATCATCCCTTTATTAGAGGCAGAGGAGAAGCTGGTAACTAAGAGGTCACCCCAAAAGATCAAGACTTCTAAGGTTTTGGTTTGTTGTGTTTTAATCTCTTTCTCTGATCTAATAAGAACAACTATTATCTAAATGCCTGCAAGGCAGCAAATGGGATGGGAAGTCCAGGAGCCAGATAGTGCTAAGGAGATCAGTGATTCTGTCATTGGGAAAGACTGAAGGTGTTCCAGCTCAGAGACCTGAAGATTTGCAGTTCTGAAAGTAGCCAAAGGTGGCAAGGAAGAACCCATTGATCATATTGGCAGGCATGGGAGACCGATGAATTTGCCAGAGTTTTCAAGGAAAACGGCAGTAATCCTCATCCCTTGGGTCATTACCATCAAGCCAGGGAGCTTTTCAGCCACCGGAGACCGTGTGGACTTGTATTTAAGACCAACACAATGAACATATGAGCAACCTAATTTTCAGTGTATGGGCATGTGGACTCAGGTTGCATTGTAGGTGAGCTAGGAGATTGCCAGTTAATTCATTACAATTTTATGGTCCCTGACTTTGCCAACTGCACTGAGGTGGGGGGTGGAACGCAAAAGAAGTGTTTGGATGCAGGGTTTGCTATGTTTGCAAAAAGGACTCCAGTGTCCTCCATCTCCATGTCTTAGGGGATCCTACACTTCATGAGATGACAGTATTTCTTTGAAGGGAGTAGAGGTCAAGGCTGGGTGGGTTGGATTTGTTATTCCTTTCCTTTCCATAGCTACCAAGTATAATGACATCAGCTTCCCGTTAGAGGGAAGAAGCTGTATTTTTAAATCTCACTTCTTTTCTCTCAGGTTCAAAGTTTTAAAATTTGTCCAACTTCTGAGAAAAATGCTTGAGTATGTTCTTTTTTTTTAATTGTTCAATCTGTTCTTAAGGTCTAGAATTTCTACTGTTTTCCCACCAGACTTTGTTTGAAAGCTAAAAATAACAGGAATGGTTCTTAAAGCAAAGTTAGGAATAGCAGAACTAATTTCTTGACTCTCAAGAGACCTATGGGCAGCAAGATGCAAACAAATGCTAAATTGATCATTGATATGCTGGGAAGCCTTTAGCCTAAGACAGCTCTTGGTGGTTTTGTTCGACCTCCTAGGTTCTCCATTTTGGCCCACTAAAGAATAAATGGCTGCCCCATCTTTTGTCCCTCTGTACTTTGTGTGTGTGTGTGTTTGTAGGTAGAATTCTTCACATTGCACTGCAATTAGTTATGAACTCCTTGAGAAGAGAGGCTATACCTTTCCTCATTTTTGTGTGCCTGGAACAGAGTAGGTATTCAGAAATTAATTGTTGGTTGACTTAAACTACATTTTCACTCATCTGCAGAACCAAAAATCTTTAGAAGGAAATATATGAAATGTAAACTTTCAAAGAGAGATCTATTCTCTCTCTCTCTCTCTCTCTCTCTCTCTCTCTCTCTCTCTCTCTTGCTCTCTCAATTGCCTTTAAGTCACTTCATCTTATTCTCTAACAGATCACCTTCCTTTCCCTGGGAGTCTGGGCAAACCTCTCTGTTTCCTGTAAAAGATGAGTTCCCTTCTATGATGTTCTTTAAAACAGCACAGTAATTAAAAAAAATTTTTTTTGAAATAAAGTAACCCCCCCAACACATCTGACATATTTGCTATTATTATTAGATTCAAAATACACAAATAACATGGTACCGACCAGAGATGCTTTTTTAAAACAGAAGAATTCAATTAATTGAAGCATCCCTTTACAGAGGTGGTTTTTCCCTCATCAGTGAATTCCTTCGTACTTTTTTTCAGATGGTTATTATTTGATGTGATGAAAACAAGCTTTTGACCTCAGCATTAATCTGGACTCTAAGGTCTTCTGTGGGTTTGTTTGTTTTGTGTTCTTAACATAAATTGGTGTTACAGAATTAATCACACTTATGTCTTGTCTGAGGCCCTAGGGATCCACATTTAGGGAAGTTGTGTCCACTTACCAAGAACAGAGACATCTCATCTAGGGATTAAGAGGATGTGACAGATTAAGGAAGTTTATCCCTTTAAGCATGAAAAGTTTTCTATTATTTTAACAACCTTAGATGGAAATCTGTTTCAAATACATTACACGCTCACCCATCTTCCCTTTTGGTCTTTTTCCTCCTGATTTCTTAAGTTCTTGGGACTACACAGTTTACCTTTTTCTTTGGAGCTGAGAGCAACATTGCTTCAGAGGCTGGTTGGTGACAAGGAAGGCCTGAGGCTCTTTGTTTCTAGATAAACATCCAGGATTGCCCAGTCCCATCCCCCAATTCCCTTCCACCCCCAAAATGGAAATATCAATTTTTGCTGACTATAGAAACAATAGATATTTGTTGAAAAATTTAAATAACATGGAGCTATATAAAGTAGGAAGATAACAATTTAGAATATATCCTTTCAGAATTTTTAAATGCATAAAAATGCATGCCACTTATTACCTCTATGTCCTAAGGCAAACTTGTTAACTGTTATGACCCACTATTTCCTAATCTATAAAATGGGGATAAAAGCTACCTTTTGGGGTTGTTGTGAGAGTCAAATGAGCATTTAGCAAAGTGTCTGGCATATAACAGGTGTTCAATAAATGTTCATTCTCTCCCCTAACCTTCCCTTTGGTAACCTGGTTTAGGGGATTGCATGGTTTTAAATATTAGTTCCACGGGCTCTTCTTCAACTGTAAATATTCATCGAGATGTGACCATGTGTAGTAATGACAATATAACTGAATACTTTTCATGTGCCAAGTCATTTTCATCCTCACAACTCTTCAGAACTATGAAGCAACTATTATTGTCTCCTTCACTTTACAGATGAAGAAGCTCCACCTTAAAGAGGCTAAGTAATTTGTCCAGGGTCACACTGCTAGAGCCAGTGCTGGGTAGAACCAAGACTCATGGAGGAAATCTGACTCCAGGCATTATGTGTTTAATCGCCATATTATTTTGCCTCCCAACAGACTATGAGGATATAAGCAAGAAGTATGTCAAGCATCTAGTTAGGGAGCTAGAACATGCAGATGCACACAGATCACGAATTCCTAAGCACAAGGTGTTCACTCTGCCTTGGGCTCATCCTGCCCTGTGGCTCCACGTGGTTCCACATGGCAGACTCGCACTGCTCCATCTCTGACCTTGACCCTCTCCTGCTCTTAGATGCCCTACTTTTACTTCAATGGACCCGCTCTCACTGAGCTCTTCCCCACCAACAGCATTCCCATGCCCCCACCAGTGGCTGCCCCCACCACTGCTCTTCTCCTCTCAGGTCTGGAACCTTGGTGTCACGCTTCCCTTTCTTGGCCCCTATTCTCCTTCACTGCCACACTGTTCTTCCTTGTTTTTTGAAAGGCCTCCCATTCTGCAGTTAGTCTTCATTTCTAATCAATTCTTTTATTACCTCACGCTTAGATAAGGACAAGAGCTTCACCCCTACTTTTTGCCCACCCCCTTATTTCAGGCCACCCCTGTAACACACCGTGAATTATGTCACTCCATAATGACATAATGACAAATGCCTATGACATCACACTTAAGCTGGGTTCTGCTCCTTTATATGCAGACTCGCTTTCTGTTGCTCTCCCCTTGAAACATCTGCCCCAGACTTTATCTTTCACCATTTCCTCTCCTACCCATGCCCACTCCTGCCCCCAAGACATTGCTCAGGTTTTCTTTCTCTATCTAGGCTGCCACTTCCAAAGTGTCCCCCACCCTACCCCACCTCACCCTTCTGTCTCTGGAGAAAAATTCAGTTTCTTAATATTCATAGAAATATAGATTTTTAGAGCTAGAATACTTTCAGGAGAGAGACCATCCACTCACATTCTCTGAAAATATGTTCCCCAAAGCTGCCTTTTTTATTTATGACTCAACTTCCTCCATGTCATTGACTGATTCCTTAATGAACCTGTTCTTCAGTGTTTTGAGTAATATTTGTTCTGTTTGCTCAGCTGGATGTCCACTTTTTAAGTGTAGGGACCATGTGTTCTTGTTTCATATTCCTCACAGCACCCAGCACTGGGCCTTGTACACAGAATTTGCCCCATAGATAATTATTAATTGATGAATCAATGAGGCAGACAATTATATAAATTAAGAGGGTCCCATAGGGACTGCAGCAATTAGGAAAGACTTCATGAAAAATTAAGATCAGTGATGGGCCTTGGAGGATGAGTATCCTGATTTGTTTTGCCCAGAAACAAACATTAGGTCTGCAAAAGGATTTTTGCTTTGCTTTGAGGTACAAGAGGTGGTCTGGGAGACCTGGGGAGTCACATCCTTCTCATGGCTTTATATAACATTCACACGCTGCTGACTCTGAAATGTATTTCTCTCCCTGAACTTCAGATACGTATATCCAATGACCTGCTGGACAGCTCCATCTCATACACATCTGAGATTTCTCAGGTCCCAAACCAAATTCCTGACCATCACAACTCTTCCCTTTTCCACTTGCTCCATCCAAAGTCTTTTCCATGTTAGTAAATGGTACTTCCATTTTCTTTGGTACTCAGGCCTCATACCCCAGAATCATCCTTGGTTCTTCTCGCTTATACTTGACATCCAAATCAACAAAGTCCTGTTGGTTATGCCTTCAGAATCTATCCAGTGTCTATCTGACTTCTCCCCACTTCTGTTACTACCTCCTACCTGATCTCCTTGCTTTCCTGTTCACCAATTCTTACTGTGTATTCTCAACACAGCAGCCAAAGTGAATCCTGGAAAAATATAAGCCAGATCATGGCTGAAGACTCAGCCATGAGGGCCGGCCGAGTGGCGCGATGGTTAAGAACTCGCTTGGGATGCCAGAGGGCCCCGGTTCAGATCCCACATATGAGGGCCAGTGACACT
>NW_017731394.1:418902-424003 GCF_001890085.2 Hipposideros armiger
ACGTCCTCCACAACTAGACTGAAGAACAAAACAACAGCAACTTGTCTGTTCCCCTTCCCCCAATTCCCCAGCACTGTTCCCATTCCCCCAATTCCAATAAAAATCTTAAAAAAAAAAAAATAAAAAAGAAGATAATTGTACTGGGAATCGGAGGTTAGGGGTGATTGTTGCAAGGGATATAAACTTAACTCTGAACTTCCTAGCATCCTAAGCAAAAGGAAGAAGATCAGATTACATAGCTTCTGCTTCCTCCCCCCATTGCATGATATAAAAGAAAGGCATTTGACCACTCCGTTGTACACTGGATGCTGAAGTTGAGTAATATTGAATGTCAACTATAATTAAATATATATGTACATGTACATGTATATGTATATATTTATATATAGACATGGGTTGTAAAGTACAGCATAGGGAATATAGTCAATGGTACTGTAACAGCCATATATGATGTTAGAGGGGTAGTAGACTTGGGAGGGTTATCAGTTGGTGAGGGGTATAAATGTCTAATCATTATGTTGTTTTGTACATCTGAAACTAATATAAAAAAAACAAAATTAAAAATAAGTAAATAAACAAATATGTAAAAGAAAGGCATTGATTCAAAAACGTATACTTCCAAGTTTTACATTTCAAGAGGAAAATATTATGTTGATTTTTATAAATGGGGTAACCACAAATTCAGGACAGTCAAAGCCTATGCATATTATCTCTGGGAACTTGTTAATAGTACCCCTTTTCATGCTCAAAGTGTCTTGGTTTGCATAACATATTATAAGTTCACACTGTAACGGACATAAAAAAAACTGCAGATGATGGCTTCAGTATCTGCCTTGACAGAGGAGACACAGACAGGCTCCTCAGATGACCTTTGGGAAGACCAAGGCTTTGAGGGTGAGTTGGGTTCCTTTGAGAATCAAGACATTCTTTGAGAGGCACATAGTTCCATACTTGCTCAGAAGCAGCTAGAATTTGGGGAAATTTCCACTGTCAAGGAGTTCTTGCAGCCATCTGGGTCTAGATACTTCCATGATGTCAGGACCCTTGTGTACCAAAAATTTCAACAGGGAACCATTTGTTGGCTCGTTTGCTTATGCTGAGCTTTTGCAAGTGGCTGGTGAGGTCAGTTAGAGAGTTTTTATTGGACCTGTTTGGGGTGCTGGGGAAGCTCCTATGCCTGCTGCTTCCCAAATAGATTTGTGGGTCTCTTTAAGGGGGCTGAATGCATGTCCCCTCCCATCCACTAACAAGATTTCTTTTTCAGGGAACAATGAAATCCAGACCACCATGTGTGATATTTACAAACTATAGAATTTCCACGAAAAGTCAAGTGCTTTATTTCACAACATTCATGTTGATAGTGCCTAAAAACAACAACAAAAAGCTACCTGGCTCAACTTGAGACATTTTCTAAAAATTCAGTCTAACAATATTATCTGGGTCTGCAGCACTTCATACAACACTGGACTAGGGTGGAAAGACCTGGTTCTTTGTGTAGGCTCTTAAGCTGTGTGATCTTTGGTAAGTCCTTTTACCTTTGAGCCTTCATTTCCTCATGTAAGGGGAGGATATGGACTCTATTGTTATAGTCCCTTGTAACTTCCTTGATATAATTCTCCTGTAGAGCTAAGAGGTCTGTTCACACATTGTAGCCTGAACACAGACATAGGTATCTATCTTTCTTAAACACCTTGTATTGTGGACTGTCAGTATCAGGAGCTCCTCAGAGCTCAAACCCACGACCAGCCTGAGGCCTAATTAGAAGGCAGAAGAAGTTAGACTACTTCCTTGTTCCCTTCTTTCCACTTTGTCACTCTCCTTTTTCTTGGCTCATGAGGGTCCTTCAAAAATGACAAGGTTAAGTCAGAACTAGAGTCCTCATGCAGCTCCAAACCTCATGACTTCTCATCATCACTTTTCTCTCTCCATCCATTAGTAAGAATGGATATAATACATCCACTACAAAAATGTAATACATTACAGTTTTGGAGCACTGACCATGTACCATGCATGGTACTAAGTATTTTCCCTCATTTAATTCTCACAACAACTCCATGAGATAGATAGGATAATTGTTCCCATTTTATAAATGAGGACTTGAGTCCCAGGGAGATAAAAAGACTTGTCAAAGGCCACACAACTAGGATGTAGCAATGCAGCATTCCAGCCCAGGTCTGCATGCTCTAAAGTGCACATGCTTAAGCCATGTAAGCTGCACCATTAGATCCCTGGTCTGTTTTCAAGATGGCCACTATGCTTGTGACCCATTGAGCATGGGCTAAAAGGAAGAGGACACTGTTAATTTAACCTAACATGACAAATGAGGTGATTTCAAGCCAGGTAGAAGGGGAGAGAAAGAAGAGTTGCTCTTCAGAGCTGTAGTGCTCACAGCGCTCTAAGGCCTCATCGACTTCAGCCTAGGCCACACAGGCCATGAGGGAGGAGGAACCAGCCTCATTGCCCCTCAGTGGGCCAGAGCTGAGCTGCGAAGATAAGTCTAAGACTCTGTTTTCTCACCTCAGCTCCCAGGTAACTTCCTGTTTGAAAGCCACTGAAGAGGATGCAAAAGGCAGCTAAAGCCTGAGGCCTTGGCACCTCCCCACAACCTGCAAAGGTCAGACAGTCTTACCTAGGACACAGCAGAAGAAGCAATTTCCCCAAGCCCTCTGGGCTGGGGGAAGACTCACTCCCTCTTCTCCCTTTTGTTTCTCCTCTCTTCCCACAGAGCTCCAGTATTCTGTGCCAGTGAAATATTTGCAAAGAGAGGGGGTGGAGCTAGTGGTCCCAGCACGAGCAGGGTGGAGCTGAAGGAAGGCTTTGTCTAGTCTGGCCTGACCTGGCCTTCCCCACCACCCACAGAAGGCTCTTCCTTTACTTGGAAGCCTCCTAACCTGAAGTAGAAATGAGACCCCCCGGGATCCCAAAATAGCTCCCCTCACAGCTGCACAGCATCTATTTATAGCCCAGCCTCTCTGCAACCTCAGGCTGCTTCTGAGATGGCACTTCTGAGGTCAGCACCCGTGAACAGCAGGCTCAATGTCCTTTGAAAACAGAAACATTCATAAAGGACCTATTATGGCCTTGTCACTCTTTTTCAGGACTTGCCCCAACCTTTAGAGGCTTTAAAGGGCCAAATTTGTTTTGACCCAGAGCCAAACCACTTTATGTCCAACAATAACCCAAAAGTTTGTCAGGCCTTTTCCCCTGTGCCTGGCAGCAGGTGAGACATTTCTGCTTGGTGGCTGCAGGACACACAGTACCAAATTGATGCTTGGCCTCAGGCTGAGTAACATGGATACCCCCAGGGCAGATCCACCATAAGGCTTTATGTATCCAACATTCATTGATTAGCAATGAAAACTGAGGCCATGAATTGACTTCATCCACTCATGTTAAATAACTGATTCTGAATGTCAAATTATTGAGCAAAGAAATACCCCAACCCCAATAAGATGTCCTGTACTTGCTTCGCATACTTGATCTAAAATGAATGAACTTCGACCCACTTCCTCACATGTGGCTTCTTTACAGAGGGACTGACATACCTAGCCCATTGACAACCAAGTGTATTTTGCTGTTTCCCTCCCACTCTGAGCAGAGCCTGGAGGTCAGGGCTGATCCTGGCTGGCCTCTTACAGTTCCGTTGGCCTCCTGTGTTTTGCAATGGCCACAGGCACTTGTCTTCATGAAGCAAACATTTTTTTTCCGTTAAAGCAAACTCAGGCGTCGTCTGGTGTTTGTCCAGAGCAGTTTTCTAAAGGCGGGTCTGCCTTTTTAAAGTCACTGAGTGGGAGCGCATTTTCTCTGATTTGTCCTTCCAGAGTGGAGGCCTGCAGTGAGCTTACCAGAGCTGGGCCGCTGACTGGACATGGCTGCCATGTTAAGGCCACAGAGGCCCAAGAGCAGGGTGGCCAAGGACCTAGGTCCTGCAGCAATGCTGGGTTCCTGCTGACTTTCTACTGAATGCCAGGAATGTGGCTCTCAGATAAGCTACTTTGNAAAAAAAAAGACTCAGCCATGAGTCCCCATTTCTCTCATAGAATAGCGAAAACTGTTATAATCTGGGGTCCCCAGCACCTCTCTGACTTCACCTCCTACTTTGCTTGTTCCCTCCAAATACACTGGATGCCTTGCTATTGCTCTACCTTGCTAGGCATGTTCTGCTCTCAGGCCTTGGAACTTGCTGGTCCCTCTGCCTGAGCTACTTCTGCCTGAGGTATCTACTATGTTGATTCTCTCACCTCCTGCAATTGAGTCTTTGCTCGAATATAGGGTGACCATATGTCCCTGTTTGCGAGGACAGTCCCAGTTTTCACCTGTTGTCCCAGTGTAATTATGAATAGCTTCCCCTTGCACTCTTAAAAGTTTTCCATTTTAGATAATTAAATTATAAGTTCACCCTACTCAAATGTCACCTTCTCAGTGAGGCCCACCCTGATCACCCTACTTAAATTGTGCTACCCAACAATTAACATTCCCCACTCCCCTTACCCTGTTCTATTTTTTCCATTGAACTTATCACCCTTTAACTTATTATATAATTTGCTTATTTGTTGAGTTTATCATTTGTTACCCATCTCCCTCACTTCACAAAGGGAGGAATTTTTGTCAATTTTATTGATTAATTATATCCCTATCACCATTCTAGTGCATAGTAGGAGTTCAACAAATGCTTGCTTAATGAAATAATTCATTTTGGAAGGCAGTGAGTGGGATTTATTAGAACGTCACATAGTTTATGAGGAAAATCAAGCTGAATATGTGATCTCAGACTGCCTTAGAAAATTCAGGATGTGTGCTTGCTGACCTGCTTACCAAGGATTTTGAGGTAACTTATTAAAATAAAGATTAGATTCCTATCTTGATGTGGTTTGTGGAGAGCGTGATCCAGGAGCATTGTGTGTTGAAGGTAGAGAATGGAGTTGGGGAAAGCTATGAGAAGATAATTGTGGGCCGGCCGAGTGGCGCAATGGTTGGGAGCTGGCTTGGGATGCCAGAGGGCCCCAGTTTGGGTCCCACATATGAGGGCCAGTGACACTGCCCTCCACAGCTAAGATGCTGAACAACAGCTCGACCTGGAGCTGGGCTGCGGTGAGTCGCC
>NW_017731394.1:430395-435010 GCF_001890085.2 Hipposideros armiger
CAAATCATATCACATGTGATCTTCGTTGTATCTTATTTTATAGCCAGTGCTTTAAAAAAAAATTGAACATATGCTACCAGTTCTCATAACTTAGCAAATGATATAAAATGTTCCTCTCTAGCCTCATTTTTCTCTGAGTCTCCTCTCAGCACACTTTTCATTGTAATTGTCACTAAAGGCTTATTCACTAAAGGCTATGGCACAGAATGCTATGGTAGATCAAAGGATATTGCCTTAAAAAAGAAGACTCAATGGAACCTCATTGAGCACAAACTTAGGTGAATGTGAAACATAACTTTATTTTTCTGTAAGTAAACTTAAAAAAAGGTTTTTTGTACTTTCAGCTCTCACTCTGCTAATAGCAGAATCATAATCTCAGTCAATTCATGGTTTTTCCCTTTGAAGCAGGAATTGGGTTTTTATTCTGGGGGTGAGGGTGGGTGGAGATAAGGAAACGGGCCCAATGGTCTTCAGTCATCATCATGCAGTTCCTCTAGTGTCTGTTGTGAGGTTTTATCTCCTCTGAGCTTTGAATGTTGGTTCCTGGGGGTCGCTTCTGCAAATTTCTCATTTGACCTCAAGGGCTTTCCTGGTTTGGTTCTTGATCAGTCACCTTCACACCACACTGGGGCTGTGGGAAACTTGGGGAGCTGTTTGAGGTTCTGTTTGTCTCCATGCCACTCTTGGGCTCTCAGAAAATCACCTCACTCCCCCCGACCCCATGGCATTCTGTGACCTGTGGGAACTCTACAAGGAGGCAGTCTTAGACTTGCTTGTCTAGACATAACCTTTAGCTTTCCGGCCACCACCACACCTGCACAGGTGTGGCAGGAGGAAATGCTGAGGCATGGCGTTTTCAGAATGTTAACAGTGATGCCATCTACCCTTTTCAGCCTCTTGCTCGGGGCCAGCTCCCCATGACCTGGAGGTTGGATGAGTTTCCTTTGCCATATTTTTTTGCCTTCCAGATTCAGAGGAAAATGGTTTTTCTGTTCTCACTATGTTCGTTCACTGTACCCTGCCCTGTAGCCCAGGTTTTTAGCTCAAAGGGAAGATGGATAAGCCAGATTTGCCCATAAATGGCAGGTAGTGATGGAAGACTGTATGGCTTGGGGAGGAATGCGGAACCAAACCAAACTCATTCCTGTCTGCGGTCTGCTGGAAGGTTTGTGGCCTTGGCAGTGCTTTCAACAGTTTCTTCATCAGTAAAATGGACAGAATTGCCATGGTTCCTACATCCCCCTGGATATAGGAATACCAAGAACTGAGCATGCAGCCAGAAGACCCAGATGCTACTAACGCTGAATGTGCAAAATCCACAAGTATCAAAATAGTGATGATGTGAAACTGAATCCTGAAGGCAGTGAGAACCTCGTTCACCTTTTCTAACATTAATAATAATTAAGGACAATGGTTGAGCACTTTCTCTTTGCCAGGTACGGTGCAAAGCCCTTTGCTTCTAGAATCTCTCTGGATCCCTGTGATGACCCTATGAGGTGGGTCCAATTAGCATTTTCATCTTTCAGATGAGGAGACTGAGGGCTCAGAGAAGGTAAATTACTTTCCCCTAAGGTCATACAGCTACTAGGTTGCCAAGCTGGGATTTGAAATGTCTCCATAGTTTGGGTGGCAAACAACTGTGCTGTCGCCTGGTCTCCACGCGTTCACAGCAAAGTTGAATTCATAGATTGCTGCTCCAGTCTCAAAGCTGATTGTGAACAGGAAAACGGACATGGCTACATAATTTGCCTTACATTTAAATTCTTCTGTTTGGGCTATGACTTCACTTGATCTCTCCTCTATCCTTGCTTTTCGATTTGGTTTCACTCCTCTCTCAGGAATCTTATAGTCTGCCCTCCTCAAATTCCTGAACTACTGGCTCACCACAAATACCTTCTGCTGTCCTCCCAAGGGACAATTTAGTTGTCCTCCAAGTTGTACCATAAAATTGCTTCTTGCCACATCCCTTTCCGGAAAGCAAAAGGGTAGAGCTATTACCCAAGATCTTCTTGACAGTGAAAAGAAGAAAGAAAAACACATGCTGAGCTTCAAGACCCTCAAGCAGATTGTTGAGGTCACTTCTTCCCAGCCTCAGCTTCAAATGGCCTGGGGAGCACCTACCTGCCTGCCTCCTCAGAAAGGACAATCCAATTGCAAATATTATCTGCGCTTCTAAGAACATTTGAATGGTAATACCCAAGCAATTACTTTCCTTTCAAGATCATTAAACACAAATCAGACTTGTATTTTAATAGGGCTCCCAATGTCTTTAATGGCGGGGAGGGTGGCATTAAGGGTAAGGTTTTTCCTCTAATGGCTAAATGTTTACATTATTATTCTTTCTGAGAAGCTTCACTGGCGGAGGTTGCTCTGTGCTTGAGACATTTCTTTGCTTTCTTGCACCCTGGAATCCCACCTTCTTCTGCCACATACACCTTCAAGGTATTTATAAGGAATGGCCGTTGTGATGTGGCCCATGACAGCTCCCTCTCCTCCCTCGTTACCCACAGTTTCCCTGACCCTACTCCTCCCCATAAACACAACAGGGGCCCAGGGAAGAAAATGGAATGAAGAGTGTTTTTTTACACAAACGGCTTCACTCTCAGGACTGGGATCCTAGCTCTCTTCTGTCTTCCTGTTATCTTAGGGAACAGAGATGTGAAAAAGGTGCCAGAGGAGCCTGCCCGGAACGCCTGGGTCCTCTGTTCACGTTCAAGGTGGAGGGATGGGCCCTGCAAGAAGAGAGGCCTGTAGAACTGGTTCTCCTCTTTCCGCTGACTGCCTGGTCTCCTAGTGGCACCTCTGAGACTGCGGAGAGACAAGCTACTGCCCGTAGAAGTTGGGCTCTGAAGCCCGTGAAGGGGGTCCTGGAAGGCACACTTGCCAGAAGTGCTGACCCCAGGGGTGGCGGGGACCATTCCTCACCCAGCCCCACTGAGCCTCTGTTGGTCCCTTTCTGGTGGACCCCACAGCATGTGCTATGGTCCTCCCCTGGCTCCATGTGAAAGTGACCTGAGTGGATGCCTATAATGGGAGGTCCCAGGTTCACCCAGAAGCCACTCTGTCCCCAAACATTTCTCCTATCTGGCAGCTGGGGTTTGAGAGTACTTTGCCAGGGTCTGATGCCTTTCACTGCTCATTGACAAACTGGACTGCAAATAGAAATTTTTAATGTTGGGTGGGCTACAGGGTGCTGTGGGGGTTTTGTTTTCCTTTTAACTTGTGACTTAGTTTTTTGTTGTTTTTTTCTAAACTTTATTGAGGAATAATTGACAGGTATCATCGTATGCATCATTTTAAAGCACACAATGTGATGATTTGATATGTATAGTCATTATAGAATGACTTGTGGTTTCATTTTGATGTATATTTCTACAGCATAGAAAATAGGGTATGCTTAGGTTGTCATCTTTAGAGAGCAAAGCAGTCAGGGGCTCAGGCTTTGGAATCAGATCACCCCAAGTTTTAATCAGCTCAGTTGTTTCTAACTGTGTGACCAAAGGCTGTTTGTTTAAACTCTCTAGGCCTTGATTTATTCACCTGTAAAACAGAGGGGAGGGTTGGATTAGTCCCAGAGACTAATAATATGTATTTCACAGGGTTGTCATGAGGATCAGATGTGTGTAAACGCCTTCACACAGGTTACTTCATGGTAAGTGCTTAATGACCATTTTTCTGTTCTGTTCTTTGCCGGACACTTCAAACTCTAAATGTGTAGACATAACCAAGTGGTACAGTTATTTCTGAGGTTGATGTGACTACTGCCACAGTCATTCTTAATATCAGCTTTGATAGGAGAGGGGAGCCCAAGAAATAAGCCCTGCTGAGTTTGTAGTTCTGCAAAGAACCTGCTGCTTCTCCATGTGTCTCAGGTAAGTGCAAGAGTGTGAGAACGCAAATTCTCTCCAGTATTCATTCTCCTCTGGGACAAATATTCATTGCACTTTTTTTTTCTTCTTTGAAGGTCCTGTCAAGGTAGTGCCATAAGAATTTTCATATTTATATCTGTTCAGTATACTGTTCTAGCAATGGGACCCAAAATATGCCTTATATTCATTGTTTAAGAAACAAAATGGTAGCCAAATGGCTTTCTAGTGGGCACAGAGTGATAGGAAGTTTGGCATTTGGCAGGGCTATGTTTGCCCAGGGACCCCAATGAAGTGCATGGTTCTGGAGCTATCCTCTCTGCTCAGATCAACTAATTACAGCCATAGCCATGCCCATTGAGTTCATCAGTGTGGCCCCTAGCTTCTCCTGCGCTGGCCTGCTCTGTTTACCTTTCTGATTCTTTTGGACAAGGACAAGATCAAACTCTGGGGTCCCTTCTGTGCCTAGCCCACTGGTTTATTCAAGAGGGAGTGCTTTGGGAATTGGAATCTTAATATTCTGTCCTAGAAGACCTCCATTTGTGACCCTGGAAAACAGAAGCACCTGAAAAACCATCATTTTGAGGAATATTCATTTAAGGATTCCCCTTGAATTTTCCTTACTTAATAAGGTTGACAATGAAATGATACTCCCAACAACAGCTATTGCTACTAAGCCCCTGTGGAGGTAATGGTAGATCAGTGATAAGAACTTTTAATGTATTCTCATTTTAAGCTCATAGAAGGGG
>NW_017731394.1:436925-444956 GCF_001890085.2 Hipposideros armiger
ATTGGGGAACAGTGTGTTTTTCCAGGACCCATCAGCTCCAAGTCAAGTAGTTGTTTCAATCTAGTTGTGGAGGGCACAGCTCAGTGGCCCATGTGGGAAACAAACCAGCAACCTTGATGTTATGAGCGTTGCGCTCTAACCACCTGAGCTAACTGGCCACCCCTGGTTTAACCTTTTGAAGGCCCTAATGAATTGCCTGAGATGTCCCTGATGCACTGTGGCTGTCCATAGGCCATGCATATGTTTATTTACAATCAGAATGGCTCATTGCCGCTCTGGCTGGCTGGGCTATAATTTGCTCAGGCACTTAAGCTTACTATTTAAAAAAAAACACTGCTTCTTCCCTAGCCTTAATTTGGCTCTGTTTGTGCTGGAGATTGTCTGGATGAAGCATTCAACTTAAATGCAGCAGAAATGTAAAATAGGGCATATGACAGAAAATAGGTAAGAATTGCTAATAAATCCCCACAAATGAATATCTCCTCTCATGTGGCCTTTGAAGGTATTTGCATAACCTAATTTCCCTCGCCAGGATTGCTGTTATCCATTCACATGTTGAAACCTCTCTAAAATAGAAAGTAGTCATTTGTACTTTTACTTAAAGAATAGTCACTGGTAATTTTACTTGACCATCCCAACAAATTTTAGTCAGAAACGTCTCCCTAGAGCATGGTATTATAGAACCTCGTGTCCAAAAGATGTATTGAAATTAGTGAATGAGTGTTCATTCATTCAGCAAATATGGAGTGAGCCATGTGCCAGGCACTGCTCTGAGAGCGTTTTTGAGCCAAACGAAGATACTAAGGTTGACAGATTTTTCAAGATGCAATGCCTCCTAACCTGAGGAGAAGTCAGCAAAGAGCGCAAGGCATTGTGGATGCAGAATCAGAAGGCGAGCTAGAAACTCTTCACTGACACACGGACGGTGTGACCCCAACTGTGTGACCCTGGAAGCCAGAAGTTGGTTGTCTTCCTGACTTCATTTTGCTGATTTTGTCATCTGAGAGGCAGAGCCAGGAAAGGTAAAGAAAGAGAAGGCCTAAATGTGAGGAGGTTAAGAGCTCAAGTGATTAACTTTTTGAGGTTTGCTTTCAATCCCTAGCCCCCTACTTACTAGCTTTGTGACCAGGGTGAGTTTTTTTTACCTGTAGTCTTAGTGTTCCCAATTGTAATATGGGGTTTATGAGACATCTATCTCATAGGATTGCTGTGAGAAACCCCCAAGGTACTGCATTTAAAGTACTTAGCCTGGGGCCTGGCCTGTCATGAGTCCTCGTTAAATGTGAGCTGCTACTTCTACCATTATTATTGGGTTGTCGCAGAAGTCATGACCCATTTTTGCAACGAAAAACATAGAAAAAAATACGTCATGACTTTTCCGACAACTCAAGACTGCTGTTGAAATTATTGTTATTATTGTTACCTCGACTGACTTCTTTAATTATTGCAGTAGGTGCTGAATTCATTCATTTATTTCGTATATATTTAGTGTGGCCTATTATGTGCCAGGCACACTCCAGAGACGGGGATACAACTGAACAAATGGAAAGGTTCCTGCTGACAAGGAGCTTAAATCCTGATGGAGACAGACACATAATAAATTAGCAAACAAACATATACATAAATAAGTTCAGATAGTGAAATGTGCTCTGAAAAAAATAAAACGGAAAGATGTAATATAAAGCAGCTGAAGGGAGGGCAATAATCACTGACTGCTTTCTTGCATTGTCTTCTTTGGCCTAAAGCGCAGCGTTGCTGTTGGTGGCTGTCCCTGTATCCTGCCACACCCTGGACACTGGCAGTTATTATCCTGGCATACCAGGCAGCCCCCCAGCCTCATCTCTCTTCACTTTTCCATGGGACCCTATTTCCAAATGACTTGCCCATTTCCTGCCATTCCCTGTTCCCTCTGCACTTTGAGCCTTTGGTTCCCTCTCCCTGAAACTGCTTCTCTATCTGAGGTCCCCTGTTTTCCGCTGGCTAACAGCTCACTCTCCCTTCAGACTCAGCAGGCAGCTGTCGCTCTGTGAAACTTCCTTTTTCTGCTTTCCCCATCTTGTATCCCTTTCATCTCCCACCAAGTTGGGCTGAGAGCCTCTTTTATCTGCCCAGCTTGTCCGACTGGATCATAGCTATTAATTTGCATGCCATTCTTCCTCATTAGA
This sequence comes from Hipposideros armiger, assembly GCF_001890085.2. NCBI lineage: Eukaryota > Metazoa > Chordata > Mammalia > Chiroptera > Hipposideridae > Hipposideros > Hipposideros armiger. The sequence continues at coordinate 439,091 of NW_017731394.1, forward strand.
CAGTGTGCTTCAAGAGGGCAGGTTCTGTGTGCTGTTTATATCTGTGTCCAGGAAACGTCACATGGCACCTTTTAACAGAGCTTTCCATGATGATGGACATACTGTAGATCTTCCATATCTGCACTGTCCAACACAGTAGCCCACAAGTGGCTTTTGAGCACTTGAATGTGGCTAGTGCAACTGAGGAAATGAATTTTTAATTTTAGTTAATTTTAATGAAATGGAACTAGGCCCAAGTGGCCAATGGCTATCATAGGATAGGACAGTGTAGATTAGCACTTTGTGTAGCGCACAGTAGGTGTTGCATAAATGACTGTTGAGGAGGAGGATCGTTGCAGAGCTCTCTATTTTTTATATGATGATAAGCTCTGAAAGATCTCAGTGCCTTTTATTTTTAATGACTTTGATCCCTCACATCCACTAGTACTCTACTCTCAATTAATTCACTGGGCCAAAACAGCAAGTTTGTTAATTCAGTGTCCTATTGTGGCTATGCATATAAGCTCTGGGCTCAAATAAAACTGAAGTCTGATCTAGAGCCACCATTTACCAGTACTATTAACCATGTAGCCACTACCCAATTATTTAACCTCCCTAGGATTCAGTTTCCTTATTTGCAAAATGGGAATATTAATAATACCCAGATCAAGGCTATTTGTGTTGATTAAATAGGGTAATGCATGTAGAATATTTAGTACATGGCTTGGCACATAGTTAGCACCCAGTAAAACGTTAAGTAATTGCTCTTTGTGTAAATCACATTAATTGAGCATCTACTATGTTCCAGATGCTATGCTAAAGGATTAAAAATAAGAAATTTTCAAGCCATTGAAAACAAAAAAGGGAATATAAGAAAAATTGTGGATTGAAAAGGACATGTTATCACAACATGAGCACCTCATGTTTTAACCAAAAAAATCATATTGAAGTATTTTCTTTTCAAATGAATACACTTATCCCAATTTTTTTTTTCTTTTTAACTTAGAGGCCCAGAATTTGCACCCAAACTGCTAAGGCATTAATATGTGCTTGTTAATTCATTCTCGGCCTAAGATCAATATTCTTTTTCATCATCAAGTAATAAATTTGTGTGTGGTATTAAGCTTTTATATTGTGAAATTCAGCTCACACACAAAAAAGACTTTTCTGTTCCTCAGAGGACTGTTTTCTGACTTTGATATATCATTTATGCATCTCATCCATTATTGATGTGTTACAGCTTTTACATAAGGCATCGACCTTTCGAAAGAAAACTATAAGTACATCATTCTGATCTCTTTCTTGTCGATACTATTTTAGAGTACAAGAGTCTCTTGTGTTCTGTGGAATTCACTTTGAAGCTCCCTTTCTTTGAAAACAAATGGCAAGAAGGCCGCAAACAACCCAGGCTTTCGTGGAAGAGCTGTGTGCATGTGTCTAATTTGAAATTCTGAAGTGCAAATGTCATGTAATGAAACTATCAGCACTTACTTAAACGTGGTTAAATATGGAAACTTGGCATAAAGTCGATGTTTATTTGCAGCCGGTGACAGTGATAAGGGCAGGAGCCCTCCCGATAAGTGGCTTTCAGCCACTGTTAATCAGCTGATGGATGGATTGGTGCGAGGCTGGTCACAAGGAAGCCTCTCATCCTCTGTAATGGAACGCCTTTATCCATCTAGTGGAGGGGGAGAGACAGAGACCACGTGCTCTGTTGATTCCATTATTCTGCCCTGAGCCACCTCTGTTGCTGGTGAGAAGAGGCAAATATCAGGAGACTTTGACCCGAATCAGAGTGGAAACTTAGAGATTCACGGAATGTCACAACTGGAAGAGATCCTGGTGATCATCTAATCCAACCCCTGTATTTTTAGATGAGGAAATTTCCATGTGAAAAAACACACCAGCATTTATTAATCAATGTACGTGTATTTACTCCCTGCTTAAAACTTACAGCTGGCTGCACACTGCCCATAAGGTAATTCCTTAATAAGACATCAAGGCCCTTTATAAACTAGATTCCCCTCTCTCTCTCCCCCCGCCCCACTCCTTCTCCAATCTCTCCTCTTGCCATGCTACACTTCAATAGGGGAGTTCCAGCACTTTGAGCTTCTTGCTTGGGCAACTCCTATTCAAGTTTTAGAGTCCTGCTTGGATGTCACCTCCACAAAGGTTTCCTTCACTCCCCAAGCCTGGGCTGGGTGCTCTCTGTCATTTCTGTCCTTTTTCCTCTCCTAGCCATTGCCTATTACATTTGTCTGTTTACTGTCTGTGTCTCCTGTTTGACCTGGAGCTACTTGAGTGTCAGGACATTGTCTCATCCATAATTGCATCTCCAGGCCCTTGCAAGGTGCCCAATACCTAGTAGGTACTCATTGAATATCTGTTGACAAAATGGATGGCTCATATTATATGCCAAACATGGCAGTAGGTACTAGAAATACAAAACTGAGTAAGACACAGTTTCTGTTCTGGAGGAAATCAGGTTAGCTCATTCAATTTATTCATGCCTTTTCCTACATTTGACATTTTCCCCAGTTTACCAAATTTGAACAAGTCATATTTCTCAATTTTGGGAAAAGTCTAGAGACACACTTAAAATTCCTAAACTTTCAAATTATGCTTGATAATACCACCACTATTAGAAATCAGACAAAAGAAATCTCAAAGAATTTGACCCCAATTAAACAGCCCCTTCACAAGTGACAAAAAGTAAGCTCATATTTGTTGTTCAAAAGAACCACTGCCAAGGTAATCCCATGGCTGGTAATTATTCTCTCATACCTGCTCAGGTGACAGGAGGGAATGAGAAATAAGAGCCCTGTACAATGTTAGGACTGGAAGAGGCTTTGCAACCACCTAGCCCAGCCCCCTTCTCTTACAGAGGAGAAAATGGCCGACCAAAGAGAAAAAGTGATTGGTTTAGGGTCAAGTAGCAAGTTAGTGACCACCCTGGGTTTTGCAGTTCCACTGGGCTGTGCTCCTTGTCTGATGAGCTCCATTTAGCACTATGACCCCAAGTCTGCCACCCCAAATTATTCATCTTTGGACACACATCTGGTGGTGGTAGCAGACATTAGCTCTTTGGGGCTGCCTAGCAGCCCTTCAACTTGGTTGCAGTACTCTAATTTTCATTTAGAAATGTATCTGTCCCACACACGGGGGAGCCGACCCCTCTCCAGCTTTGGGTGTGCATCCCGACAGACTTAAGCCAATCAGCACATTCCACCCAGCACTGTGGTTTTCAGTCTGAGTCAGAAGTCAAGGGGGTTCCTCATTGATTCAGACTTAACAAGGATGGTCCTTTTCAGCTGAGCTCTCAGTCTAGTTAGGCAGACAGAACTCAGGCTTGAAAGCCCCCAAGCTCCTGGTTCATCAGGGACTTCTGATATTGAGGAGGGGGTGGGATCTATGAACACTGGCTGCTCTTGGAGTAGAGGAATGACTTCTAAGTACTTACAAGTCCCTTCAGTGACTGATGGAACATCATTCCCATCAAAGACAGGTAGCAAAGTCAGGTAGAGGCTCTCCTCATTCTAGACATCAGCACCAGGACCCTTACTCCCTTACACCCATAGTCCAGGGAAGTCCATTTACTGTGTGTTTCAGCCAGCATGGTGCCTTGTTTGATTTCCATTTGCAAGTAATCAGCAACTCCCAGCTCCCAATTAATTACTTAGTTAATTAACTAATTAATCTATGCAATTTATTAGTTTGTGGTGCCAGGCACCATGTAAAGATGTAAAAAGCTGCTGCTGATCCCCAGTGGCTAGATGTGTGTGTAGACACTGACCATCAAACATTTTTCTTAGGCAGTTTTTTTCAGTTCAGGAAAATTTTATTGAGCAGCTACTATATACTAGGCTTGCATGAGGGGATGCAGAAATGAGAGAGATATACTCCTGGTCTTGTGGGCTCACTCACAGTTGGAGAGTCAGACAGGTAAAGAGAGCTTCTGGCTCAGTTGTTAAGAGCTCACTCAAGAGTTTGAGCTCTGAGCAACAGCGGTTCGATTCCCGACCTGAGCTGAGCTGCCGCTGAGCTGCCAAAAGGTGGCAGGATGGCTCAGCTAAAAAGTAAAAAAAAACCAAAAAGAGTTACTGACCTCTCATCATGGCCTTCCTGAAGCCAGTATTCTGGGGTCAAATTTAACAAAGAAACTTCCCTGTCCAAGGTGGCTCCGGCCTCATCTCAGGCTGTTTATTTATTTAATTTAATTTTCAAGTGTAGAAGGAACTTTAAAATATTGTTTTAAAAAAGAAAAGCCCTCTTGGAGGTTAAGAGCTGAGGACCATTGCAGTTATTTCTTGCTAATGAGAGACAATTCCAGGTACCCAGTGTGTATTTAAAAAAAAAAAGACTAAATAATAGATTGGGGCTCCTTTCAGTAGAACTGCAGTGATGCTAATGAGAGAGAAATCCTTCTGGTGAGCCTGGAGGGCAGAGGATGCAGGGCCTAGTAAGATCTGTGGCACCACAAATAAGAACCATCTTATCCCCAGACAAAAATACCACAAACCAGGAGGGCTGTCGGAGGGAGCTGCTGGTCGGCTCGTGTCAATATCGTTAGGAAAAGAACAGTTGAAAGTGTGTTTGAAAGTTTCTGGGCCCTCTATTAGCATTGCCACTTTCTAAAAAGCTACCATTTATTGAAAGCCTGCTGTGTGTTAGGCATTTCATATAGCAATTACTTCATTTAATGCTCATTGACTGTCCTGGGAAGTAGGTATGGCTGTCTACTTCACAGCTTGGAAAAGTTAAGACGTGTGCTTGAGGGGCACGCAGTAGGGAAGTGTGCAGTGGCTATAACAGGACTAACCCACCAACACTGTGCCACAGGCGGGAATAAGAGAAACTCCCAACCTTAAGGGTAAGCCTCATGAGTATTTTATGTGTTCATAGATTTTTTTTTAAAATGGTGAAACGTATCAAACGTAAAAATGTATATATGTATACGCAGTTTAAAGAGTGATGATAAAACAAACTCTCATATATTTACCACCAAGCTTATGAAGCAGAGCATTTTGTTTGAGGTCTTGTTCTTTTTCCTTTCTCATCGATATATGTGTATATTATTTAGTTTTGCCTGTTTTTATGTAATGGAATGACTCATTATGCATTCTCTGGCGACTTGACTCTTTAACATTATGTTTTAGCAATTCATCCAAATTGATTCATGTAGCTTTGGTTTATTCAATTTTACTGCTGCATGGCTTTCCAATGTATGAATATGTCACAATTTATTTATCCATTCTGTTGCTGATATGGATTTGGATGGTTTCCGGCTTTTCTAACAGGGCTGCTATGAACATTCTTGTGTATATCTGTTGGCATACACGTGTAAGAGCTTTTCTAGGGCAAACACCTCCAGTGGAATTGTGAGTTTCCAGTGTATGCCTGTGTTCAGCTAGATAATGCTGAAGTGTTTACCAAAGGGACTGGATCATTTTAATTCCCATAATCAGTGGATGAGAGTTTCCATTATTTTCCAACCTTTCCATCTTGGTGTTGACCAATTTGTAAATTTTTGCTATTCTGGTGAGTGTAAAATAGTATTTTATTATGACATTAATTTGTGTCTACTGATGACTACTAAGTTTAGGCATCTTTTCTTCTCTTTAGGCCAATTATGCTGCCCTTTCTACGAAATGTCTGTTAAAGCCTTTTGCCTATTTTTCTTGTGGGTTTTCTTTTTCATACTGATTTGGAAAAGTGCTTTCTAGTTCCTGGGTACTAATTGTCACTTATATGTGTTGTAAATACATTTTCAGTTTCAAGCTTTATTTTTTATTCTCTTCAGGGTATTTTTTTCTGATGGACAAAAGTTCTTGTTTTAAAGCTTTTTATATTTTACAATATTTTCAAACTTAGAGAAAGTTTATAAAAT
>NW_017731394.1:450541-453448 GCF_001890085.2 Hipposideros armiger
CGCCACTCAGCCGGCCCACTGAGTCAGTATTTATAAGTAACATTTCTCTAGGAATTTCCACATCATTTGATTTTAAATTTTCCTAAATTAGAATTGTATGGGAGACAGAATAATGCCCCAACCCCCAACATGTCCACGATCCAATCCCTGGAACCTGTGAATATGTTACCTTACATGGAAAAAGGCCTTTGCAAATGTGATTAAGTGTATGGACCTTGAGAAGGGAAAATTATTATGCGTATCCAGGCGGACCCAGTCAAATCATGAGTCCATAAAAGCAGAGAACTGCTTCCAGCTATAGTTAGAGAGTGTAACTATGAAAGGAAAATCAGAGAGATGTAACATGAGAAGGACTTGACCCACGGATGTTGGTTTTGAAGGTGGGGAAGGTGGCCTCTAGAAGTGAGGAATGGCCCTCAGCTGATGGTCAACAACCTGAATGAGCACAGAAAACAATCCTCCCCTAAAACCTCCAGAAAGGCATGCAGTCCTGCCAATGCCTTGATTTTTGCCTAATGAGGCCTTTATCGGACTTCTGATCTATAGAACTGTGAGGTCATAAATTTGTGTTGTGTAAGACACTAAGTTTGTGGTAATTTGTTATGGCAGCAACAGAAAACTAATACAAGTTGTTCACATATTATTTGTTTAATGTCTGTTAAATATATGGCTGTGTCCCTCCTTTTATTACTAATTGTTTATTTGAGTGCTCTCTCTCTCTCTCTCTCTCTCTCTCTCTCNTACAATTTCAGTATTTAGTTTATTGCTTTAGTTTTGTTGCATAAAAATATATTCTGATTTTCTATTGCTACATAACAAACTATGCTAAACTAAGTGGTGTAAAACAACGCAATGATTTATTATCTCCCATAGCTGTGGGGTTCCACTGAGCTCTATCTACTACATGATCCTTGCTTGGAATTGCTCATGTGTTTACAATCTGATAGGTGGCTGGGGCTGGAATCATCTGGAAAGCTTTCTCACTTACATGTGTGCTGCTTGAGCTGGGAAGATTCAAACAACTAGGGCCAGAAAGCGAGGGCTCCTAGGTACCTCTTCCTATCTCTGTGTGATTTCTCCTTGTGGTCTCTCCAGCCTGGCAGCGCCCAGGTAGTTAGACCTCCACTGAAGGCTTCCTGAGTGAGTGTCCCAAGAGAAACTGGTCGAAGCTGCATAACCTTTTCTAATCTATCCTTGGAAGTCATACGGTACCTCTTCTGCCACATCCTATGTGTTGAGGAAGTCAAAGCAGGGTCAAGGGCATTTGCCACTTTTTAATGGGAGAAATGCCAAAGCATTTGTGACATGATTTAAAACCACCATACTTAGATTAGCTCTATAAAATTTTTTGAGGTGTGCTTTCTCTGTTTTATCCTCCAGAGTATTTGTATAAGATTAGAATTAATACTATGCCTGGAAATTTCAGTAATGCTAACCTATAACACCATCTGGAATATTTTCTTTTTGGGAATCCAGTAAAACCTTGGTTTGCAAATGTAATTCGTTCCAGAAACATGCTTGTGATAATCCAAAGCACTTTTATATCAAAGCGAATTTCCCCATAAGAAATAATGGAAACTCACATGATTCGTTCCACAAACCAAAAATATTCATATCAAAATGATTGCAATACTGTAATATAATACAAAATAATAAAGAAAATACAAAATATAAAGAAAAGGAAACAAATTAACCTGCACTTACCTTTGAAAACCTTGTGGCTGGTGTGAGGGAGACGAGAGAGAGGAGGGTCGTTGTGTAGGACAGATTTCACTGTCACTAACGGAATCACTGCTCTCTTTTGGCTCCATGGAATCTTTTTCTTTTCATGCAACTTTAACAAGGAACCTTTCCAATGACACTTGCTTTTGCCTCCTTTTGAGGGTTTTGCAGAAATGTGACATTGCATTGTCATTAAACAGATTCATCGCTCGCACTGCTACAGCCTTATTTGGGTGGTGCTTTCTACAAAATTTTTCACTGTTTCCCACATTTTACGTTTCTCCCTAATCTCATTTGAAGTGAGGGATTCCTCTGCGTTTTTCTCCTCCTTGTCTTCAGACGAGACCTCCTCCATAGCCTCTTGCTGTTGCTCGCAATGCAGATCCATCAGTTCATCAGTGGTCGGCTCCTGACCATGTTTCTCCACAGCTCTTGAATGTCGTCCTCATTTACCTCCAATCCCATGGTCTTCCCCAAGGACACAATTTCATCGACAACGGGTGGCTCCTGTTCATGAGCAAGCCCATCTAAGTCATGTCCAAGAACCGATCAGGCCACAGTTTTCTCCAAGCAGAACTGAGTGTTCTCTTAGTGACCCCATCTCAGGCTTTATCAATGATCTTGAGGCAGTTCATGACGTGGAAAAGATTTTTCCAAAACTCTTGGAGTGTAAGGTTTGTTCCTTTGGTCACCTCAAAGCATCGCTGAAATAGTGCTTTGCTGTAAACTTTTTAAAGTTCGAAATGACCTGCTGATCCATGGGTTGGAGGATTGGAGTGGTGATAGGAGGAAGGAACTTGACCTTACTGAACTCGAATTCCTCCAGTAAGTCATCCTCAAAGCCTGGAGGATGAGCAGGGACATTATCCATAACCAGCAAGGCTTTGAGTGGCAGATTCTTTTCTATAAGGTATTTCTTCACTGCAGGACCGAAGACCTTGTTGATCCACTCAGCAAAGAAGTTATGAATGACCAGCTTTGCTGTTGGACCTCCACATGATGTTTAACTGACTCTTCTGCACCTTGCATTTCTTGAAGGCTCGTGGATTCTCGGAATGATACAGGAGCTTGACTTTGAAATAATGGCTTCCATTAGCACAAACCAAGAGGGTGAGATGATCTTTCATGGGCTTGTGACCAGACATTGCATTCTCTTCTTCTATAATGTAGGTTCTCTTTGGCATC
>NW_017731394.1:456543-471371 GCF_001890085.2 Hipposideros armiger
CTTTTTATACATATTTTCATTATGTTACATTTTAATTAATGTCTAAACTCCATTATCATTTCTTCTTAGATCCATGAGTCATCTAGAAGTTTGATTTTAAATACATACACAAATGGAGTTATTCTAGTTATCTTTTTGTTGTTGATCTCTAACCTCTAACTAACTTACTGTCAACTACTCAACTCTGCCACTGTCACATGAAAAGAGCCATACACCACACAGAAATCAATGGGCAGAGCTGTGTGCCAATTAAACTTTATTTACAAAAGCACATGAAGGGCTGGGTTTGGCCCATGAGGTATATATAGTTTGCTAACACGCTGCTGGAGGGACTCTCTGTCCCCACGGCCTTTCCTGCAGAGTTGCCAGGATCTCTGTGTATAATGGCTGAGGGCTCCAAGAGAGCAAAGGTGGGACCTGCAAGATCTCTTAAGACTTAAGCCTAGAGCTCACACAGCATCACTCTCACAATAGTCTATTGGACAGAGCAAGTCACCAGGCCTACCTAGATTCCAGCATGAGGAAATAGACTCTACCCCTTGAAGGGAAGAGCTGAGAAAAAGAAAATTCATGGCAATATTTAATCTCCACAGGTATCTCGACTGCCTTCCTGATAGAAATGGAAGTTCAGGGATTATATATGTATTTTAATTAATAGATTATTTTTAGAAAAGTTTTAGGTTTACAGAAAATTTGACAGATAGTACAGAGAGTAACTCTTTTTCCCCTCACAGTTTTCTCTTATTAACATCTTGTTTAATATGGTAAATTTGTTATAATTGATGAGCCAATATTTATATGCTATTATGAGCTAAAGCCCATAATTTATATTAGTGTTCACTTTTTGCATTGCACAGTTCTATGGGTTTTCACAAATGCATAATGTCATGCACCCACCATTTCAGCATCATACAGAATAGTTTCACTAGCTGAAAAATCCCCTGTTCCACCTATTCATCCTGCTCTCTTACTGAGTACTGGAAACCACTGATCTTTTTACTGTCTTTTCTAGAATGTCATATAGTTGGAATTATACCGTATGTAGATTTTACCAATTGGCTTCTTTCACTTAATAAAATGCATTAAGGTTCTTCCATGTCTTTTTGTGGCTTAGTAGTTTGTTTCTATTGATGACTAGTATTTTATTATATGGATGCACCAAAATTTGTTTATGCATTCACCTATTGATGGACATCTTGGTTCCTTTGTTCACTATCTTTCCTCACCTCCACATGACCCCACCTGTCCGATGAATCCTTTTTTCCCCACTACGATTTCCCACTCCTCCAAGTAGCATAGCTCCCTCCCTCCTGTATGCTTCTACTGTTCTGTACACAGTCATATTGTGGTGTCTGCAAACTCTATTACAGTTAGTAAATTTTACTATACTTCTCCAGACTGTGAGTTCCTTGAAGCCAGGAACTATTGATAATTTCTCTCTCTATCCATGTGCCTGGCATTATGCCTTGGTCATTATAGACCTCTTGCTGAATGCGGATGGTAAAGGCATGAAGAAATGTATGCTCAGGTCTGTCAGTGCAGGCAGGCAGGTGGAAGGTTTAACAGGGGAAGCAACATTTGAGTTGTGCTTGAAAGATGATATGGTGTTAACCAGGCAGGAAAGACATTGGGAAGAGCATGGGTGAAGGCGCAGAGATATTAAGCAGCATGGGGTACTTGGAGGGCTGCTGGTCAGTGTCTCCAGAGCTGCTGTGGACTGAATATTGAAACCCTAAGTCCCCATGTGATGCTCTTTGGACGTGGGGCATTTGAGAGGTAATTAGAGTTACATTAGGTCATGTGGGTGGGGCCTCCATGATGGAGTTGATGCCTTTATGAAATGAAGAAGAGACATGAGAGCTCTCTCCATTTGCATGTACTGAGGAAAGGCCACGTGAGCACACATGGAGAAGGTGGCTGTGTACAATCTAGGAAGCAGGCTCTCACCAGGAACCAAATTTGTTGGCACCTTGATCTTGGACTTCCCAGCACCTAGGACTGTGAGAAGTAAATGTCTGTTCTTAAAGCTACTCAGTCTATGGTATTTTGTTAACGCAGCCCAAGCTGAGACAAGAGCCTAGCAGAGTGCTTGGCTCATAGTGGGTGCTTGATAAATGTTTATGGATGAATGAATGAATGAATGAATGAATACATTGATATTCTTTACTTCCTCACTGTAGAAACATTTCTCTCTTTATCTATGGAGGCAGTTGCATTTCTCATAATGGAAGATTAGCTTTTAATCAAAGCCTTTCCCTCAGTCTGAGAACTTTGTCCTTTTTTTTTACTTTCAAGGAACTCACAGATCAACAGTTTAATAACAGGGCTCTCAGAGACAAGGTTGTGACTTTAAATAATGTGAAGACTCCAATGGCTGGACTCACAGGGGCAATCTGAATATTGATCACAAATTTTCAAATGACCTTGGGAAGTACAGCATGATTTTAGGAGAGGTTTCCAATTAACTTGGGCTGTTCAAAGCAGCTCTATGCCTGGGAAAGTGTGCATTAGAATTTTCCAAAGGGCTTTATCTCCTGAAATAGAAAATATAAATGGTAGTGGGGGAAAAAAATCAAAGTTACTGAATATGGAAATCAGCACTTTGGGGTCTATGAGAACCACAGCTTGCTAACTCCCTGCTATGCAAGGGAGCTTTCAGAGGTAATGAGGCAAGTTCCAGAACGTCAAATGTCTGCCTTGCTTTATACTTATGTGAACTCTCGTCCTGGTCCTCCTGCTGGTTGGGTACGTGTTCATCCCGGCAGAGATAGCGTCTAACATTGCCACCAGCCCCCTGGGGAAAACCTTGCACACAGCAGGCACTTAATGCACTTTGGTGGGATTGAACTGAAGAGAAAAGACTCCCTAGGAAGGCAGAGAGATGCAAAGGGCCCTCCCTGTTATCTACTACTCTGCTCTGACTTGGAGGCAGAGCAACCTCTCTGAAGCTAGGGCTCAGACTTCTTCCCTCTGCAGGCACTGAGTTCTCATCGTGTGCCTGGCACTGCAATAGGCACCTTACAGCACCAACTCATCAACCCTCCCAATAACCCTTTGCAATTGGTATTATTACCCCATTTTACAGATGGAGAAATGGAGGTATTGGAGAACAAGCTCTCCTGAGTTGTTTTCATTTGAAAGGCTTCCAAGATTCCATCTGACCACTCCACCAGCATGAACCAGCCATCTTTACTGAGGTCAAGTCATGCAAGGGTACTGCACTCAGCTTCAATTTTGTCAAGCAGACTAAAAAGGGAGAGGCCTTCCAGCCCATCAACTCAGGGACCCACTTAGATTGGCTAACTGATTTTTTGAAGAGTGTAGAACAAGTCTTAAGGGTTGTATAAGTGGGGCAGACCCAACAGTCATTCCTTTCTTCCTTTTCTTCACTGGCAGAGCCCGCTACCACCCATAGTTGAGGCAGAAAATTTCAACAACTCACCTTCCCAGCCTTTCTTGCATCTAGGGATGGCCACGTAACTGGCTCTGGTCAATGTGATGTACGAAGAGCTCTCCTAAGGGGCTTATGAATAAGAGTTCCTCTATGAGAAAGAGAGTGACCCTCAAGAAAAGCTCTCTTTCTCCCTTTAGTTCCTTCATGCTTTAGACAATATCAGGTGATGATGGGATATCTTGACTATTTTTGTGATTATGAGCAACCAAATAAATATATATATTTAAGGATGGCAGAGTATGGCAGAGTGGGTGGATGAATGGGGAGCATGGGTTCTTAGACACATTATTAGTGATAAGATCATTTATCACCAGACTTCCTTTTTTGGCAAGATGATGAAATGTCTTCATTGTTTAAGGCATTGTTTGTTGAATATTCTGAATTGAGCATGATCAACATTCTCTGAAAGCATTCTGACTTTTGAAATTGTGGAGACGGAAATATGGGCAGTGACAAGTCCTGAGTAATAACATAGTTGAGGATGGGGAGAAGGCCAAGGTCAAAATCAGAGGCCCAGGGCACTGAAGCAGAGGGTGATGAAGATGTCAAATGAAAACAAACCCAGACTTCAGCAGGGAGAGACATTATTTGAAAGGACAATTGCAATAAGGGGAGGCAGGGTACAGCACTAGGGAGAATGCTCTGACCATGAGGTTAGTAAGTGTCCCAATAGTCAGGCAAAAGGAATTTGCTTTCATAGGAAGGAGCAAATTAGCCAGAAAGAACCCAGTATGGGGGAATGGGATGAGTGGGTTGTGTCATGGGACAGTTGATTAGGGAATCATTCCCTAATCCCTGAGGTCAGCCAATTCTTTGGCAGGGTCCTTCAATTTAAAAAGAGTTGTTCTGTGTTCCAATGCTCAAGGGTAGGTAGGTCAAAGTTCAGGGACCTGGAGGAAGAAGAGAAGCCTGACTAAATTGGTCAAGTCAAGTTAGGGTGCATTTTGTCCAGATTGGTCAGTAGGGACAATCAGTTCAGCTAATCATGTGTAGACAAAGAATGGATATGGAGGGTCTGTGTCTGACCTTGTCACAGGGTAACAAAGGGTCATCTGTGAGTCTTATCTAAGTCATATGGGGAAGGATGTTTTTTTTTGCAGTGAGCCATTTCCTGGGAACAAAAGTGGAGTGGAGACTTCTTAATTGTCATGGTTTTCCAGGAGCACAAGGCTCGGTAAAATTCAACACTGTCAAGCAAGAAACTAAAAAGAACAAAAGAGGCCACTGAACCATCCAAAATATCAGTCCCCTCCTATGTGCCAGGCACTGTGTTAGGGAACCCAGGGGACACAGAGTTGATTCAGACATGGTTCTCTTCAGGAGCATAGCGTGGGAGAGAAGATCTGAACACCTGCCGAAGGCCTCCATGACATCTGTGGTCTGCTCTCACATGGCTTTCCACGCACTCAGATTCTGTTTTCTTTGGGGACCACCTGAACCTTGCAAACTGCCTGCCCTGCAGAAGACCCATATGCTCTGAGCATGTTTGCAAAACCCAAGAGAATCAAAAGCAGAAAAGGTTGAAGTTTTCCAGAACTTGAGCCTTGGCTCAAAAGTGTGAAAGCATTAAGCAATCCAACAGTAAAATCCCAAAGATCACCTCTCAGAGATGCTGAATCTTGATTTTGCTTTCTTCCTCTGAAGAGCATCTGGGAAATCTCATCTGAGATTGCATACTTTAGCCTAGACGGGGTAGAGAGAGTCTCATCATTTAGGCAAAAACCCGGATGCCATGAAAGGTTCAGTCACTTTAATTATGTCTGTGGTCCTGGGTAATTCTTAACCCTTTTATCAGTTTCCCTTTCTATTGAAGGGATATACTACTTACTTATTACTTGACTATTGTGAGAATCAAATAAGACCATATGTTTAAAGATAAACATAGTGTGAATGAAAGGGCCAGGAGGTCTGGATGAATCCTACCTGCCATCATCCTGTTGGATTGCCTTGGGCAAGTCACTATGTTTTATCTGTCAAATGATGAAATTTAGACTAGATTATCTCTGAAGTCTTTTTCTACTTAGACATTCTAGGGTTCAAAAAAAAATCAAGCTATAATATTATGAACAGAGAATCGGACTTTAAAACAACACATTGCCAGAGCTGACTTGGCTGGATGCGGTGCCTGAGAGTTTTTATGTACTCATGTATCTCTTCCCAACTCTGTAGTCAGAAAGATCGTAATGGCAGCTTCAACTAAGCCATGGTGGGAGAATTTACATCACAGAAATTGGCAAATGTTATAAAATAGGGCACCCCTCCCTTCGCAGAAAGCCAGTTGTTATACATTTACCAGCATATAAGGAAAGAAAAGTCAAGTGTTTAGAAGTCTTCACGCTCCAGGTAGCAAATATAACTAATAAAGCTCAAGATGAGAATGTACAAGTCTGTGTACAGAGGGCTGAGGGGGAAGAATTAGAAGTTACCCAACTCCTGGATCCCAGGTGCCCAGGTCCAGCTCCAGGTTGCAGTAAATGGACCCCCTGTGGCATGAAGGAGTTACCATAATATCTCTCCCTCAATGAACGAGTTACCTGACCTTGTGCTGTTGTTACCTCAGATGTGCCATTTTGTAGTTTAATTAAAACCAGAGGTTTGAGATAATGGGCTGGTTGTGCCTGAGGCCCCACCGTGGGTGGAAGTTGAACCCCTGGAAGCAGGAAAACAGATCTTCCAAGACACTAAGTGATTAGGAGCAGTCATAAAATGACTCCAGTTAATCCAAACAGAGTCATTACCTAAGGCCCTGCCTCATCTAGTCAAGTAGGACCTATGGCCTGGAAAACGTTTGGAGATCCTAGACCAAGAGATTTACCCACTCACTCATTCTCACCATTTATAGTGTCTTCTCAAAGTGTGTTTTGAGGAACAGTATTCCTTGGTATGCTAGTAGCACTCCCTTCCTTATCCCCCAAAGGAGTTCATAGTTAAATAACTTTCAATTTTCCAAAGTAAATAGGTTCTTTCTGGCACTACTTCACAGAGATTTTAATAGGCTAAAGTTGTACTTCTCAAATTGTGGTGATGCATTAGATTTTAAAACTTCCAATCAACATCTGGTCCTATGGCTCCCATGTGTAACTTACTAGGCAAGTTTGCCAGCACCAACCTGCATCAACCCTGTTCAGTAAGACGCATTCATGAGTCATGCACTGGAATGTCCTAGCAACGTCCAGTTGTTATAACAGCCTGTCCTCACTTAACGCCAGTTTTTGTACTTATCACCTGTGACCCCATGACAGTCTGTGGCTCAGTGCATGGGTCTTACTCTGAGTAATGCTGTGTACCTGGCTGTCCTCCTCTGAAGGGAGCATGCTCCTGTCACAATAAGTCCTCTTCCTTCTCACTGGGACTCCCAGGTTCAAGCTGGTCATTGAGGAGTGCGTCCAGCACTTGCCGAAAATGCAGCTCAGCCAGAGCTGGACATCTTCCCCCATGCTGGTGGGGAATTTCCTGACCTAGCCCAGTACAGGAAAAACTGAATCTCCTGAGTTTGATATGGAAGTTCACCTCTACTGGGCAATTGCACCAGGAGAGGGCCAGATGAGAACCAGTCAAGTCCCCCAACAAGGTGCATCCCTGGCTTCCTTTCTGCCCTCCACAGGCCCATAAATGCAGAAAAGACACAGCAGCCTTCGGGTTGGACTTGCATGAAGGCCTCTGAAATAGGAAGTTCTTCTGAGGCAGCACAGACTATCTCATTGTCTCTGGGGAACAATATGTCCACTCTCATCCAAGGCCACTGACCCACAGATTAAGGATCACATACGTCTCTAAGCCTTGGGCAGCCGCCAGCCAGGGCAGAGGCAGCAGGGCCTGGATCCGTCTCTGGGCCCCAGACTTATTCTTCCACAGCTTGACAGGTGGGTGCCAGGGCTAGGCAACTATCCCCTCCCTTCACTTTCTTTCCCTTCCCCTTCTTTCTCTTGTGCTGATTTTTGTCATGCGTCCTCATCGGAAGTCAAGTGTAAATCGGAGGCTCTGACTACCAGGTCAGGCTGCTGTCAGGGTTTCTCCTTCCCTCTGAGATGTTCACTGCCCCTGCCAACTCTTTATTCTGTACCTGTCAGAGCTGGCTCCCTCCAATCTCTGTATGGACAGATTCCCTCCTCAGTGAACACTACTAGTGACCCGAGAAGTCCTTGGAATCAGGCTCTCTCTTTCCCAGCAGAGACAGTTTCGACTGGATGTTTTTCCACACCCTTTCGCCAGCCTGTTCTTCAGTGTGAAGAACTATTTATTAATGAGGTGGGCCCAGGGCCAGGTATGGGGAAGGAGGTGCTGTGAGTGATTCTGTCAGACAAAGGATGCTAGGATTGCCCCCAGGGCCATGTCTCTTGATACATTCCTACGTGGCTTCAAAACTGGTCCAGGTACATATGGTGATGGAAGGAGAAATCACTCTGGGTGGTGAACACATAATGCAATATACAGACGATGTATTATAGAATTGTACACTTGAAACCTACATAGTTTTGTTAGCCATTGACACCCCATTGAATTTTAATAATAATGAAAAACTGGTCCAGATAGCGTGAAGCCCGGGGAAGGTTGGGTGTTGGGTAGAGTTGGGTTTTAAAGTCTCCCTCATGTTAAGTGGGGGTGTCTAGCCGGCACGCGTGGAGGAGAGATGCAGGCAGTTCGTGCAGAAAGGACAGTTTCTACCATGGGAGCCGGGGTGGAGACCTCTGAGGCAGGCTGGGCGGAGGCAAGGAGAGAGCCTGGGAGGATGCTCCCGGGGAGTGAGCGAAGGAGCGAGAAGAGCTAGGAAAGTAGGCTGGGAAGGGGAAAATGGAGGAGAAGGCAGGAAACCGGGGAACCGGGGGAGGGGGGGGAGGAGATAGCACCTCACCAGGCTAGGGAGGTGAGAATCAACAGTGTTGTGCTGTCAAGAGATGAAGAAGGTTGAAGACTGACAAAAGGAAGTGGTTGGTGACTAAGGTGGCTCTGAGCAAGGCAGCCAGGTGTGGTGTGCAGGCTGCACACCTCCAGGGGCGCTATCCACACCCTCCCCTGTGGGAATGGTGACCCTGGAGTTGCACAGTGCACCAGCTGTGTAGCTACTGGGGATAGCCCTGCTCGTGTGAATCTGGTCAGCCGGGGGGGAAAGGTAGAAGGCCCGTCGTAAGCTGCTGAGGTGTCAGTGGGAGCTGAGGCAGGAGCTGGGCCCAGAGAAGCTGGCCCTCGAAAGGGGTCTGGAAGTGAAAAAAAGAAAAGAACGGTGACTGGAAAGGTGTCAGGCTTGAGGGGAAACAATATATTTTCCACTTGAATTACAGCTGGGGCTTGAACATTTGAGGATATTTTAGGCAAAGGAAAAAAACAGCTAAGTGGGAGAGATCACCAGTGAGGGAGATAAATCTGTTCATTCAGAAACAGGTATTTATTGCTAGCCTCCTAGTATCTTTTCTTTTTTTACAATTTATTTTTAAATTACTGTTGATATACAATGTTATATTAGTTTCAGGTGTATAACATAGTGATTAGACATTTACATATATCCTATAAAGTGATCACCCTGGTCAGTCTAGTACCCATCTGGCACTATACATAGTTATTTCCATATTATTGACTGTATTCTCTATGCTGCACTCTACATCTCATGGCTATTTTTATAACTGGAAATTCGTACTTCTTAATCCCTTCACCTTTTTTGTCCACCCTTCCAACCCCCCTCCCATCTGATGACCATCTATTTGTTCTCTATATCTATAAGTTTGTTTCTGTTTTGTTTCTTTATTTTATTTCTTTAGATTCCACACATAAGTGAAATCATATGGTACTTGTCTTTCTCTGTCTGACTTATTTCACTCAGCGTAATACCATGTTGGTATAATGCTAGGTCCACCCATGTTGTTGCAAACGATAAGATTTCTTTTTTTAGTGGCTGAATAAATATTCCATTGTGTATATGTGCTTTATCCATTCGTCTACATATTTCAGCGTCTTTTTTTTTCTTCTCCTCATTGTTTGCTGTAACACAGCTGTGGAGAAACACCATCTCCTGGCTCTCACAGAGTTTACGTGTAGTGGTAAGTGGTATAACAGAGGGGCTAGCTGGGTGGGGTGGGGTTAGATTTGGGGGTCAGGGTAGGCTTCTCTGAGGAGGTGACCTTTGCGCTAAGTCCTGAAATTTGAGAAGGAGCCCACCCTGTGAAGACCAGGGAGAAGAGTGTATCAGGCAGGGAGAACCTCCAATATGATGGTTCCAAAGTGGAAATTGAGCCTAAGATAGGACGCAGGAAGAGGCCAGTGTAGCTGGAGCATAGAGGTGGAAAGGGGTGTGAGGTGGGGTGGGAGTAGCGGGTGGGGGCCAGCTCATGGAGGGCCTCTCAGACTATGGGAATACGTTTCCATGCGAGAGTACAAGCGCCATGTGTAGATCATTGACCTTCTCTAGCCTGGGATCTTTCTGAGGGTCTTATTCACCTCCTTAGCCTGGCATGTAGTAAAAACCTGTGGCTTGAGTGAAAGTCTCCCTTTAAATCAGCCACCAGCAACACGCCCTGCCTAAGTCAAGAAGACTTGAAATTCACGGCTTCTTAGGAGAGTCTCCCAAGTCAGGTCCAACGGCTGGGCAGTTCCACAGGCCCTTACAAATGCTGTTTTTGGGAGGCATTGAGCCTTGTGTTACTCCTGAGTTACCTTACCTACGTAAACATCTGCCACACAAAAGTTTCCAGGTAGATAAAGTTAGCTTTGATGCCCTCCTGCCTTTCTTTCTGGATCCTTTTCAAATCCAACCTGAATCCTTGCATTTCCTTACGGAGTCCCTTCTCCATCCCCACTGCTCTTGTGCTGCTTCTTTCTACTCAGGTTTCTTGGGTTTTCCAAAAAACTACGCCCCTTATTTTCCAGCCTTTGCCTTATTCCCATGAAAATGTCTAGCCCCTTAGTGTGAACATTAGCAAGAAGGCAGTCAGATTGGAAAAAAATTCGTGCTAAGGTGTTAGGGACGAATATCACCATCACACTCATGAGGGTATTTGATTTTGTACAAAGGAAAGATCTGCACCCAAACTAGAGCATTTGCTCAGAGTATTTAGGACATGTGGCTGCCAAGGGATACGTTTTAGAAAGATAAGAGAAAGAACTAACAATGGCAAACCGTTCTGGACCCCCTAGCACCTGCTATGTGGATGCCTGCTTATGCTTAAAGCTGGTTTGGTTTCCAGATCTCAAAGGACAGAAAAGACAAATTTCCACTTTAACAAGTCAAGATTGAAGTAGCCTTGCGGTCTGAGGGCAGGATATGGAGTACAGTTTGATTCTCATGGGGCCTGTATGCTCACCACTGCATCAGCCTAATCCTAAACCAGCTTCTCGGATTGGGGTTAAAAATAACACCCCCTCCAAAAAAAGGGGATAAAGAAACATATGTTGGACACCTTCTATGAGTATGTTATCTCACTTACTTTTCATCATAACCCCATGATATAAATGCTAACATTGTCCCCATATTCTGGATGAAACTGGGGCTCAGGGATGTTTAGTGACTTTCCCAGGGTCACACACATTGTACCTTAAAGAGCTGAGATTCAAACTCAGGTCTGTCTGAATCTGAAGCTGTAATCTCCCTACTATGCCTCAGGGTTAAAATTTTATCCTACTTTAGCGTCAATCATCCTGGCAGGGGCAATCTGAGAATGAGCTGCCCTCTTCCACTTATCACCTTTGTAAGTTACTTCCTGTTTCTGGGCCTCAGTTTCCTCATCTGGAAAACAGGGAGATAGACTCAATTATCCCAGGGCCCCTCTCTACCCTGAACATTTCGATGCTTTCTTTGATACATGGCTCCTTTCTTAGATACAATGTCAGCAGTGCCCTGAGCCTCTAGTGCTTGGCTCTTTGGAAAGAGAATGGCAAGGGGTGGGCCATCTTGGACCAGCTTCAGGCAAGGCCTGGAGAGATGTGATGGCCAGGGGTGCATCCAGCTAAACCTGGGATCGCCAGGCAGAAGGACGGTCTGCGCACCTTGTGAACAGGGCTTGAGCCCGTGGCTCAATTAAAATTAAAGGCCTCCCCCCCGCCCCTCCCAAGGCACCTCCAAGGTGGTGAAGAGTATTGGTGTGTTTTTCTTCTTTGCTTTTGAAAGCCAGAGGTCAGCTCAAGTGTAACTCTGACAGATGACATCTGCTTCTTGTTTGGAAACACCCTTTTCAAATCCAACCTGAGATGGGATTAAGAGAACAGCTTGGCTCCTTTTCAGGACTGTCATTTGATGAACATCTCCAAGCTCATTGGAAGGAAGTGACAGAAAAGAGTGAGATTTCAAATTAGGGAAATTGGCGACAGGCTCTGCTCAGAATCAGCCTCCCCCACCTCCAGCCTGCAGACGGCGGAAAACAAAAGCTCCAGAGTAGGAAAGTGACACAGCGCCACCTCCCGGCGGCTGCCTGGCCAGTGAGGCTTCTGGCTGAAGCAAGGTCTCCCTAGGTTCAGGGCCTGCCCAAAGCTTGGGGAGGTTAGAGCTGTACCTGGGCTCCTAGGAGTTGAGGATGCGGAGTTGGCAGAGCTACATGAGTTGTCAGTTCATGATGTGTGTATATGTGTGTATGCACACATGCAGCCTGAGTGAACCCTGAGTAGGATTAACGTGTCTTATGAGGGGCAACTCCCTCCTTCACTTACTTTTAGGCAGATTTTTGTTTTGTTTTGTTTTTCTTTTTCTTTTTCTTTTGTTTTTAGGGCAAGATCATAGTGATTAGAATATGGACTCTGGAGTCAGATAGCCTGGGTTCAAACCTTAGTTTTGTCACTTAATAACTGCAATCTTGGGCAAGTTACTTAACCTCTCTGTGCCCGTTTCCTTTCCTATAAAATAACAGTAATAAGAGTATCAACCACAGAGGGTCACTGCAACAAGGAAAGAGTCGATACATGTAAAGTGCTTAGCACAGTGCCAGACCCATTATATGCACTAAATACATATTAGCTATTATTATTATTATATTAATGATCTATTAGATGAATAACAATTAATAATTATTCAATTAAACATAGTTCACATATATTTCTTTCTTCTTTACACCCACCCATTAGGCACATTTCTAATTTCTTAGTGGCTGATATGTTCCATGTAGATTTCTCCAGTTCAAGGAAAATAACGCTAAATCCACAATTTTGTTGAAATAATTGACCCTACCCAGATCCACACCCTGACTTTCGTATAGGCTCCCTAGCAGAACCTGAGAAAGAGTCTTCCTTGGGGAACATCTTTGTCTTTTGTTTTGTAAAATAGCCAGCAAGGCAGCTAGACAGTGGGTGCTTTTGAGTAAATCTGGGGAACCTAGATGGGCCTGGGAATGATATACACCCTCTTCACGTTGGACTGAGATTCAACTCACAGAAGAATTTTAGTCCTGGGTTTCCCCACCTCTATCTGCAGAGCACGCTTAGGATGCTGGTGCATCAGGAAGGGGTTCCATTTCAAGCCTTCCTGCTCCATTTGAACCAGAAGGGTCTCTCGGAAGTTCTGCCTTGGGGTCAGACTGGGCTCATTGATCCTGACGGAGAGTCCTCTCAACCTAGAGAAAAGATGGTGAGGCGACAGGCTGCCAAGATCAGAGGCTGGCCTTTCCGAAAGTCAACCATAAATCAAAGCCTCCAAGGTTACCACGCGTCACAGACACCAGCCCCAGAGTCTCTGGGGGGCACTGGGCTTGATGACAGGAGACCTCCTCTTTCCCAGCCCGTCTGCTGCAGGGAAGAAGACCAGCGTGCGGGCTGTCCATTGCCCCTGAGGAAGTTGTCCTGCTGTTTAATGAGGTTTAATTCACCCTCGCAAGGAGGGCCCAGCCCAAACATCTGTCTCATCAAAGGGGTCAGGGTCTGAGAGACACAAAAGCTTCCCTCAGCGCCTCCATTCTCTGGTTTTTATCGCTCCCAGAATCCATACCATTAATGTGCTGGATCAGACATTACTTTGCCACTACACATGCACCTGGGGAGCACAGCCAGGTTTCAGGACCAGGAAGGAAGGAAGGAAGGAAGGAGAGAGAGGGAAAGTCCCTTGGGTCCCCTTAGAGTTTGCACTTGGCCTCCTTCTGTAGGGTAGACTTAGGCGTGACTCATCTGCTTTAGAATGTTTTGTTAGCCAATCCCTGATTTTTTTTTAAACCTCCAAAGTCTCAAGATAACAGTCCCAAGGGAACTGGGAGAAGAGTCGCCATGTCTCAGGCCTGATAAATAATCTGTTTGTGGGGGACAGAAGGTGACCAAAAAGAGCAAATCCCAAACTAGAGATCTTCAGAGTGGTGCCCAAGCACCAGGAAGTCATGGGGATTTCTGCAGAAAACCAGGAAGCATTAATGTTTTGAGTTTACAGGTTTAAATTTTTGTTGCAACTACATCTGACCAGGGAGTTATAAGTAGTCCTGGCCATATTCTTTTGCTGTTTGACTTTGAACTGGTTACTCCACATCTCTGTGCCTCAATTTCCTCCTCTGTCAAAGGGACTAATAATACTGGTATGAGGACTAAATAACAAAAATTATGTATTTCATCTCATCTAGTGCTTGGCACATGGTAGGCACTTGATCGATGGTAGCCAAGTCACAAAAGTTTAAGAAAAATGTATCAGAAGAAGCTAAATTGAGAAATGCCTTTCCATTGAAAGTTTTGGTTTGTTTTTGTAAATTGGGAGAAGGCTGCCACTGTTTGACGATAGTAGTAGGGCATCATGGACCAGTTAGTACAGCAGTTTAGCATGGAGCCACTGTGCTAGGCCAGGGTTCTTCTCATCCTCCTCTGGGTGTGACAACATACCTTCTCTGGGTGTGACTAATAGCATGAGGATGCCCAACACACTGACACGAGCACAATCAGTGTCATATAAATGATAAGTTCAAAGCCCGACTCCATCACTCACCAACTTCATGACTTTGGACAAGTGATTTAAACTCTTGAGTCTGAGATCTAGCAATATTAATAGTATTTACACTGAAGGTTTGTAGAGGTGAGTGGGTGAATGTGATTGTGTGCACCAAACACTGAGGACAGGGCTGAGTCCTAAGTATGTGCTCAATTAAAAAGAAAACCAAGGTGGCTATGACTTCTGCATGATTTTCAGTCCCATCTATTACCCAACCCCTCTTTCTCCCACTCAGGGAAGCAATTTAGAAAGGAACATTGCTATGGGGATAACCTTACAACTGCTCAAAATTGTTTAAAGCTCATCTACACATATTGCTGCAGTCATCAGTAATACATTATTTGTGAACAACCTCATCACTAATATCGCTCAGAAGTCCTCAAATGCAGGTGGGTCCCATACTTTTCTCCAGGCTGCATGAAATCTGTATTTGTTTCCTATGGCCGCTGTAACAAATTACCATGAACTAAATGGCTTAAAACAACACAAATTTATTATCTT
>NW_017731394.1:475141-481411 GCF_001890085.2 Hipposideros armiger
TTCTTGACCTTGGTTCTCCAAAATTCATAGGGGGCATTCCTTTTTGAAGAGGAGTGTGGTGTGGTAGAAAATGAACTAGATCTACAGTTGGAAGATTGGTTCTTGACTCAGCTTCCTGTGTGTCCTTGAATGACTGACTTCCTTTTTCTGTTAGAAATGAAACAGGAGTGTGCTTGTGAAAGTACGGGAGGATTATTTTCATGAGACCAATGAGGTCTTGGGTAACAGGACTTAACACAAGATGGTCAAGCGGTTACATGGTCCTCGTGGCCGTGGCATCCTGCAGAAGAGCTGCTTCTGTTTTTCCCCGACAATGGAGCTGTCTGAAGACTATAAGGAACCCAGACCCGTGAGCTCGCTGAGTGTTGAGCTAGAAGGAGAGCACAGATTATCCGTCCTGTAGCCTTGGTTCTTAGGGAAGGGTGGTGACCTGCTGGAGGTCAAGACTGGTCCAGAAACTAGACCACTCTCCCAATTCAGTGCTCACCCAGGCCCTCTAAGCAGCCAGCCCTACTATAGAAAAGAGGGAACCGATTCTGGCAGAGTTGGGTAGGTGGGCAAAGGGGGCTGGCAGCTTTTCTTGGCAATGTCATTAAGCCTCAAGGACGAGATACCCTCCAGGGTGAGTGTGGGGAGGGTGATGGGTTGGAAGTCCAGAGATTTGGAATATGGTCATTTTTCTGCCACTAACCTTAGTCAAGTCACTTCAGGCCTTAGTGTTCTTATCTGTAAAATGAGGCGTTTGGGATGTATGATGTCTAGGGACTTCGATTCATTTGCTCAGTGAGTATTTATTAAAAGCCTGCCACCAGCTAGGCTCTGTGCAACCCTTGAAGATACAGTAATTTAAAAAATAAGGAAGACTTATGCAGCACTTACCATGCCAGACACTGTTCTAATAATTTCATAATCTTCAGAACAGCTCTATGAGGTAGGTACTACTAGTATTCCCATTGTGCAGATGAGGAACTGAGACTGAGAAGTTTAGTTCCTTTCCCAAGCTACAGAGCAGATAAGGAATAGAGCCAGAATTCCAACTCAACCTTCTGGCTCAAGCCTGTGCTCTTAACCTTTGCTGTCTTCACCCTCATGAAACTCACAGCCTAGTGATAATAATGACACTTGTTTATTGAACACCTACCACATGCTTAACTATGGTACTTTGCATTTTTCCTTGCATTTAATTTTCACAAGAATCCTATGAGGAAGGGGGTAATACCCCATTTTACAGGTGAGAAAATTAAGACTCCAAGAGGCACATAGCAGCTTGTAAGTGGCAGTGGTGGAACATGAACCCCACTCTGTTTAACTCCAATGTCTGGGCCATGAAGCTCTGTGCTATCCTGGACACAGCTAAAATTGAGAAAGACATGGAGGTCTGGGTCTGAGGAGCGAAGGCTGCCCGGCCATCCCAGGTAGGCCCTCAGTGGATTTTCATTCTGCAGCCTGGATTCTCCCTCTCACTGGCTGAGATGGCAGCCTCGCAGCCAGCTGGGACCTTGGCCATCCTGGGGTTGGTAGGAAATGGAGAACAGAGCCCTCTTTCTCAGCATCTTGCACCATCTGGGATGAACTCCTGACTGCAACAGCCTCAAGTAGACACAGAGCAGAGGCTGCCCTCATGCTGTGGCTTCAGAGACCCTGAAAGAGCCCCCCGTAGGCTAACTGATGCTGCCATGATGGGCAGTTTTACCCAGCAACTGCCCCTGCCAGAGGGGTTACACTTTACCCCTTGTCTAAACAGGCTCCTCAGAGCTGAGAGCAGGTTCTGGTGGACAGACTGGGACTAAGCTCTTGTGAGTCCCACAAACAGATTCACAGGGGAAAATGGAGAACCAGGTGCCCTATGCATGGGGTCAAGTTTCCACCCCACTGAGGTTTCAATAAATATTTGGATGCACAAATGAATGGATAGGTGACCAAATGGACTAATGAATGAATGAAAATGAACTAAGAAATGAAAGACTGAAGAAAAGAATGAATCCCTCAGCCAATGAAGAAATGAAGGCATGTGCTCTTTGGCCTCAGCCTCAGTCTGGGTCCTGGGGCAAGTGCATGGGGCGAAGGGGGGAAGTTCAAGAGCAGGACAAATTGCAGCATCCAGAGCGACCCCATCTGAGATGCCAAAAGGGGGTGCCTGGCTGGCATCTCACGGGCATTCCCACTCTGGAATGCTTCTGGCATCAATGTCACTCACTTGCCCCTTTGCCTCCAGGACTAGGTTAGAAGGAAGATCGGAGCCCCTCCCATGGGTACCCATAGGAGGGGAACCGCACCAGGCCAACCCTGAGTGAAGGCAGGGTCCTAATCCACTCCCTTCCCCCTCTGGGAAGCCACACAGAACTCTAAGTTAATTAAAGCCTCCACTCTGAGAAGAAGGGAATGTTCCATTTGGTAAATTTAGAAACAGCTGGTTAGTTTTACCCATTACTTTTGTGCTAACATCAGTGGAGCTCATTCAACTCTGTCTTTTTATGAAGCTGTCCTTCCAATGCTACCTGATAGCTACTAATTGCTGCAACTACATTTCTGAATTGCAAATTTTCTGCACTGATAAAAACTTTGATTGCCTGTCAGCTACACATAAGGAAAAGATCAGCAGTGCTAAATGAGGGGTTCCACGCTTGGATAATAATGCCTAATGAATTATTCAGGAAAGAATGCTTGAATGAAGCAAACAATTTGAAGGGTTACTAGCAGCCGTAACAGTTCAACAGGCAAAAGAACAAAAGTATCATCCTGAACATTACACTAATGATTAAAAAATGCGTATTAATTCTAGATTTGGAGAAAAAAGAAATGCCAATCTGATTTTAAAGGTTAATCATTATTTTCTCAGCAATGCTCTGATCTCTGGTGGTGGTGGTGGGGTGGGGGGAGGTGATGAAGGGGGAGAACCCTTTACCAATATTTTGGGATGTATAATATTATGACATAATAGAGTCACATAATTTCACACACATCATTTAAAAATTATAAATTTCAAATTTCACTGGAAAAGATAACACATAAAAAAACTAACAGTGCGGCAGCAAAATGTTCGCTCGAGAGAACTTTCTTGAGTGTACGGCAGCGCCAAAGCCAAGGACCCCCTCCCCGAAGCCGAAATAGTAAAATGAAATAAGATATATGTGATTAAGCATATGCAAATACATATCATAATTAGTGACTCTTTCTGGCGGAATTTGAATGTGTTTTACATATTTTGCAAGTGCGCTGGTGATGCCCATGGAAAATTCTTTCAAAAGCTTCTGCCTATTGGGCCTGAAACCCAAGAAAACAAACTAATAAATCAGGTTTAAGCTTCTGTCCAATACTGACACATTTGCTGCTTTCATAAAAAATATATTTCTACCACCCAAAGTGCTAATTTGTTTTGACAGATGCTGTGGAGTTGCCAAATATGAGGGGGGTGGGGGAGACCCTGGAAACTGTAATGCAAAATGGTATAATTAAAGATGTTAAAAAAATGGGAATGGAACTACTGTGATATTATGATATACCTGAATACTTAAAAATAGCTCTTCAGGGCTGCACTTAAAACATCTCAAGACAAGATCACCTGGAGAACATCTAAGATGGCATGGTACGGCACCAGCAGAATTTTAAGAGTAACTTTTAATTATGGACGATGCAGCCAACCACTCAACAACCTCCATGAGAGATTTTTTTTTCTTAGCTCAAAAGCCTGTGGTATTAGTCACGAATTAGTAATGTTATAAAGATGTTCAATGTCAAGATAACGCTCTTCGTTTCTGGCAGTGACGCTGCACGGTGGCTTGGAAGTCTGACTTCAGGAGAAGAGCTGACCATCTGCCAGGGCCTGCACACTCACAGATGACTAATGTTTTCCCCGGAGGACTGCATCTCCCTGTGTTTCTGTTGCTGTCTTTTCAATGTCACAAAGCGAGGTTGATAAACACATTCAAGTCACAATTAAAAAACATTTTCACTGACCGGTTGCCACCGATGATATCATCAGACAGCTTGGTCGTTGTTGTAAAAACACGTTTAATGGTGTTGATGCACAGGCAAGACAAAGCTCCCTTTTTATCTGGTCCTTACCTTGCTCTGCGATTCTTTAATGACACTCCCAGGCACTAGGAGTCTTGCAAGGAATTGCCATTTGGCATCAATCAGGAAGGAGGCTGGGGTTTTTCAGTCTAAGGCCACAGGCGGGAAGATCCATCTAAGTTGGAACTCACTGAGCAAAGTACAAAGTAGGGCTCAAACCAAAGCGAATCAATGAGCTATTCAGCTTTTTCCACCCTTGTGTTGTCAACACATCCAACCTAGAATGAAAAGCAGGGTGCTCTACTTTTTCTAGTCCTGACAAAATCAGATTATCCAGCTGCAATTCATGTCAACTTTATACGAAGGTCATGACACTGAGCTTAAAACAAGAGTAATCTATCTGTACCTCAGACCTTTGTTCTGGATGATGGAGGAGGGGCTGGTAGATGGAGTCACTGCTCACATTTATTTATGAACACACTGAACACTGTGCAGGTATGATGCCACTGAATCTCTACAACAGCCTTCAAAGTAGATAGTACCATCTTCTCTAGTTTACGGATGAAAGTATGGATGCTTACAGAAGTTAAGCTACCTGCCCAAGACCACACAAGGATGGCACTAGGATTTGAACCCAAGTCTGTCTGATGTCAAGGCCTAGATAAATATCTCAGCAGTGTACCTTTAGGTTCATTGAGGAGGCTGTGAGGACTCAGAGGTCATCCACTCTCTCATTTTACAGAGAGGAAACTGAGGCTTAATTATATGGAGAGAAGAGCCAAATCACTCTGTTAGCTGGAGGCAGGGCTGGGACTCATTCTCCCCTTCCACTGTGCTACCCCATCCTTCTTAAAGTGGACCATACAAGGAATGGATCCTACTTGGTCCTGCCCATGTGCGGTCTCAGAATCTCCTGGACTTTTTCCAGCCCTGCATGGGAGTTTACATTACAAGAGTGGTCTCAGCATTCTTGGGACTCTGAGTCCTGGGGCACAGCATGGGTCTGGTGTCATACTCCCTGCTTCTCAGTCATAGTGTTCTTAGAACAATATCCACCTCATGGTAAACTCCAAGTGTCCTGTGGAGAGCCATGACCTTGACTCACGGGTGGGCAGCCTCACTGATGACTCTGAGGGTGGAGGTTCCATGGTCTTTCAGAACAAAATGAGAGTAAATGTGCTAACCAGTAAGGGGAGGATTTGGACGTGATTAGGGAGCTTGGTTTACAGTGCAGTGCTCAGCAGAGATCAGAAGTTGCATTGTGAAGGCAGAAATCTGAATTTCAGTTTGGAGTCTTGGTCTTACCACTAGGTGACTGAGTGACTTTAGGCAAGTCACTTAACTTCTCTGAGCTATAGTTTCCCCCTCTATAAAATGAAGAGCTCATGGCTGACCCCCATCTGATCTTCTACACTTTGTCCAAGATAATTCAGGCCTCGAAACCTGGGAGCAAGACCTTTCAGGACTTTCCCAGCAGAAGATTCTGTTTTAGGTTTCCATTTGTGATATTGAGGGCCAGTCTTCCTGTCAATTGGAAATCCCAGAAGGAAAATAAAAATGTGGCCTTCTCCAGAGCCTAAGAAATACCTGCAGCACTCTTGAAGAGCTTTCAAACTATTCTTGAATGATTTTGTGTATCCGTTAAGATGACTTCATCTAGGGCTGTTTGCTTTAGAGCTTTGAGCTGTAATGTAAGGATCTCAGACGCAATCCTGAACAGCGCTCAGTGCTTTCTGAGGAAAATTAAGCCAGATGAAACACGAATCTCTTAAAATTCAACATAAAATATGCTTTATTCTAGGCATATTTTGTTCTTGACATACAGTTGGTGGTCATGGTGGAAGTGAGTGGGGGAGTAGTGGGGAGACAAGGACGAAGAGAGGACAAAAGCATTAAGAGAGAAAGAAACTAAGCCCAAGGCACAAAGCGTTCCTTACTTTCTCCTAATTTCTGTCCTCTTTATAAATATATGATTGCACCACCCGGCCACAAATAGTAGCTAACACTTATTGTGTCCCCACTACATGCCCGGCATATGTTAAACACTTTACATGTATTAACTATTTAATCCTCACAACCTATTGAGTTAAGAAATGCTATTAACCTTCCTTCTATAACTGAGGGAACAGAAAGATGGAGGTGCTGATAAACATGCCCAAATTCACACAGTAAGTGGCTGAGGCAAGACTTAAACTAGGCAGTCTAGTTCTAGAACCCAGTGTGTAACCACTAGGCTCTACTGCCTTCAGTACAATC
>NW_017731394.1:481681-511305 GCF_001890085.2 Hipposideros armiger
GGGCATTCCCCTTTTAATGACATAACAGAATCTGCGTCATAAAGAGCACAGTCTTCAGCCAGGTTAAGTTGTAGTTGGGCAGAATAGACTTGCCAATGTGACTGAGTTGTTGAATTTCTATGATTTGTTTAAAGGTCACCCATTCAGGAGCACAGTTCAGCTACGGGGTTCTGCATTGATTGCTCTAACCTCCCAATGCCACCTTGCTCTCTCCAGCTCCAGACATGCATCCCAGGCAGCCACGAGGCTTCGGTGAGCTGTCTGTTAAAATGCTAAATTGACTGCCACCCACCCAGTCCATTTCTGAGTGTACAGGGATTTGAACCTAAGCTGGCGAGTGAATTAACCCTGCGCCCTCTTGGCCCCTCGGCCCTCTAGGCAAACCATGAATCAAATGGAATCTCCCTCATGCTAAGAGGCTGCAGAGCTGTCATTCCATTGTGCTTCACTCAGGGTAAGAGGTCCCTGGAGACGATATAATGAGCGGGAGCTCCTGGGGCAGGCGGAGTCTCGGTACTGAGTGAACTCGGCAACATGGCTTCCGTGGCAGCAACACAGGCACTGGCATGTTTCTGGGCAAACACGATTTTTTATTTGTTTGTGTCATGAGGGATTATGTTGAAACTCACCGTTGAGTAGCAAGTGGTCGTCCACAGCCAGGTGGCCACTTCCCTAAAAAGCTGAGTGAACCCTTCTGCTCTCGAGTGCACAGGGGGTATTTTCCGAGTGGAAATGTCACCTCATTACTGCCCTGCCACAGAAAATAAACAGGAGAGGAGGTCAGGACCGGATAAGGCCATTACTAGAGAACTGTGGGGAACTCATTTGGCCCCTTCTGACTGTGACCCCACAGGAAGAAGGGAAAAAAGAAACTACCTTCTTGCCATGGAAATAATTTGTGGGCAATGTGTTAACCTCCAAACTTCATTGCTGGTCTGGAGGGATCCTTCACTTCCCTTACCCTTTCAGGCGCCAGCCACTGAGCAGAGAAGTCGAGTTAGAAATTCTCTGGAGTGAGTAAGGGCCAGACTGGGGGTCTCCTGGGATTTCTCTCTTCCTCCCAGTCTGCCATCCCCTCTCAATGACTCTGTTCATTTATTCAACAAATATCAAGTGCCTGCTTTGTGTTGGCTCTTTGGTAGGCATGAAGGATAAAATCGCTAAAACAACCCACAGACAAAAGTCTAGAAAGTGGTAGAGCTGTTAGTCCTCAGGAAACTTTGTGAAGCCTCAGTTTCCTCATCTGTATCATGAAAATAACAATATTTATTTAAATAAAGATGAAAGAACTGTCTCTAAGATCATCGAACCCTTTCTAAAATCATCCTTTTTTTTTGTTAAGTTGCTGAAGCTACCCAGCATTAAAAAATAAGCCATTTGTAAGACATCAATGAATTCCTGTCAGATGTCCCAGAAATTAGAATGGCAGAAGTTATGAGGAAAGAGATTTAGAAGTCAAAGCTGCAAAGTCAAACTCTCAAGATCTCATTCCTGAAATCAGTATACAAACTTCCATCAGTATCCAATGGCGCTGCCAACATTTGTTTTCAAGCCAAAATGCCTAGACCTCAGATTAACTGCTATTATTATAAATTACCAACATGCAATCCTTTTCAACCAATTTATACTATAGAGGTGTGACAAATTATTGATTACCTTAGGTTGAACCAAGACCAGTTGTAAAATTAAGGCCTTGCAAAAGAGTCAGTAAAAGACCTTTATGTACACACACACACACACATACACACACACGCGTGCGCGCACGTGTCCATTTTTAAACTGATGCTGTTGGAGCTAAGGAACCAGAAATGTCTAAGTTTTATCATGTCATTTACCTTTCCTCTTATCAGCTAAGGGACCACTCTTTAAGAAAAAAAAAAGTTAAATGGGAATGAAAATACAGTAAAATCCCAATGTAATATTTAAAATAGGGTTAAAAAATCCAGTCACATAAAATGGGGGGATGCGTATTGCGAGGTCAAGGAAATGACTGGGGTGAATTTTGCTACAGTAGATGGGAACCAATAGTGCTATATCCAAATTTGCCTTACTCATTGGACATGCTATCTCGTTATTTAATAGTAGCTAAGCCCTCCTATGAGAGTTCTCTGATAGGAGCTGGGTTGAAGCACATGTCTTAGGCCTTAATATCTCACTAGGGTCTTTTCCTCCAAATCTAACTGTTGCATTGAAGAGCTTACACTGTGCTTGTAGAATGAACTTGGCAAACTAGCCATTAATATTATTGCTGTTGTTGATGTAGTCAGTCATCTATTAAAATTGGATTGAGCCATATGTCCTCAGTAAGACTTGCAAAATCTCAACCAAAATTGCTGTAATGTACAAATCAACACATTCATTTTGTGGATCAGAATTTGGTGCAGAGCCTGAAGAGACCAAGTTCAAGTTTGTTTATTTCCTTCTCTCTCAAAGGCCTGCATACCTCCTGCAGGGCTTGTCTCTGCCTGGAGGGTGACAGCCCTCAGCTTGTTCTCCAAAAGGAGTCCCGTGCAATGTGGGGCTGAGGTTGACACAAGAGGCAGAACTGAAGGCTCTTTGCACCGACCCTGCTGCTCCAGGCAACCAGGAATGCATTCTCCCTCTCATTTTTGAAATTCCACCACAGTCCTGGGGGCCAATGGACAAACAAGGCACGCCCATGACATCCACCCAGGGTCACCTCTCTCTTCTGCTGCAAGGTTTTTGGACACTATCCTGCTTGATACTAACTCATTTCCAGACTCCCCCTTTTCCCGAAATCTCCACAAGCATGATTTGCCACCCTTATGTGGATAATCTTGAGAAATGACAGTTTTAGGTTGAACCATATGAAATTGCCATTTCTCTAGGTTTAAATGGTCAAATATTAGCAGTTTCATATGGTAGACTTAACGGTGGTAATTTACATCCAGGTAGCACTTTACAGTTTGTGAAGTACATTTACATCTATCATCTCATTAACCCTTATAATAAACATGTGAGGGAGGGGTATTGGCTCTACTTTACAGATGAGAAAACTGAAGCTCACAAATCTCACTGCGAACTTTCATTTGTTCTTTTGTGGGGGGCTCATCTATGAAGCTAGAGGCAGGAAGAGCCCAACATCCTCAAGGATTGTGGCAGCAGCTTAAAGGCTGTGGGACTGCGGACAGCAGCGGAGGGAGTCTGGCATTGTGGTATTGGTACAATTATCCCGTTTTACTGATGTCACCTGGGTATCCCAGACAGAAAGTTTGCCCGTCCATAGGACAGGAACTTGCACTCAGGTGTTTGGATGCTGATCGAGCATGATCTGTACCTTGTGGTGCCTCCTCTGCCCATTTCCCGACTTCTGGCCATTGCCAGTCAGTCACTGGCTCATCTAAATTCCCAGAGCAGTTTGACTGGGTCTGCACCCTCCTACCTGAGGGCTGCTCCATGGCCAAGGTGTCAACACATCCAAAATGGTGTGAGACATCCTTGTAATATACAACTGAGCATACAAAAGAGCAATAACAATAGTAGCAAACAATATGTCTCGTTCCTCTCCTATCTATAAAATTGAGAGGAGACTTCCACTTCCTCTCAAATTCCTGCCATCCAGCCCAGAGAGTCCCAAGGGCTACTCCATAGTTAATCTCAAATGCCATCAGGCGTTATCCACATTTTCTCCTCCCAAGCTCAGACATTGGCACAGACCTCCCAGAGATGGCTAGTGGGCTCCAGCAGGGTCACTATAAGGTCACTATGTTGGGCTTTGTCTCTCTTGGCCTTGATGCTGAGGGGAAGGTAGAAAAAGAAATATGAGTGGTGCCACCTTTCCCATTATTCTCAGCCAAGCTCACGTCTCTCTTTCTATATGTAACCCAAATATGCTCGGAGGTACAGGAATTGGACCATAGCCATTTCTATAACCTGTGATGGTCTCAAGTTCTTGGCACAATGTCTGCTAATTTCAAGGGCGTCTGTTCAGTGGTCCAGCTCCTGAATCCACACATGCGGCTTCTGTTTTGCCCGTGTATCCCACTCCTACCACCATGCAAGCCTAAACCTTGGTGCCTTCATGTATCTCCATGAGAAGATCTGAGTCAAATACAGTGATTACAGAGTGTAAAAAGGGGTCACGTTGTGGAACGCGGGGCGTTCTCTCTTCTCTCCTCCCCTCTGCTTTTTACTTCCTTCTTGGATTATCCCTGGAGGATCCAAATTCCTTTCCTCTATCGCACACTGAAGCCTTGGTGCCAGCCATCACACCCACCTGAGGCCTCATCCCCTACCCCAAGAGAGCTCATCAAGCCATTCCTTCTAACAAATTATGTGGTTTTGCTTAGAGGAATTCTGGAGAACAAAATTTCCTCATCTCACATTCAGAATGAGGTCTTTCCCATGAGGTGTCTTGGTTGCTCCTACAAGTGGCCCTCAGGAGGCCACCTCCCGGGGCTTGCAGTATGCCTGGTCATGTCTGAGTCCGCAACTGATCCACACACGACTTAGCCAGCTCCTCAGACTTCACTCTGGAAACAGGTGGATTTGTGAGGATATTTTGGGAAGGTTAGAAAGCTTTAAAAAAGTTTCAATGAAATGAAAACCTTCAATAACTGTGTATTGATGAATACAAGGTCTGACAATTAAGTTTGCGAACTCATCCTAGAAAAAGTGCTACATACCTCATTGCTGAATATCACTATGGTCACCTTCGAAGTACTCCCCTCGGGAAGCTGTGCACCAATGCCAGCACCTAGTCTACTCTTCGAAGCAATTTTGGAACTCTTTCTCTGGAATGGCCATCAGAGCTGTCATTGTATTACCCTTAATGTCCTGAATGTCATCAAAATGTCTTCCTTTCAATATTTAATTTAACTTCAGGTAAAGAAAGAAGTCACTGGGGCCAGATCAGGTGAGTAGGGAGGGTGTTCCAATACAGTTATTTGTTCACTGGCTAAAAGCTCCCTCACAGACAGTGCCATGTGAGTTGGTGCATTGTTGTGATGCGAGAGCCATGAATTGTTGGCAAAAAGTTCAGGTCATTTTTGACTAACTTTTTCACGCAGCCTTTTAAGCATTTCCAAATAGTAAACTTGGTTAACTATTTGTCCAGTTGGTACAAATTCATAATGAATAATCCCTCTGATAGCAAAAGAGGTTAGCAACATCGATGCAAACAGGTTCGCGAACTTAATTGTCATAACTTGTCTTCACTTTAAAAAGAAACAGGCTCTTAAAAGCACCTATACAGGATCTCAAGGTCGGCACTCTCCCCAGCCACACCTTTTTTTTTTGCACAGTAGAGTCAGGGATTTCAATAAGGAATGAATGCACTAGAGGACTCTGACAAGGAACCATAAGAGCTAAGTTCTAGTCCTTTCCAAGCCACTAACCAGTCGGTGTGGATTGGGGGAAATTGGAGTTTCCCCAGCTTCTGATGATAGCGATGGGGTCATGTTTACAGAAATAGTTCAAATTGTTCCCGCCTGATCAGGTAAGACATCCATCCCCTGTGTGTCGCCCTCCTTCTCAGCCCTACCCCTACCAAATATTTCTGAAAATCCCTAGAGGAATTATATTATGTATGTAATTATATATGTACAACATAATTTATCTGTCTTTAGGGTATCTGGGGACACTGCTTCCACTTCTGATGGCTCCCATAAGGTTTCGTGGTGTCCCCTGTGGGCTACCAACCTCCTATTATTTTGATAGGCCCTGCCACAGAAAAGCCACATGTCTCATGCCGGTGATTCCATGTGGTCAGTCCTGAAGGGCTGCCTTTCCCTGGGGGTCACACTCTGTAAGTGGTTTCCAAAAACAGTGCTTGTCGACTTTCATTGACAGCTCTGTCTGAGGTGGAATGCCAGGGTAGAGGTTTCATCCCTCTGGGGACAAAGGAGTGGCTCCTGGGTCAGCTTGTGATGCTTGGCTCTTTCCCACAGGGTAAGCTTTCTCCAGGATACTCCTCAGCATTACACAGAAATAATCATGGCAGATGATCCCCTCCTGCCAGGCATGCACATACAGGCCTGCACCTAGGAGTGGGCTCATTGAATGAGAGTCCTGCTCTGTCAAAAAGATGTGGAAAGTGGTCTGGAAAATAGGCCCATCATTTACCCCCCTGGATCTCAGTTTCCTCACACACAAAATGACTGGAGCAAATCAGTATTTGAAGTCAGGTTTCTTAAAGTCTAATTTCATACACTAAAATGTGCACTTTTTAGGTATAGAGTTTGATAACTCTTGATAGTCATTTAGCACCATCATACACGAGATAAAGGGCGTTTCCATCACCCCAAAATTATGCTTGTGCCTCTGTACAATAATTCTTCTCCCTCCCTCCCCAGACTTGGCATCTACTGCTCAGTGTGCTGTCTCGAAAGTCTCCTTTCCCAGAATTTCATACAATGGAATCCTGTATTATTATCATGGGATACGAGTTCTGTATACACTCTGGATTCAAGTCCTTTCTCAGTTATGTGTTTTGTGAGGGCTTCTTTTTTTTCAAAAAATACTAAAAGATTTCAAGGACTCCCATATGATCACAGTGTATAGTACTAAATTATCCTTTGAGACAGTACACAATAACAAAAACTGCTCCTTTTAAGCCAGTGCTTTAAATGAATTTGTAGTTTATTAATCACAACAGAATGCAATACATTTTTCAAAGAGTCACACATGGTATTTACTCAGCTAGTGAGCTACCTTTGGGATGCTAATGAGATGCAACGGCCCTTTCTCCCTGTGGATCACACTATAAGCAGTTGATTCGGGCTTTCCTTGTGGCTTCCAGCATCCCTTGCAACAGCTCCAAGGTTCCCCAGATGTTCATAATCCATATGAGGAACCCCAACACCAGTGACCTCTGGGGTCCTTTCTAGTTCCACAAAACCTACAAATCTCACTTCTCAAGACACAAGGATTTGGGTGCTCCAAATGACGATCTTTGGAAGAACCAGAAAAACTTATAATGCTTGTGCTGATATTTGAAAAGACAGAGGGGGAAATATCCTTGCCTGGGATTGGTGGATCCCAAAAGCTTCTCTTTTCAACCTTATCTGTTCATGTTTTAGGATCTGAGAGTCCCTCCCCAAGTGAGTCGATCCAATTTGGTTCTGAATCAACCGGTCCATGCCTGCCTTCTCTCTGTGGGCTTCACCGCAGACTTCTCGAGCGCTTCCCACGAACACACTTAATTGGCCATGTGTCAGCTCAATTGCTGAGCTGATGTAAGTCATGATGAATCTTTCCTGCTCTTTGCCCCTGGCCCCAGCTTGCCACATAATTCTGTATCATCAGCACTCACCATGAATTTACATTTGTTCTTTTTTTTCTGGGTCATTTATAAAGCTAGAGGCAGAAAGAGCCCGAGCTATAGATTCTGTGTTTTAGCCTTTCCACTTTGCTGTTGAATGTTGATAACAGCAGCAGCCATATATTTGTGCGATTTGTGGATGGAAAAGGGGGTCACGGTCAAGAGATAGTTTAGAGAGAGATTTGGTGACTCATGGGCAAATTGGTGCAAGACAGAGATCTCTGATGATCGTTGGCTGAATAGTCAGTCACAGGGCAATTCTATCAACTATGAAGGTGAGAGTTGGGTGGAGAAAGAGAGAGATAGATCATGAATTCAGTTTCAAAAATGTTGATTTTTTGAGAAGTCGGTGGAGATACCCAGGAAGAAGTTGGATAAACAGGTCTGCAGTTCAGATGCAAAGTCTGGGCTGGACAAAGAAATTTGAGAGTCATTGGGACGTAGCCATGGGAGTAGAGGAACTTGTCTAGGGTTTTGTAAATGGTGCTCAGGGCTATGAATGACTTGTTGTCTTCAGCCTTTCCAGAGGGCTACAGAAGTGACTGAGATGTATAAATTTCATATCCACCATGAGCAAGGAGCCTGTATCTACTCTGTTATGGGTATGTCAGGGAGCATGTATTTCTATATTTCTTTTTATTCTCTCCAAAAGAAAATCGACGAAACACTACCAAACAATGCAGATCAATAAAATGGTGTTGCAGAGCTGTAAGAGGTGGTGACATGCACCCTTACAGCCAATATCTCCACTGGATGTAAGTGTCCTTCCTCGGTCACCTTCTCTCCTGCCATCACCAATGACCTTTCTCCACTGCTACCCTTCCATCATAAAATGCTCAGTTGGTCCTTTATTGTTTAAACAATTCAGCTCTAGCTCCTAATTTACACATTCCTTTTAGTAAAACAAAACCCCTGCAGTTAACCAGGCTCACCTTCTTATAAAGAAATATAACACCAATAGTCTTGATATAGCATCCCTCTTAGGGGTGCTCCCTCTGCCCCACCTTAACCAATACGAGGCATAGTGTGGGGTTACAAGCAGGGTTTCTCAGCCTTGTCACTATTTACATTTGGGGCTGGATAATTCTTTGTTGTGGTAGACTGTCCAGTACATCGTAGGATGTTTAGCAACATCCCTGGACTCTGCCTACTAGATGCCAGTATCACACACCACCCTCCACCCCTGGGTGATTTATCAATTCCCTGAGATAGAATTCCAACTCCACCATGCACTAATTTTGTGACTTTGGGCAAATGTGCCTCCATTTTGTCATCTATTAAGTAGATCTGCTTCAAAGAGTTGTAGTAAAAATTAAACGATTTAATACTTGCAAAAGACTCAGAACATGGCTTGCCTTGTAAGAAGTGCTCAGTAAATGTTAACTCTTATTATTATTCCAAGGGGTATACCAAATATTCCTTCAGGCCCATATAGAGCTTTCCCCAAGAAGATCTCTGGTTAATATGATTTTCTTTTTTCAATGTAACTTAATATTTTTATTCTTAACCGACTCTGAAAGCCTCAGAACAGCCCTGTTTTCAAAAATGGATTTAAGTTTTAATTCAGCTCAGTGAACAAAGACCAGTGATTTTCAGGCATCAGGTTGTCCCTTTGGCTCTAATCTACCTGAGAGTAAGAACTTGTACGTAAAGGAAACAGCTTGAATGTGCATCCTACGTGCAGGGCATCCTCCCGTTCACCTCTGGGAATGTGTGTGTATGGTCATGTCTCTTCTGGACGCCTTTGCCCCGATTCTACCTCTGAATTCTTGATCTTCTCACCTGGCATGTTTCACCTGTCCCCTTAGCCCTGCATCCCACACGAGAGATGGTCGGTCCTTTCCTTTGATATTTCCAGCAGGGAATTGTGTGTGGGAGAGTTTTTGCTGGTGATTCAGAAGTCACAAATGGCAAATCACTTCAAGTTGAACATTAGACATTCCTATATTTAAAAGTCTCTTGGCTGTACCCATTCCTGGGAGCTTTTCCCTGGCTGCCCCCCTGCTCCCGCCCCAGGTCCCATCCCCATTTCATCTTTCAGAACCTTCTTTCTGCCTCCTCCTCTCACCTCTTTCCCAGCGTGTCTTTGTTCCTGGGATCCTCACCTACTTCCTCAAATTCTTTCTTCACTCTGTCGAGCAATTTGGTTCTATTTGTTCCACTCCTATGCCACAGCAATATTTAAAGATGTGTTACACAAAGCAGTGTGAAGGACTTGGTTCTCCTCTGGCTGTTCATAAGTCTCTCCACTGGACCCTAATTCTATTCTTGACTGTCGCAAACTTGTAGTTGACTACCTTCTTCACCACCAAGAAGGAAGCATTCACCGGCAGGTTCGAGAGAGTCAACATAAACTCATCTAAACAACAAATTAAAAATTCACACATTTCCTCCAACTTGCAAATTCTACATGCCTCAGAAACTAGTTCCTCTTCCTTTCAATTCCATGCTGTTAATTTCATCACCTCTCATCCCCTCTATAAAAAGTTAGAATTGGGGGGGCCGCTTAGCTCAGTTGATTAGAGCTCAGAGCTCATAACACCAAGGTTGCCAGTTTCATCTCCATGCCCTCCACAACTAGATTGAAACGACTACTTGACTTGGGGTTGATGGGTCAAAAAAAAA
Source organism: Hipposideros armiger (assembly GCF_001890085.2). Taxonomy (NCBI): domain Eukaryota; kingdom Metazoa; phylum Chordata; class Mammalia; order Chiroptera; family Hipposideridae; genus Hipposideros; species Hipposideros armiger. Next base: position 491,589 of record NW_017731394.1, read on the forward strand.
AAGTTAGAATTAAAACCTGTGGTTTCGTTGAGATGAGTGAGTGAACTGGCTTTCGGTCCTCTGAATGGGGAGGTTAGTATCTCCACTCCTTAGACATCAAACCTGAGGCTCAGAGAGTACAAAATAATGGCCCAAACTTACACCGGTGCAAAGGGAGTATGCAGGGCTCTGAACAGGTCTGCCTGACTCCACAGCTCTTCCGTCTCACCGCTGTCTCCCTTGGACGGAAGGCACCCATAAATAAAGAGCTCATTCTTCATCTTTTCTGCTGTTTGACCCAATAGCGTTATCATCTGTGTGCTGCTATGATTGTTTATGTTGACCCGGCTGGGGATGCTCTTTGGCAAGAAGCCCATTTGAAAGTCTGTTTCCTTGCTTACTATTGTAAATTTTTTAAGCTCTTGGCTTACATAAGGCTCTCTTCAATCATTGACTTGGAACTTTTAAATCCTAACGCCAGCTACACAAAAGAATTCACCAGTATTGCTCCTTTTATATCAAGTTCAAAAATGTGCAAAATGAAACAGAATGTTCAAGGACATATCTCTAATAAAACTATAAAGAAAAGAAAGAATGTGTGTGTGAGCTAGCAATTGCCACAAAAATGAGGTACAAGGAATCACCTAAAACTCAGCGTCTTGAAACCATAGTCCCTTATTTTCGTGGAACTGGGGGTTCGCTGATCTAGGCTGTGCTTTGCTGGGATGACTCAGTTCTGCTCCACATGTGTTTTGTCCTTCTCCCCAACGCGCATATTATATTAGTCCAGGCATGTTCTTTTTATGGTGATGGAAAGGTACAAAAAAAGTTGGAACATGGAAGGATATTGAAGCCTGGGCTTGGAACTGACCTATCATTTCTGATTCCTTCTCCTGGCCAAAGAAATTTACATGGCCAAATTTTTAAAAATAGAGAAATGGGCTCTCACCACAGTGGTAGGGCTCTACAAAGGTACACAGGAAAAGGTGTGGATACAGTGAGGGGTAAAGAATTGGGGCTGGCGGTGTAATCTGTCACAAGACAAAATTCAGGATAATATTTACCCCTGGGGTGGGGGTGGGGGCAGGAGTGTTTACAACCAGGATGTGAGGCACAAGGGGCTGCAATGATTTTGTGAATGTTGGGGTCCTTAAGCTGCCTTGTAAATGCATGGCCACTCATTATCGTGCTCTTTATAGTTTATATATTCTATGTATGAAATATTGTTTGGTAATTTCTCAAGTTACTGGAATCAGATAAATAATAATAGTTACACATTGGGAATCTCAGATTCTATACTGTATCAGCTTCATTTTTAAAATTTGTGCTTCTCTTTCCTAATTTCTGATTTTCTAATTTTGTTTAAACTCACCTGCCAATATAAGTAATGGTTTGGTTATCTAATATCTGGATAGTAATATCATCAACATGCGTATTTATAATCTTAGAACATTGCTCACACTTTTTAAAAGATGCAGCCTTTACATTCTAACAGAATTCCTTTTCCTGAGTTTCTTTCAACATAAACTCATCTAAAACCACAAAGTGTTGTCCTGGCAGTTGTTAGTCTGGATTGATTAGGTTTGATCTCTGGGTTAATTTCACATGTAATCATATTATAGTTAGTCACACCTAGTGGCTCTATTAATTTAGATGTATTTGCACTTCCTTACCTATTAATTACAACCACCTCTGAAGACTGATTGGGTCTCAGCTACCCAAGAAAAGCAATCCCCATGTATCAGGGAACAAATTATTGCCTTCCACACTAGGAGAACTTGGTTGACTTGGAAGCTCTGTAGGAATATTATTGATGACATCTTTATTCTCTTCCTTCCTTGCCGATGAATGGTACACCTGCGAAATGCACCAGAAATACCCAGGCCAGATCTAAACAGACTGGCAGAACTTGCTTGGACATTGGCCTGGGAAAGAAACAGTGGGAGAGGCACCTAGATAACATCAATGAAAGTTTCATTTGTAGGAATTAAAAAGTATGTATTTGGTTGAGTCCTACTTCACGTAACTTATTCATCTTTCTCTTTGGATTTGAAGAATATTCACATATTCACTGAGTAACTAAATTGGGGCATATCCTGGATAGAAAACCTGAAGCTCGATCTGCACTTTAATCAGCAAAACACAGCACCCACACTCAAAGCATGAACTACTTGTTGCCCAAGTCCTAGCCAAAGCCCTGCTTAGAGAAGCACTATTTAGGGAGTACTATTTGAAGGTCTTGTGGTTCCATCTATTCCTCCAAAAAATATATCTTTAACTTCTGCATTCAGGCACCATCAGAACCACACCTACATGGCCCTTCAAAGCACTGTTTTTACCAAGGTGCAATTTTGTATTAAGTTGCCAGTTCATCTTGTGAAATGAAAACGACATTGAATTTATTGTGGGAAGAGTTTTGGATGTTACAATTCACATTTCTCAGTAGATGAAGCCCTGCACAAGAAAGTTCTGTTTGTTCTAGGTTCTGAGAATAGCTCAGCATCTTCTGAGCGACTCAACATATCCGCATAGAAAATTGGAATCATATAATGGATTGAGTTTCCCTTTACACTCTGGCCACTAGGAAGCTCAGAGTTAGGTTTGAGGCTCAACTGCAGTAAACGTTTAGGATGTTAGCATCTGCATACCTGCATCCTAACTCTCTTCTCTATCTTCACCATTTATTTGAGTTTATACCTTTATCTGATTTTAGGTTTAGTTTTTGCTAATGGTTTTTAGTGTTTGCTAATACCCAATTTTATTGTATGTCTAACATTGGAGAACACAATGGGATGTGAATAAGTAATAAACAACAAGAGTAACCTTGAAGATATTAACTACAAAAATCTGTAAGTATGGATGGACAGGGGTATGGATGGGGAGTCAGGCTGGGCACCCTGCAGCCTGACTGTATGTATGAGTGTCTCACTCTATAACATCACCCAAAGGCAGAGTCATTACCTTATTAACAGGTAGCAAAGCCCTCTTCCCCTGCCTCCACAGCCTGATGCTCTTATTTCCGTTATTCTAAGGCTGTTGCCCTTTCCTACCCCAAACTCCAGGAAATTCCTGGGAACACATTGAAGCCACAGCATCAGGATGCTCTCTGTGCTTGCATTCAGGCACCCTCCACCAAGTTCCTTCTCTCACCTGCATGAAGTCCAGCATCAGGAAGACTCCTTTCTGTCAATAGGAGAGGACGGGCTGGACCTCCAGTCACAGGCAGTAGGTCTGGGAGGGTGTTCTCTGCATGGCTGCATGTAGCCCTGGAAGTTTTGGAAGGAGCAGAGAATACAGTGCAGTGGAATAGCTACCCCAGTGTGCTCTGATACATTTCATGTCAATGCAGCTTGCATTTACTGAGGCACAGGGCTGGGCACTGTGGGGCGATGCACAGAGGAGACAAGGCTGGACCTCCAGGAGCTGCGGGATCAATAGTATTGTCTGTTAGATCCCAACTTTAAAAGGTTTTTGGCACTGGAAACTCTTTGTCTGACAAAATCTTGCAGTTTCACCTTAGGAGGCAGGAGCAGAGCTGTCCTGGTTGGAGTGGACGAGGCTTTCAGGCCTGTCCGGCCAGATGTCCCTTTGCCTCAGTCTCCTTCGCTTCTGGGTAGAACCCTGGGGTTCCTTGGAGAACAGTCTGGAAAACATGAATATGGCCACACCTAGTGGTTAACTCACTAGTGCTTGATCTTGAGGAAGTAACTTAACTTCTTGGACCCTCAGTCTCTTCATCTGTAAAATGGGGATAAAATTTGTACCTACTTCATTGGAGTTGTCATGAGGTTTAAATGAGCGAATGTATTTGACATAGTAACTTAATAGTGACACTTATCAGTAAGTGATGAGTACTAATAAGCTATAGCTGTATCCTATTAAGGACTTATTGCTACTGGTCTTTTCAATGAACTGAAAGAGTTGAATTCAGTAAATGAGGGAGCTCAAGCTCTGTCAGTCTGAGACCTCTCAAGGAAGAGGTCATTTTTCCAGTCAAGGAGATGATATAAAAGCAGCCAAACTATCAACCTGTAAATTAAGTACTAACTCATATAAGATATATACATTTTTAATCACCAAAAAATCACATTTGGATTTTCAAAAAGCAATGAAACCCATTTCTGGGTGAAACTGTGGCAGAATGATTCTGGGCAGGCCCTTTGACCCCATGAGCCTTTACTCTCCTTTCTGAAGAATGGAGGCCATGAACCAAGCTCGGTTCCCAGAGTTTCCAGGAGGTTCAAATGAGGCCTCGAATGTGCCAAGCGTCCTTCGAGCTGTTTGTCAAAAAGCCCCAAGGAGCCCTTGGCACCTAGTAGGCGTCAGTAAATATTTGTTGCATCTGAATTCTTTCCATCTGGGAAGCTCTCCAACGTCCTGGAATCCCCAGCTCTCCCACCAAGCAGGTCAGAAAAGCAACTTAAAGGATTCATTTTAATGTCCATTTTTCCACTTTTTCTCCTGAAAAACCACTTACAAAGCTGCCAGCTTTCTCATTTGGCTTTTTCTGGCCTGGATGCATCTTATTAAGGGTCACTTCATCCATCAGCATAAGGAAGACTCCATTCTGTCAACAGGAGAGGAAGGGCCTCCAGTCACAGGGCAATGGTGGGGGGGGGCGGGGGGAAGAGAAGGGAGGGAAACAGCCACAGGACATGTTTAATTAATAAAGAACTACAGTTGAGAAAGCCCAGGATTTCCAAACAGTCCTCCCCCCACCCCTAAACAGCTAATCATTGGATGGTGAGGAAGCAGGTGCTAATTCATAAAGCCTGTTCATTCACTCATTCATTCATTCATAACTGTTTCTTGAGTGTCTATTATTCACTGGGAATAAGAATACTGAGCAAAAATGTACACCCACTACCCTGTCTTCCTCGTTTACAGTTTGGGGACGGGGGTGGGAGCAGACACATTAATCAAATGGTCATAGCCATGATTAGGGCTATGGTGCATGTTCAGGGAAGACTTCTGGTAAGTGACACCTGATCTGAGATCCAAAGGAGCCATTGGAGAAAATGAGGGGTGGTGGAGAATTGGGGAGAGGGTTCAAAAGAACATCATATGCAAAGGCCCTACAGAAGGAAGAACGTTTTTTTGGAACGTAGACAAGCAAGATCAAGAAAGTTTACTTGCTTTTTGGTGAGACCCTTAGGCTGGGGACATGCAGGTCCCCATATAGAGCCAGTCAACTCAGGCAGGAGTCAGTAAACTCGGATTCTAGTCCTGGTCCTTCTTGGACCTCAGTTTTTCAGCTGTAAAATGGGGTTAAGGCCCTTCTTATAGCTCTACGGGGAGGGTAAGAAGTACAATGTGTCTTTGTCACCTGAGGATGAGGGGAGAGCAGGTACCTAGATGTCAATCCCCCTCTCCCATGGAAGCGGGCTGTCGTTGGGATTTGGAGCTGCGATCCGGGGCGTCCGCGCTTCCCAGCCTGGAAACTGGCCACCACAGCGGGCTTGAGGTCGTCCCCTCCACCCGCCTGCCCGCAACATATGCGAGAAGGAAAGTGCTACGAACGCCAAACGGCCGCCCCCCGCCGGCGCCATCTGCTCGGCTGCGCCGCCCCTGCCCCGCGGAACCACGGCAGCTGCGCGCTCAACCCGCCGCCCGCTCTGACCGCGACCGGATCCCCGCCCTGGCCGCGCCCAGGACAGCGCCTGCCCCGAAGGCAGCACCATCCCCTGGGTGGCCGGGCGGAGGGTGGTGGGCGGGCGCTCGGAAGAGACACCTCCAGAAAAGCCCTCCAGCCTACCGCGAAGCTGGTCCAGGTCCAGCCATTTCTCCTTTGCTCGAGTTTCTAGTTCGCTTTTAAGCCAGGCCATAGCTTGTTTGGACACGCCCTGGACAGGCATCCCAGAAAAGCATTCATACCTGTCTCGGGAAACAGATAAACGAGAGTTCTAACATCGACTCTAAAACGACCTAGCTGTGTGCTATTGGGCAAGTCACTTAACCTCTCCAGGCTTCTGTTATGTCTTCTGCAAAATGGATGCAGTAAGACCTGTCCCCTAGGATGCTAGAAGGATTAGATAGGAAGTCCCTCGTAAAAATGTTTAGCACAATGCCTGGCACGTGAGTGAAACTTAACTGCTAGCTATTCATTTTATTCAAAGCTTACCTTCCTGGGGCTTTATGGGTGCTTGCTGGATTTCTGTAGCTCCTTAAAATTTCTACTTGCTGTGGCATCCGTACCCATTCACCCTCCTCTTCAAGCATAGATGGAGAGGCAGAAAGATGCCTCTCCTTCTTGGAACAGTCCCTGTCTGTGAATGGCCAGGGCATTGGGGGCTTCCTGGATTCCCCACCTGCTCCTGACCATGAATGAGACTCAGTTTGCAAGTGGCTTTTGATGAGTGCCCAGAAACACCCTTTTGTTATCAAGTCCACCAAAGGTCCCGCCAAAAGAGTAACTGGTAGGAGACAGTGACAACAAAACATGGACTGAGAACAGGGAAACAGAAAATGAAGAAACTCAAAGTAGGGAAAGGGCTACTTTATTATATTGAAAATATATTCATTATATTGAAAATGGATCATTCCAAGACTTTAACCTAATGCAGAGGTCATCAGAGGCATGGGTTTTAGTCAAACTTCTGTCATGTACTAGCTTTGTTACTTTGGGCAATTGCATTAACAAATGTTCATTGAGTGACTACTAGGTGCCAGGCACTGTGCTAGGCTGTGGAATTACAAAAGTAAATAAAACCTAGACCTTATCCTCAGGAGTTTACAGTCTAGTGGGAATTAGGCAACACATGGGTACCTTGGTGGAGAATGCTATGGGGCCCCAAAGGGAGGCTTGCCAACAACGTGGGGGTTCAGGGCAACTCACTGAGCCTCACTGTGCCTCATTTTCTCCATCTGAGGCTGGGAGCTAACAATACCCACCTGGAAGTTTCATGAGAACTAGCAGCTGATCCTTTCTTCGCCCCTGGAACCTGATTTCCTACCCCCCACCCCAAAAGCCCAGCACATTCTGCTCTCCCTCAACATCCAAGTCGCTGCCACAATCCTTGAAGACTGATAGGAAGAAAATATGAGAAAACACAATATTCAGAAAACCATCATACAGCACAAGAACTATGCATCCATGTTACAAACACTGATGTCAAAGGTTACCTGCTATACTCTATGGTACTTTGAGCACTAAACAATATGAATGGATAATGATGATGGGGGCAGGGAGAAGGTGAAGGGGAGGGGGAGGTATGATATGGAAGAAGAGGATTTGCCTCTAATAGAAGAGTGGGGTCATACAAGGGGTCGCAATCATCTGATTGCTTTTTAAAGGAATGCATGATTTAACAATGTGGGTTTTTAAAAAATTTTTTTACTGGGGAATTGGGGGTGGGGAACAGACAAGTTGCTGTCCTTTTGTTCTTCAGTCTAGTTGTGGAGGACGTTGCTTCACTGGCCCATGCTGGTATTATCATTGCACTCTTCCTGGGTGAGGACGGCCGCTCATGGTGGCTCACCTCAGCCCACAAAAGCTCATGCCCACTGCTGGCCAGCCCCACTGCAGCCCACGCCATTGCCAGCGACTCACAGCAGCCCAGCTCCAGGTCAAGCTGTTGTTCACCATCTTAGCTGTAGAGGGCGCAGCATCACTGGTCCATGTGGGAACCGAACCAGGGACCTGCTGCTCGGAGCTGGTGTCCCAAGCCAACTCCCAACCAGCGTGCCACTTGGCCGGCCAAACAATGTGTTTTAAGCACATGCTCTGTGCCAGATAGTGAACAGACCAAAGTCTCTGCTCTCAGGAACTTAACCATTCCTAGTGTTTGAGTGCAATCAAGGCTACAAATAATATGAAGTGACTGATGATAAGTTCTCTGAAGAAGATAGAAGACTAAGGGGTTAGGGAGTGATGGGGAGTGCCGATTTATGTAGCAGCAGAGTGTGTTAATCCTAATGCTCCTACAATTTTTGGTCTGAACCTAAACATCCTTATGAAGAGAAGCAAATCATTAATATCTAACTCTAGGTAATATATTCAATTCTTCCCAACTTTTCTGAAACGATCTTGTATTAGATTATATAGGCAAAACGAACATTAAAAAAATGACCTTAACCTCATTCAGATTCAACCAATGCAACATGTTAATATACAGGAGGTGCCAAAAAATGTATACGAGTGGACACTTTGTTCAGCGTTGCTCAAGCAGTCATTCACCATAATCAGAAGTGTCTGGATGCTGATGGTAACCACTTTGAACACTTCTTGTAACTGCAAAGGTCAAATGTGACTTGTATTCATCTTTTGTTATTGGTATATATTGAGTATTACAATTTTAATACAGTTTATTTTCTTAAAATGTGTATACATTTTTTGCACCCTCTGTATATCCTTCCAGAGTCTTTTCTATGCACATACTATATATTCTTTAAAAGGGATCATAACATAATATTTACCCCCATTCTTAATTAATTCCATGTTCACAGGGCCATCATTATCTTCCCAGGGACTTTGTACCTCTATCAGGCAACAGAGGAGCAGTGAAACAAGATGGTGCTCCTGAAGGGAGGTGGTGTACTCTTCTGGGGCAAACTCCCTGAAAAACAGGTAGCCCAATGCCCTAAGTTTGGGGGCTGCTTAGAGTTTACATCCAGCACTCAGAATTACTCCACACTAGGGAAGGTCAATCGTTTTTATGTGTCAATTAGCTCATCGTCTTTATAAAATTACTTACTTGACACAATTTAAGAGACCCTGCAGGTCCACCACTTGGAGTTAGTGTGATCTGGAGCAATTGCTCAAGGTTTCTGAGGCTTGATGTCCTCCTTCATGAACTGGGGATGATAATAATACCCGCCTTGAAGGCTCATTGCAAGGACTAAATGAGGCAATGTGTAAGGATGGGGTTTGCTGAAGCAGGAGGATGCTTTATCCACAATAGATGATAAGTGCCAGGACCTTTGCTAAGCACTTTGCATATTTAATCCTCAAGAGAGCTCAGTGGGATAGATATTATCATTCCCATTTTATAGATTTGGAAACCAAGTGGGTAAATAATCTGTTCAAGAAAAGGAGCTTGATTTGGTACTCACCCCAGGTCTATCTGAATCCAAAGTCCATGCCTTCAAAGACCACTCCATTCTGCCTCCCCAGCTACACGTAACCTGGGGAACCATGGCAACCCAAATATTCCATTGGCATTTTAGTGCCCAAATGCACCCAACCTGAAACGTCCACTAACTCATGCTGGAAATCTAGGCCCCTTGAAGAATCCTCCTCCCCTGACGTTTCTGGATCTCTACCAAGGACTGCAATACATTTGTCCAGATCAATGCTTACTGTCGTGTCTAGCTGAGCTGGCGCTCTAGAACCTCTGTCCACAGCAGACCCGCCATGAGCAAGAATGTCCTGCTGCAACTGTGGTTGCAGCAGATCTCTGGCAGTGTCTTTTTTCAGCTTTATTGAGGTATAACTGACAAAATGGAAAGATATTTAAAATGTACAAATATAATGACTTGATAAATGAATACATTGTGAAAGGATTCTCCCCATCAAGGAGTGTATTTAACTTTCTTTCTTTCTTTTATTTTTTTGATGAGAACATTAAGTTTTACTCTAGCAGTGTCTTGATGTCAAGGAGCAGGGGTCCTGCTGTTGCCTCCCCCACATTGTAGATTTCTCTCCAGTTCCCTTACTTTCAAGATTGTCCTTTGCTTGGGTTATTATATGTTCATTTGAGGAAGGTGGAGATACATGAAAGGTAGAACCCTAAATGTTCCAAAGCTTAGTAACGTAGCTCCGTTTTTCTGACTCGAGCTTTGCCTATCCTGCTGTATCCTAAGTGGTCACCACCGCACCCTGCAGGCCAGGCTGGAACCATGTCTCTACCACCACCTGGTAGGGGCTAATATAGCTGAGACTCTGCTGTAGTTTGCCCTGGGCAATGGCATTTTTCAAGAGATGAATTGGAGATGGTGCCGCTAAATTAGGATGGAAATCCTACAGCAGGGAGCCTCAGGCATTATAGAGTTTGGGGAGACCCTTTTTTTTTTTTTAGCTGAGCCATCCTGCCACCTGTTGGCAGCTCAGCGGCTGCTCAGCTCGAGCCGGGACTCGAACCGCTGTTGCTCAGAGCTCAAACTCTTGAGCAAGCTCTTAACCAACTGAGCCACTCAGCCGGCCCACTAGGGAGACCCTTTTTATAGTATGCTTTTCATGGCTCTTTGTCTCAAGGAACAGATATTCTGCCAAGATGGGTAAAGTCAGGTGAGTTCAGATGTCAGCAGCTACCTTGAAACCATCAATTCCTCTAATCTCTAAGCCATTAGCTGAGTATCATTCCATCATGCAAGATTTAGTCAGTCAACAACTATTTACTGAATGCCTACTATGTGTCAGGGGCTAGTCCACTATTGTAGGAACTAGGAGTACAGTACTGAAGAACACAGAAATAGTTTCTCATTTAAGGAGCCTGGAGACACCAGTTTTCCTTATGAAGTATTTTCCCTCAGGACCCCCAGTGTCTTTTCTGGCAATTTGAATTCCATCAGAGCTCTGGGAAATCCATCAGATATATCCATGAATGTCATAATCCCAATTGTGGACTGAATTCCATTCCTTTCTCTCACAAGCACCTTGGCTGTCTATACTTGGCCTAAAGCCATGGACTCTGGAGCCATACTGCCTGGGTTCAAGTCGTGACCCTGATCCCCTCGAGTTACCGACCTTGGACAAGCTATTTAAACTTTCATGCTTTGGTTACCTTATTTGCAAAATGGGATAATAATAATAGTCAACACTCTCAAGTGCTTACCATATGCCAGGCACCATTCCAAGTACTTTAGATGCATTAACTCAGGATTCTCACAATAATTCTACAGAGTAGGCACTGTGAATACCCATTTTATGGGCACGAAACTGAGCCACAGGGATGCCAAGTAATGGCCAATTATGAAACCATTTTTATGAGATTGTTTAAGGATTTAAACGAATGGCATAGAAAGTGGTCGATGAATTGTTATTGTTATTAATTAATGATCAATTTAAATTTAAAAAGCAGGTAAATCTCAACTACAAGGAAAAGCACATAGAAAATTCCAGGGGGAAATGTATTAAACACCAATAGTGGTGGCCTCAGAATAGTGTGATGATTATAGGTGACATTTTTCATACTTTTTTTTAGGCTTTTATAAAAGTGTTTCAAATATTTTACTATGGGTATGTATTTCTTTAATAGTCATAAAAAATAATGTTAAAAATCCTGGGAGAAAAGAAACTGGAAAGCTTCTCCTCTAGCCCAATATTTTCACGGGCCACTTCCTGTTGGTCCTGGCGACAACTCTGCATTCTTCTCCTTGATGGTGCTGGGCCCTGTGGGGGGCTCCTAAGACCCCCCGACTTGGTGAGCCCCCCACTCTTAGGGACAGGAAGGGGCCTCAGGAGACATTTAGTTCCCCGTGAATCACAGACCCCATTACTCACTTAGCTTCATTATATCTTTAATTATGACCTTTGAGTCTTAGTGAAAAAAGAGTATAATTTTACTTTAAGAGATATGCCAGGCCTACGCGCCCAACATTTCCAGGTTTCACGGAAATTGCAGGGATCATAGAAATTTAACCTGATAATTACTTCAATATTTCAAGGCACACAGTTTTACTCTCTTAGAATAATTATGGGTTGTTGTTTTTCTCCCAAATTCTTTTATTTCTCCATTATTACAGGTTATGCTCATTTCTGTTATGTATGCTTAGAGGCAGACATGAATGCAGGGCATCCTTATATACTCCTATCCGTGGTACCCTATTGTTAAAACAGGTTCCTCTTTATTTTCTCCCATTATTATTTCTCTTAGACTATAAGTTATATGTGGGCAAGGAAAACATGTATTTGACTCACTTTACCCCTCGTGCTGAAAAAGAACTTAGTACATAGCAGACGTGCAACAAGTATTTGTTGAATGAATACCTAAACGAATACATTGGGTTGTTGGAAAAGTCATGACGCATTTTCGCAACGAAAACCATAGAAAAAATACGTCATGACTTTTCCGATAAACCAATATTTTGAAGCAATTATACTAGATGCATTTATAACCTTCATGTCATTAAAGTTGTGTTGGGTGCCTACACTGGGAAGGCAGCATAGGTCCACAATGCCAGAGTGACACCCTTGGAGCCAGAGGGGCTTCAGTACTCAGGATTCCCTAATTTTATAAAGGATATCTTATCTAACCCCCCAGCAGAGACTGGGGAAGCACCCCATGATCAAACAAGCAAATGGATATATTTTGCTATGTAAATATATGAATATACACATTACATGGGACAACTAAAAACTATAGATGATCTCAAATCAGTTCAGGTGAGTTTTTGGTGCTAAATAATCCAGGTCAGGTTCAGTTCTGCTGTCAAATGAGTTTGAAGAACTTTTGGTTGTTAGGAGTTTGACATTGCAGGTAAGGACCCGGGGACCTATACAACCAGTGCTTAAAAGTGTGGTCTTTAGAGCTAGCGTTGTCTCATCTGGGTCTGCTACTCGTTGGCTATAATCTTGGGCAAATTATTTACATTCTTTGCCTTCAGTTTCCTCGTCTATAAGTGGGAATATAACAGGGCCTAACGCACAGAACTGTTATGAGGATTTAAGAGTTCATACATAAAAACCTGACCCATAGTAAGTGCTCAATAAACATTAGCAATTAACATATTACTTCATTTTATAATGCGAACAAATGGCTTGTGAGACATATATTAGTTTGCTCATTTGACAAATGACGAAACAGAAAGCTGGGCAGGTTAAGAACCAGCCTGAAGTTACACAATGGGAGACAATGACAGGGCAAGGATATGAAACTCCAACTACAGCACCCTGCTCATGACACCAGCTTGCCTAAATTTTTTTTATCAATTCAAGAGTCTTTTTGTCAGTTGTTATGCTCTGCTTTCCCCTCTCCAGCACACAATTTTGGAGGACAAAAATGAAAAGCCCAGGAAAACTGGAAAATGTTGAGCTGTGCATTTTGTGAGCAGGTTCCCTCTCTCTTCTCTCTCCTTCTTTCTCTCTCATTTTGTTGAAAAGCAAGAGGCAAAAGAACTTGGCACCATTTCCATCATGTCGATTCTTCTGGGTTTCTCAAATGTTGCGATCCCTGGAAAGCTGGGATTCATGCTTACCTCCACTCTTCATTAAGGCAGCCGTGGACGTGAGATCAGGAAGGCAGGCTGCTGGTGCAGTGGGTGGGCATGCTGAATACCACCCGAACCACAGCTGGGGCTGCCCTTGTCAGAGTGCCAGGCTGCCTTACCCAGTCTGTTCTCGCCCGCTCCCTGGCCCTCGCCCATCTGCTGCAGAATTCATAAAGTGCTGAAGATCACAAACATCTGAACCTATTATAGGTAACATACTTCAATTACCTTCTGATTGTGGGCTTGGCTACCCCCAAGCTTGGCTTACAATGGCGCAAGGATCAAATTCTTCCCACAAAAGAAGCATTCATCTCTAGGTCTTTCTGTCATTTGGTGTGTGCTTAAGAAGAAGCCATTCTCCTGTATGCTGCTTGCTTTGTGTCATTCCTTTACCTGACAAGGGAACTGACAGATAAAGAAAAGATGAGTTGAGAGAGAGACGGGGGTCAGGGGAGACTTAAAGCCCTCTCATAGGAACTCATGTTTGTGTGTTGATTTGTTGTTTGCTTTCTCTATTATGAAACAAGTGATTTGTTAGTTGAAATGACCTTCACTCTCTTGAGGGTTTGTGTTCTGGTTGTGGGCTTACATCATGCAAACTGCGACCACTCTTCCAAGGACATATGTCCTCAGTCTACTGCTCCCACATGTCCCTGCCTTTCCTTTCTCAGGGTGCTCTGGGCCACACTACTGGGGATTGGTACCCCAAGCTCAGGCAGACCACAGGTGGGTTTGATTAGAAGCATGGTAAGGAGGACATCTCAGCCTATTATACAGTACTTTTACTTCCCATTTTTACTGAACTTACAAACAAGAGATTAAAGATGCGCATGGAATACCCAGCTGAGCCACATTAGAGCCTGGGGCAAAAAGAAAAATCAATAATACCAGTACTGTCTTTTTTAAGCTTTGATATTTTGTATATCATGGAATTTTTGCATTAATTTTGATTTTTCAAAAAGATTGCATCAAAACCTGATTTTTCTTGGTTGCTGAGTTTTTGGCACTCCCTTAAATTTGGTGCCTAATCCCAGCCCTGATACACACCCACCGATGAGTGAGAACGCTGGAGCATTTATGCACCAACTCCTGCCCCTCATTGGTTGCAGGTTGCTCAGGGAGCATTAATTAACTCAATGGCACACTCAGTGCCCCATGTACAAGTTATGCAGGCACAGTCAGCATCTGCTACAATGTCCATCTTGGACCAGTCATGTGGCCAGAGGAGTATGATTGGCAGTTCTTTCCAAAAACTATGTGGTTTGAAGGAGCATATCCCAAAATTGTATTCTGAGCAGACCTGTGACTCATGAATACCTTACATAGCCCTCTCTTGGATGTCATGAGCCAGTGCATTCCTATATTTTTTTCTCAAGATAGTGTAAGTTGGGTCTTTGTCGTCTGAAACCAGAATCCTTAGGCTCTTACAGGTGGATGGCTGAGGACCCTGTGGTTCTTCCAGCTTGTTAAGGTAGGGAAAAAGGAGTGTTCCTATGCCTCAGGGCTCTACCTCTTCAACTTGTGGGGGGAGGCTGGGGAAAAATTGGGGGGCTCCAAAGTCACTCTAATCAGAGCTAAGGATAGCAACAACCTCAGATTTGCATGGCACTTTATAGTTCCACATCATGTTCACACTCCTGTTTTTTTCCTCCAAAAGGTTTAGAGGTCCAGGCAAGCCAACCTTTAGCATCTCCATTTCACAGATGAGTCAACTGTGGCTTCAAGAAGCCAGTGACCCATCTATTACCCAGTGGAAGCAGAGCACCTTGTCTGTTCCTTCATCACCAGACTCAAACCAACAGAGACATAGAACTTGACCTATCTTAGAGCAGACTGTCTTCCTGTTCTGTTCATGTAAACGTTAGATTATTGATTCTGTTTTTTTAATAGGACAAGAAGTAAGGAGTGATTGTTGTGCTTCTCAGGAACAGAGACCTCGTCTTTGTCACCTCCAAATCAGTGGCTCCAGCCCAGTTCCTGGCAGGAATAGGTGCTCAGTCGATGTTTGTTGAATTGAATCAATACCGAGGAAGGAGCAACTCAGAAAATTTCTGGCACCGGGAGATGTTGGCATGTTTGGAGTCAGGACTGGGATAGTAAGAATAGTTATATTATCTATTTATTGACAATATACTGTGCCAAATTCTTGATATACACCTCATCTGTTTAGCAACCACAAAGAAATACATATTGTTCTCCTTGTTATAGAGATCAGGAAAGCGGAGTTCAGAAAGATGAAGGGTCTTGCCCAGTGGCAGAGTTGGGATGGAAGCCCAAGCCTGCCTGATGCCCAGACTGTGTTCCTCTGTCACCTCAGTGGTCACCCTAAGTCACCGTGCAGTTCAACGAGACAGGCTCGCTAGAATGGTCTGGTCTTAACTTAAGGAGCTTCCTTTTCTCTCCTGCCCTTCAGGAGCGTTCCAAATTATTTTATACTTTGGCATACAAAATCAAGAACAAAATGGGAAGAGGAAAAGTGCCAGAAGTTCTGGATAGAGCAGACTGGAGGCGTTTGGGGGAAGTTTGGAGGAAAGCTGTCTAAGAGAGTATGGGATGAGGCGACGAGGAGAAGGAGAAGAAGGTATAAGAGTGCTGCTGGGAGGTTTCTGAATTAGGCTCCCATTCAATCAGTTATCTTGGGCTCATTTGGAAGATGCATCTTTAAATGCCACACTGCTCGGTACTAAAGCTTGTAGGTCAATGGGTGTCATAGGAGGGTGAGCTGAGTTGACCTGGAGGGTGTCCGGGCAGAGGCTGGGCAGCCCTTTGGTTAGGATATTGGTGAGGGGTCCCAACATGGACTGGAGGAGGACTGGACCACCAAACCTTTCCGATTTTGTGTATCTCCAAGTCTCCCACCCTGGTTAAGCCTGGAGGCAGCCTGCCACTTTGCTCATCGCTACCATATGTTGTCCCTCTCCAGCCTTATAAAACGTCAATCAGTCCCCATCTCCCATTCCATCTTTATTATTTGCAATGATCCGTGATAGACACACAAACTCTGCTGCTTGAAATCCCTCTATCAGGCAAACATGAAACTGTTCACATATTTCTTGCATCTTTTTCACGAAGCGAGTTGGTGATGAAATGACTCTCAAATGCCTTCACCATTTAACGCTGGGGATCCTGCTCTTCTTAATGTGTGTGTATCTTCATGCCTCAGCTACACTGAACGTTCTCCTTTCCTGTTTATGTTTATTTTGGAAGCAAAATGTGTTTACAAAATCAGTTAAAAAGTGTTAATGATCAGTTTCCAGAATACTAATGTGAATCCAAATTACTTTCACATGAATCAAGACAAATTAAAAAATGCCATTTGATCACAAACTGTTTTAAGTTTGTGTTGTAAGTAGCACAGCAAATCTGAATGCATGCCTTTTTTTTTAAGAGCTGTTTAAATTAACCATTTTGGTGGCACAAAGAAGTTCAGGGTAAAAAGTCTCCTCTAGAATGCTGGGAAGGGAGAGGCTTGAGGGAGGAAAGAAGCAACTTTAGGGCAATCACATGGGAGAAAGTACTAAGGGGACATATCCTCAACTACCTGGAGGAAAAGAATTGTCAAAAATAGGGTTGAGCCGTGAAACTTACATCATTTTCAACTGTCTTGTTTATTATTTCTCGGGTGTCTAGAACAGGGCTTGGCATACTGTAGGCGCTCAATAATATTTGCAGAATAAATGAATGAATCAAATCAGCTATGAAACTGATAAAATTTATTCCAAGATTTTATTTTTTCTGAGTCAATATAAAAATGATGAAATTCATGGCAAGATAGAATAGAAAACTGAGAACCATATCACGGAGGAACTACCAATTCCATATTCAGATACTACACTCTCTTTTTGGGCCACCGCCCCATGTGGGTGACCCAGTAAAGTTGCTCCTGACATTGGGGGTTTCTAGTAGTCTGAGACACAAGGAGTGTGTTGGCTTAAGCATGGCCTTTGCAGAGTCACAACTGCTGTCCACCTGAATTTACCTGAACATACTTTTTTCAGTGGTTCCATCAATACCTATACAAAGACAGAGACACGTGGGGTGACCCAGTGCCACACCTGGGCTGTTAGAGGGCATCTTCTCTTGGGCCAGATGATCTAAGGCAGTGGTTTTCCAGGGTTTCCTGGGGTTCTGGAGAGAAGACAGGACTGGGGTGGGGGAGAAAGCAAGTCTGGGCTGTGGCATACCGGAGAGACTTCCACCCCCTGCCCAAGCAGCTCTGTCTTACTTTGATTTGAAAGGTAAGATTTTTGTTTGATGAAAGTCTTCAGGTGCTACTTAAAAAAAGGGGGGTGGAGGGGTTATAATATTTATCTACACAGCCAAAGGAGCTGGCAAAGGGTAAGGCCAGGGGTTCGGATCCAGCTCCCCACAGACCTGCCTGCCCCCGAGTTAATGCATACAGGGATACAAAGCAGTGCCTTCATTAAAATGATCCCACTTCAGATTCTCTAGGCCATTTTGCAAAAACTCTCCATGTCTATATTTTAAATGCCCCATGTCTATATCATGGGTTTAGTTCCAGCTCAGAAGGACACGTAGAAGTGGGGGGAATTTGACTTCTATGTAGCCCGGTGTTCTGAATGTCCCCCTTTTTGGATTTTCAAGGGCTCTTTGGCACTTGGCATCCAGAGCAGAATCTGGTAAGCCCATTCATAAGTAGCTTTGACATAGCCCAAACCTGCGCCTTAAAGGGACCAGTAGTGGTTTCAGAGAAAGAAGGAAGAAGGAAGCCAGGGGACTTGCCAGCTGGGAGAAAATGGCGGCTAAGAAGCCTGGAGGATGGGGTGCTCTTCCTGGAAGCCCTGGCAACCAAGGCCCGCTCCTTGTCTCTGACTCATCACCTAGACCCAGCCAGAAAAGGCCTAGCTGGATGCCAAAGTGGCCCAATTGCCCCTCCTCAACCCTCTAAAGCCAGCACAATATGAAGGGAAACAGCTTTGGATTCATGCTGACTTGGATCACATCCCATCTTTGCATGGGCTCTGTGACCCTGAGGTGCTCCAGTCACCTTTCTGAGCATTGGTTTTCTTCACCTGTAAAAATGTGGTAAAAATGTTTGCCTCTCGTGGGTTGTTCTAAAACTTAGGTAACACTCTGTCTCCCGGACACAAGCTGGAGAGGCTTTCTTGTCTCTGATTACCAAGCAAGGGTCAGGGTGTGGCCATTGACAGCTGCTATCCCAGGAGGCAAACTTATGGAAGATACAAAGAAAACAGCCCTCTCTCTTACTCTTTCTCTCCCTCTCTCCCTCTCCCTCTCTCTCTCTCTCTCTCTCTCTCTCTCTCTCTCTCTCCCCTCTCCCTCTCTCGATGTCAGGGGACTGTAGGTGTTGTCCTCTGAAATGAAAGCTGTGGTCCAGTAGGATTCCTTCCATGAGAAAGAGCTGACTCATCACATTCCCTAATGACGCTGCCATGATTTGTGGATTTAAGTATTGTCCAAGCTCTGAGGGACCATTGACTGGTTGCGAGTTGCTGACAGCCGAATGCTTGGTCCTGAGCTATATATATTTACTGTACCATATAAATAATAAACACTAATAACTCACTTCATCCCTCACGATTTCCCCATCCATTTCCTGGCCATTTCTGGACCTTTCATCACATACCAGATTGTGTGGCTGACTTTTATTGCTGGTTGCTCGTGGGTGAGAAATCATTGTTGCCTCATAAATAGCTAGCATTCTTTTTTCTCTCGTTGAAAAGTTATTCCAATTCAACCTAAATTTCCATTAACCAGGAAGTGTTTAAATAAATCATCTTCCATCCATCTGATGAAATTATACAACCATTAAGAATCATGATTTTCAAAACTATTCAGCATCACAGGGGGAAAAAAGCACACGTCATAATGTTAGGTGAAAAAAAGCAATGCAGAAAACCATATACCCAACATGATCCAGTTTTGCCAATGCATTTCTATGTAGATTTACATATGTGCATTAAAGAGATGGCAAGAATATACTTGAAATGTTTTCTCAGTGGGATGGTTGTGGGTGATTTTTATTTCCTGCATGTTTCAGATTTTCCACAGTATACTTTTATAATCTGAGAAAGGGGGTTACTTCACTAAAAATTATTTTTCAATAACATTTTAAGTAATTTGCTTTTAAACGTAATTTCTTTGTTCAAAACATTTCAAGTTATTCAAATACATACAGCAATAAAAACACCAGCACTGATGTCTGCCTGACAGACAGTTTCCAAACAGGGTGAGATCAGAGGGAATTGTATTTGACAGTGCAATTCAAACCACGAGGCTAACTCTTGTTTAGATGCTCCTATTCAGGCTCTTTGTTTTGTTTTGTTTTTTTCCCCTCTCTAAATATGAAGCGTTCTATCCACACACATTCTATCCAGACATATGAGGTGTATTTTCTGTTCTCAGATTTACATCCACCTAAGAAATTAGCCTGTGAAAGCCCCATCACTCACAGAAACTATTGCTGGGGAGGGGGGGCAATTTTATTTAGCTAATTTTTAACAAATCTCAAATGTTACCCATATCTCCTGAAGCCCGGAGGAAGGATAATCAAGTCAAGCCCCATTGACTAGGAGAATAGTGAACTGTGGAAAATGACTTCTCAGCACTC
>NW_017731394.1:514185-563091 GCF_001890085.2 Hipposideros armiger
CTTTCTCTCTCATTTTGTTGAAAAGCAAGAGGCAAAAGAACTTGGCACCATTTCCATCATGTCGATTCTTCTGGGTTTCTCAAATGTTGCGATCCCTGGAAAGCTGGGATTCATGCTTACCTCCACTCTTCATTAAGGCAGCCGTGGACGTGAGATCAGGAAGGCAGGCTGCTGGTGCAGTGGGTGGGCATGCTGAATACCACCCGAACCACAGCTGGGGCTGCCCTTGTCAGAGTGCCAGGCTGCCTTACCCAGTCTGTTCTCGCCCGCTCCCTGGCCCTCGCCCATCTGCTGCAGAATTCATAAAGTGCTGAAGATCACAAACATCTGAACCTATTATAGGTAACATACTTCAATTACCTTCTGATTGTGGGCTTGGCTACCCCCAAGCTTGGCTTACAATGGCGCAAGGATCAAATTCTTCCCACAAAAGAAGCATTCATCTCTAGGTCTTTCTGTCATTTGGTGTGTGCTTAAGAAGAAGCCATTCTCCTGTATGCTGCTTGCTTTGTGTCATTCCTTTACCTGACAAGGGAACTGACAGATAAAGAAAAGATGAGTTGAGAGAGAGACGGGGGTCAGGGGAGACTTAAAGCCCTCTCATAGGAACTCATGTTTGTGTGTTGATTTGTTGTTTGCTTTCTCTATTATGAAACAAGTGATTTGTTAGTTGAAATGACCTTCACTCTCTTGAGGGTTTGTGTTCTGGTTGTGGGCTTACATCATGCAAACTGCGACCACTCTTCCAAGGACATATGTCCTCAGTCTACTGCTCCCACATGTCCCTGCCTTTCCTTTCTCAGGGTGCTCTGGGCCACACTACTGGGGATTGGTACCCCAAGCTCAGGCAGACCACAGGTGGGTTTGATTAGAAGCATGGTAAGGAGGACATCTCAGCCTATTATACAGTACTTTTACTTCCCATTTTTACTGAACTTACAAACAAGAGATTAAAGATGCGCATGGAATACCCAGCTGAGCCACATTAGAGCCTGGGGCAAAAAGAAAAATCAATAATACCAGTACTGTCTTTTTTAAGCTTTGATATTTTGTATATCATGGAATTTTTGCATTAATTTTGATTTTTCAAAAAGATTGCATCAAAACCTGATTTTTCTTGGTTGCTGAGTTTTTGGCACTCCCTTAAATTTGGTGCCTAATCCCAGCCCTGATACACACCCACCGATGAGTGAGAACGCTGGAGCATTTATGCACCAACTCCTGCCCCTCATTGGTTGCAGGTTGCTCAGGGAGCATTAATTAACTCAATGGCACACTCAGTGCCCCATGTACAAGTTATGCAGGCACAGTCAGCATCTGCTACAATGTCCATCTTGGACCAGTCATGTGGCCAGAGGAGTATGATTGGCAGTTCTTTCCAAAAACTATGTGGTTTGAAGGAGCATATCCCAAAATTGTATTCTGAGCAGACCTGTGACTCATGAATACCTTACATAGCCCTCTCTTGGATGTCATGAGCCAGTGCATTCCTATATTTTTTTCTCAAGATAGTGTAAGTTGGGTCTTTGTCGTCTGAAACCAGAATCCTTAGGCTCTTACAGGTGGATGGCTGAGGACCCTGTGGTTCTTCCAGCTTGTTAAGGTAGGGAAAAAGGAGTGTTCCTATGCCTCAGGGCTCTACCTCTTCAACTTGTGGGGGGAGGCTGGGGAAAAATTGGGGGGCTCCAAAGTCACTCTAATCAGAGCTAAGGATAGCAACAACCTCAGATTTGCATGGCACTTTATAGTTCCACATCATGTTCACACTCCTGTTTTTTTCCTCCAAAAGGTTTAGAGGTCCAGGCAAGCCAACCTTTAGCATCTCCATTTCACAGATGAGTCAACTGTGGCTTCAAGAAGCCAGTGACCCATCTATTACCCAGTGGAAGCAGAGCACCTTGTCTGTTCCTTCATCACCAGACTCAAACCAACAGAGACATAGAACTTGACCTATCTTAGAGCAGACTGTCTTCCTGTTCTGTTCATGTAAACGTTAGATTATTGATTCTGTTTTTTTAATAGGACAAGAAGTAAGGAGTGATTGTTGTGCTTCTCAGGAACAGAGACCTCGTCTTTGTCACCTCCAAATCAGTGGCTCCAGCCCAGTTCCTGGCAGGAATAGGTGCTCAGTCGATGTTTGTTGAATTGAATCAATACCGAGGAAGGAGCAACTCAGAAAATTTCTGGCACCGGGAGATGTTGGCATGTTTGGAGTCAGGACTGGGATAGTAAGAATAGTTATATTATCTATTTATTGACAATATACTGTGCCAAATTCTTGATATACACCTCATCTGTTTAGCAACCACAAAGAAATACATATTGTTCTCCTTGTTATAGAGATCAGGAAAGCGGAGTTCAGAAAGATGAAGGGTCTTGCCCAGTGGCAGAGTTGGGATGGAAGCCCAAGCCTGCCTGATGCCCAGACTGTGTTCCTCTGTCACCTCAGTGGTCACCCTAAGTCACCGTGCAGTTCAACGAGACAGGCTCGCTAGAATGGTCTGGTCTTAACTTAAGGAGCTTCCTTTTCTCTCCTGCCCTTCAGGAGCGTTCCAAATTATTTTATACTTTGGCATACAAAATCAAGAACAAAATGGGAAGAGGAAAAGTGCCAGAAGTTCTGGATAGAGCAGACTGGAGGCGTTTGGGGGAAGTTTGGAGGAAAGCTGTCTAAGAGAGTATGGGATGAGGCGACGAGGAGAAGGAGAAGAAGGTATAAGAGTGCTGCTGGGAGGTTTCTGAATTAGGCTCCCATTCAATCAGTTATCTTGGGCTCATTTGGAAGATGCATCTTTAAATGCCACACTGCTCGGTACTAAAGCTTGTAGGTCAATGGGTGTCATAGGAGGGTGAGCTGAGTTGACCTGGAGGGTGTCCGGGCAGAGGCTGGGCAGCCCTTTGGTTAGGATATTGGTGAGGGGTCCCAACATGGACTGGAGGAGGACTGGACCACCAAACCTTTCCGATTTTGTGTATCTCCAAGTCTCCCACCCTGGTTAAGCCTGGAGGCAGCCTGCCACTTTGCTCATCGCTACCATATGTTGTCCCTCTCCAGCCTTATAAAACGTCAATCAGTCCCCATCTCCCATTCCATCTTTATTATTTGCAATGATCCGTGATAGACACACAAACTCTGCTGCTTGAAATCCCTCTATCAGGCAAACATGAAACTGTTCACATATTTCTTGCATCTTTTTCACGAAGCGAGTTGGTGATGAAATGACTCTCAAATGCCTTCACCATTTAACGCTGGGGATCCTGCTCTTCTTAATGTGTGTGTATCTTCATGCCTCAGCTACACTGAACGTTCTCCTTTCCTGTTTATGTTTATTTTGGAAGCAAAATGTGTTTACAAAATCAGTTAAAAAGTGTTAATGATCAGTTTCCAGAATACTAATGTGAATCCAAATTACTTTCACATGAATCAAGACAAATTAAAAAATGCCATTTGATCACAAACTGTTTTAAGTTTGTGTTGTAAGTAGCACAGCAAATCTGAATGCATGCCTTTTTTTTTAAGAGCTGTTTAAATTAACCATTTTGGTGGCACAAAGAAGTTCAGGGTAAAAAGTCTCCTCTAGAATGCTGGGAAGGGAGAGGCTTGAGGGAGGAAAGAAGCAACTTTAGGGCAATCACATGGGAGAAAGTACTAAGGGGACATATCCTCAACTACCTGGAGGAAAAGAATTGTCAAAAATAGGGTTGAGCCGTGAAACTTACATCATTTTCAACTGTCTTGTTTATTATTTCTCGGGTGTCTAGAACAGGGCTTGGCATACTGTAGGCGCTCAATAATATTTGCAGAATAAATGAATGAATCAAATCAGCTATGAAACTGATAAAATTTATTCCAAGATTTTATTTTTTCTGAGTCAATATAAAAATGATGAAATTCATGGCAAGATAGAATAGAAAACTGAGAACCATATCACGGAGGAACTACCAATTCCATATTCAGATACTACACTCTCTTTTTGGGCCACCGCCCCATGTGGGTGACCCAGTAAAGTTGCTCCTGACATTGGGGGTTTCTAGTAGTCTGAGACACAAGGAGTGTGTTGGCTTAAGCATGGCCTTTGCAGAGTCACAACTGCTGTCCACCTGAATTTACCTGAACATACTTTTTTCAGTGGTTCCATCAATACCTATACAAAGACAGAGACACGTGGGGTGACCCAGTGCCACACCTGGGCTGTTAGAGGGCATCTTCTCTTGGGCCAGATGATCTAAGGCAGTGGTTTTCCAGGGTTTCCTGGGGTTCTGGAGAGAAGACAGGACTGGGGTGGGGGAGAAAGCAAGTCTGGGCTGTGGCATACCGGAGAGACTTCCACCCCCTGCCCAAGCAGCTCTGTCTTACTTTGATTTGAAAGGTAAGATTTTTGTTTGATGAAAGTCTTCAGGTGCTACTTAAAAAAAGGGGGGTGGAGGGGTTATAATATTTATCTACACAGCCAAAGGAGCTGGCAAAGGGTAAGGCCAGGGGTTCGGATCCAGCTCCCCACAGACCTGCCTGCCCCCGAGTTAATGCATACAGGGATACAAAGCAGTGCCTTCATTAAAATGATCCCACTTCAGATTCTCTAGGCCATTTTGCAAAAACTCTCCATGTCTATATTTTAAATGCCCCATGTCTATATCATGGGTTTAGTTCCAGCTCAGAAGGACACGTAGAAGTGGGGGGAATTTGACTTCTATGTAGCCCGGTGTTCTGAATGTCCCCCTTTTTGGATTTTCAAGGGCTCTTTGGCACTTGGCATCCAGAGCAGAATCTGGTAAGCCCATTCATAAGTAGCTTTGACATAGCCCAAACCTGCGCCTTAAAGGGACCAGTAGTGGTTTCAGAGAAAGAAGGAAGAAGGAAGCCAGGGGACTTGCCAGCTGGGAGAAAATGGCGGCTAAGAAGCCTGGAGGATGGGGTGCTCTTCCTGGAAGCCCTGGCAACCAAGGCCCGCTCCTTGTCTCTGACTCATCACCTAGACCCAGCCAGAAAAGGCCTAGCTGGATGCCAAAGTGGCCCAATTGCCCCTCCTCAACCCTCTAAAGCCAGCACAATATGAAGGGAAACAGCTTTGGATTCATGCTGACTTGGATCACATCCCATCTTTGCATGGGCTCTGTGACCCTGAGGTGCTCCAGTCACCTTTCTGAGCATTGGTTTTCTTCACCTGTAAAAATGTGGTAAAAATGTTTGCCTCTCGTGGGTTGTTCTAAAACTTAGGTAACACTCTGTCTCCCGGACACAAGCTGGAGAGGCTTTCTTGTCTCTGATTACCAAGCAAGGGTCAGGGTGTGGCCATTGACAGCTGCTATCCCAGGAGGCAAACTTATGGAAGATACAAAGAAAACAGCCCTCTCTCTTACTCTTTCTCTCCCTCTCTCTCTCTCTCTCTCTCTCTCTCTCTCTCTCTCTCTCTCTCTCTCTCCCCCCTCTCCCTCTCTCGATGTCAGGGGACTGTAGGTGTTGTCCTCTGAAATGAAAGCTGTGGTCCAGTAGGATTCCTTCCATGAGAAAGAGCTGACTCATCACATTCCCTAATGACGCTGCCATGATTTGTGGATTTAAGTATTGTCCAAGCTCTGAGGGACCATTGACTGGTTGCGAGTTGCTGACAGCCGAATGCTTGGTCCTGAGCTATATATATTTACTGTACCATATAAATAATAAACACTAATAACTCACTTCATCCCTCACGATTTCCCCATCCATTTCCTGGCCATTTCTGGACCTTTCATCACATACCAGATTGTGTGGCTGACTTTTATTGCTGGTTGCTCGTGGGTGAGAAATCATTGTTGCCTCATAAATAGCTAGCATTCTTTTTTCTCTCGTTGAAAAGTTATTCCAATTCAACCTAAATTTCCATTAACCAGGAAGTGTTTAAATAAATCATCTTCCATCCATCTGATGAAATTATACAACCATTAAGAATCATGATTTTCAAAACTATTCAGCATCACAGGGGGAAAAAAGCACACGTCATAATGTTAGGTGAAAAAAAGCAATGCAGAAAACCATATACCCAACATGATCCAGTTTTGCCAATGCATTTCTATGTAGATTTACATATGTGCATTAAAGAGATGGCAAGAATATACTTGAAATGTTTTCTCAGTGGGATGGTTGTGGGTGATTTTTATTTCCTGCATGTTTCAGATTTTCCACAGTATACTTTTATAATCTGAGAAAGGGGGTTACTTCACTAAAAATTATTTTTCAATAACATTTTAAGTAATTTGCTTTTAAACGTAATTTCTTTGTTCAAAACATTTCAAGTTATTCAAATACATACAGCAATAAAAACACCAGCACTGATGTCTGCCTGACAGACAGTTTCCAAACAGGGTGAGATCAGAGGGAATTGTATTTGACAGTGCAATTCAAACCACGAGGCTAACTCTTGTTTAGATGCTCCTATTCAGGCTCTTTGTTTTGTTTTGTTTTTTTCCCCTCTCTAAATATGAAGCGTTCTATCCACACACATTCTATCCAGACATATGAGGTGTATTTTCTGTTCTCAGATTTACATCCACCTAAGAAATTAGCCTGTGAAAGCCCCATCACTCACAGAAACTATTGCTGGGGAGGGGGGGCAATTTTATTTAGCTAATTTTTAACAAATCTCAAATGTTACCCATATCTCCTGAAGCCCGGAGGAAGGATAATCAAGTCAAGCCCCATTGACTAGGAGAATAGTGAACTGTGGAAAATGACTTCTCAGCACTCAACAGGGCCACAGTTCCATTTAAATAACATGTTCATTATTCAGATGCTCAGCCTAAGTCTTACAGGGGCTGTTGGCCTGCCCTGGGGTTGCTCCAGCTCCTGAGGACCCTGCAGCCTCCTGGGCCAGCCTCTCGCTGGTCCCTGTCACAGCACAGGCCCAGGCACCTCCAAAGTGGATCCTCCCAGCAGCACAGAGAGGATAAGAACAGTTTACTACAGACAGTCCCTGATTTACAGTGGTTCAACTTAGCGGTTTTTTATTTTACAATGGTGCAAAAGTGATACGCATTCTGTAGAAGCCGTACTTTGAATTTTGATCTTTCCCCAGGCTAGTGATATTCGACACCATACTGTCTTGTGATACTGGGCAGCAGCAGCGAGCCACAGCTCCCAGGCAGCCATGTGAAGAAGAGGGTAAAAAACACATACTGTACAGTGTGCTGTGTTGCCAGTGATGTTTTAGATACTGTGTTTTGTGTTTTCACATCCCACCATGACTACAAAACTCCCACCTGTGTCTTTTGCTTCTGATGAGATGAAGAAGGCAATTACTCTTGGGATGAAAGTCAAGATAATTCCCAATTGTAGGCTAATGTAAGTGTTCTGAGAGTGTTTAGGTAGGTTAAGCTAAGCTATGATGTTCGGTAGGTTAGGTGTTATTAAATGCATTATTGATTTATGGTGTTTTCAACTTACGATGAGTGTTTTGTGATGTAACCGCATTGTAGGTCAAGGAGCATTATGTTTATTTACAGATGTAGAAACCAATGCTCTGACAGATAGTGTGGCTTGCCAGGGTCACACAGCCAATAAGGGTAGCTGTACCCATGCGTTCTCAATCCAAGACCATTGCCATTCCTAATATCTGAAAACTACTCACACACCAAAACTTCCCTCCAGCGGTCCATCTTTAAAAACTAGGACTCTGATCAGCTAGCTAGCCTATGTTAAGATGGATATTTATAAACAGATTGGAAACAAACAATAACAACAAAAAAGAGATTGCTGAAAAATGTTTAAATAAAATTTAAAAAGAGACTGCAGATTCTGGTAGTGAGACCTAGCTTGGAGACAAGGAAACACTGGAATGAAAACCCCAGACACTCAGCTCAGGCCTCAGTTGCTCTGTGAGGAAGCACGTCGTGCAGGCCAAGGCCCTTAGAATGCTGTCTTCCATCTCCAGACAGTGACCCGAAGGGACGAAGCTCAAGCCCCGGCAAGGGCAGTTCTTTCCTCTGCCTTTCCTCTTACTCTCCTCCCAGACTTCTCTGGGTAGTGCTTCCTCAGCCCTATCTCCATCCTGCTGGAGTTTGAAGGATGGAAACTCTCATTGGCAATCAGACAATGATTGGTATTGGACCCAATTCTTCATTATGCTAAAAGTCATTGTGCTAATCTAAGGGAAACTTGTGTGGGATTGTTTGTAATTGATGGCAAATTCTCTTTGCTAAGAGTGGCAGGCCCTTCCATCAACACAAGGTACGCTTCTTCCTGGCCCCACTTCCTACCTCTGACTTCTAATCCTCCCCCCACCCTCCATAAGAATCATCCAAATTGACAATAGAAAAAAACCTTGATAAAGAAGAGTGTGGGGAAGAGATTAGACTATAATTACAAATCCTTCAAAAGCAACTTTTCTGACATTCCAGGATAGTGAGACGGTAAGAAGCAAAACTAAAGCAAAAAACCACAGCAGAAAAAAGGAATGACTTCAGGACATTTAGGAAACAATTTTACTCTGTCCATAGTTGTGATTGCACTATTTCTAGCATAAGGAATACTTAAATCTCCAGTGTCCATTCTCTGTTTGGAATAGTCACTGGTGTATTGCTCTCAGAAGTGTGCTGGGTATGATTTTGATAAAGAGAAAGGTGCTTGGTATTCTAAGATACTGAGAATCCTCTGTTTTTACGGAGTATTTTTCAGACTTGAGCAGGCCAATGAGAGAAATGTACTGCCCTCTGTTGGAAGGAGTTAGCAAAACCGCCTAGGAGCGGAAGGGAGAAGCTGTGTGGTTTCATCCTCCTGGAGAAAGCCGCCCTCGGGGTTCTTTAACTGAGGTGACACAGGGCTCCCATTTAAGTGGCCCAAGAACAGAAGTAAGAATGTTAGAGACAGAATGATATTTGCAGTTCCACAATATATGCGGCTATAGGCTTTCAGTTTTCACAGAGAAAAAACTCAAAAATTGAGAAAAGCAGGTTTTGGGGGAGAGATGTGTGTTAATAAATATTTTAAATTGGAGAAATAGGAATAGAATTATTTTATTCCTAAATTTACCCAACACAGAAATGAGTCATCCGACCTTACTAATGCTGTGGCCTGTGATAATAATATTACTTTGCAGGATTTTAGCGAATCAGTCAAATTGCCACTATTTCCTTCAGGCATATGGTCACTTAGTCAATGTATAGGATGCCCTCCCCACAGATACCCACGACTGCTGTGGTTTTCTGTCAGCCAGGTCATCTGTGGAACATAAAGAAAAGCAACCCCCAGCTTTGCTTCTTCTAAGGGAAACATCACCTCAGTGAGAATTTGTAAGGATGTTGACTCAAGGGAAGAGAAGAGGCTATTTTTATTCCCGCACAGGCAGCCAGAGACGTTCTGAGCAAAACAAGATTCAGCTATGTTCTACTTTTCTTCCTTTTAAAATAGAGCACTGTTCTCTCAAATACCTGTTACCATTTCAGCTTGCTTTAAAGATATTTTGAGAGGAATGGGATTAGAGAAAAGAGGGCTGGTGAGGGAAGGGAGTCAGAAGAGAAAATTTCAGTGTGTGAAGGGTCTTGACATTTCATACAATAATTGAGTAATGAGCAAAAAAAAGGGGGGGCATCCCACTTCTAGGAGTAAATCCCACTTCTAGGAACCTATTCATAGAAATACTTACATAAATGCCTCAACTTAGCTACAAGGAGGTCCATTGAAGCATTGCTTGTGATGATAGCAGATTAGAGATAATCAAAGTATCTTGAATGGAGAACCGCTGGAATAAATGCTGTTATACAATGGAATATGATGCAGCCACTGAAACGACAAAGAAACTCTCTGTGGGGCTAATGTGGAAAGCACAGCACGAGAGGGCATATTAACATCAAGTGAACAACATAAGTTGCTGAACAGCAGTGCTGTCTGTTTTCCATTTCTGTAAATAAGGTTATATTATTATTATAGTTTATTGCTTACAAATAAACCTGGAAGCACATACACCAATCTATTAACAATTGAAACTTCTGGAGGTTGATATTATAAAAGGCTGTTTGCTATTCCTTCAATTCAATCAATCCATATTGTTGGGCATTTTTACCATATTACTTTTGTTATCAGAAAATACATTAGATTTTTTTAACTGAATTTTTTTAACTGAATAGGTATGTTTTTCTTTCAGCAGAAGTACTGTCAGAAGCTACCCACTCATATATAGGAAGCACTTCCTATTATTAGCACTTTAATAATGAAATTTAACTGCTCAAGCAAATCACAAAATGGAAAATCAGATGAAATACATAATGTAAATTCTCAATATGTGGCATATAACAGGTGTTTAATAAATGTTTGCTGAATGACATTCAATAAATGTTTGCTACATGAATGAGTGCAGAACCGTTTTCCAATATGCCCTGTTTTTTTAATTATCTGTAAATAAATATGTTCCCTTTGAATAACATCTCCAATAGATTTCTCTGATTACAAAATTCATTTTTTTCTCTTATACATCTTCAGAAACTAAAATGCTAGAGCCGGGGCAAGGGGGAGGGGAGCATAAAAAAGGTTTTAACGTGACGGAAAAGGGATTTTCACAAACCACCAAAGTGCTACTTCTCTTGGAAGAAGTGCACCCTGGATTTTTTCCAGCTGAATTCTGCAACAAAACCCAAGGAAAATGAACATTAATCTTTTATGAACTAAGCCCCCAAACGAACAGGCTTTGAGCTCAACCCTAATTAGGTTGCATCTCAATATAGAGAATCCTTAACAAATAAGGACACGAAACAACACAGGCGAGCTCTCTGCTGGGATTGAGTCAGAAATGAAGGGGCGCCCAGGCCACACTCAACTGTTCTTATGCATTAGGGGCTCCAGGCTTTACCCGGAAAAATGCACGGTCATCTTGGTTGGAAAGCAAATGGAGTTTTCTCTCACGGAAATTCTTGGCCACCTCACTACCTCCATGCCCATCTGGGGGTCTGTGGATAAATGAGAAGAGAAAGGGCAAGAAACAGGGCTCTTACAACGAGTGTCAGCAAGTCAGGAAGGTTTCTTTTGCTTTGTGCCCAGCAGAGCAGCCAACACTGGCTGTGCTCAGAAACGAGATAACCCACAGGTGCATTAGATGCTTGATGTGGGAGGCAGAGTAGTGTTGTGGAGTCTGAGAGACCTGAGTTCAAATCCCAGCTCGGCCACTTTCTAGTCTTGTGAGCTAGGACAAGTTACCTAGCCTCTTTGAGGCATCATTTCCTTGTCTATAAAATGGGGATAGAGGTACAGCATGGTTGAGA
Source organism: Hipposideros armiger (assembly GCF_001890085.2). NCBI lineage: Eukaryota > Metazoa > Chordata > Mammalia > Chiroptera > Hipposideridae > Hipposideros > Hipposideros armiger. The sequence goes on from NW_017731394.1 coordinate 525,412, forward strand.
GGATTAAGTGAAATGAACTAAGCAGCTTTCAGATTAATTGTTGAGACAGAGCTTATTTCTCCAACCACAGTCTCCCTTGTCCCATTCCATCGTGCAACTTCTGCATCCTCTCATTCGCTCCTAACAACAGCTTTGTAAGATAAGTTCGATGATTCCCCTTTTTACAGTTGTGGGACCTGAAACTCAGAGAGGTGAGGTCGTTTGTCCAAGGTCACAGAGCAAGGGAGCAGCAAGACTGAGATTTCACCTCAAGTTCGTCTAACCCAAATCATGTGCTAACCACAGGACTGTGGGTCAACTGGGTAGACTTCAAAGAAAATCCACAGAAAGAACTCCTGAGGTGTTCAACACCTCAGAGCCAGGGAATTCTAAGTCCCAGGAACCATATACATGCCCTAGGGCCACCAAGAGAGGCCTCAGGACGGGCTCTGACTGGGCTGTTTGGGTGGGAAAAGCACGGGGCTCCCTTCCCAGGGTAGCTGGGCTGCTTCATTCAGCTGCAGGAAAGGCACCCATGTTGGTCACCTGGTGTTGGCACCTGGAAGACTGCTCCAGAGCCTGTGGGTAGCCTGTGGCCCTTGATACAAACTAATATCACCTCATCTTGTCTGCACTGGTTCTGTCATTCTTCCATCCCACCCAATTCTCTCCCCCATGTTCACACATTGGGATGGTCCTTGATCCCCATAAAACAATTGTTCTAATATCCTCCCCAATCTTCCTTACGAGCTGCCCTCCCCACCCCACCCTACCAGCCCTTAGCTTCAATGCAGTGGGCATGGACTTCCTCATAGATTCTCTGATGCCATTTATTTGGCTAATCATATATCTCATGCCCTAAACCCTGCTGTCCCACACGTGTCCAGCATCTCCCTGCTGCCCAAGAATGCCTTATCTTATTACATTACCGTAATTAACTGGTACCATGCTGGAAAACTGAGCCAGAATCAGAACTCTTGGGTGAAGAAGATTTGCCAAGGGTTACAATGCATGAGAATTGGAATGGATAGAACTTGGCTCTTGGAAACTCTTCCCTCTATGTAGAACCTTATTCTAGAAACTCATTAACTCTGAGAAGTGTAATCACATATCCAGAAGAAGCTGGTGGCTGGAAGCCATTTGAATTTTGCAGGCTTGCTCCTTTCAACTGCAATTCTCGCAATGTTTCCTCCTCCTCTTTTTATTGTAAAAATGTGTTATATATGATATAATAATGTGATTGTTTGTGTTAATATGTTGTCATTATATTTATATTAGCCACCATGTATGGCGTCTCCAGTGTGTGCTCAACCCTGTGCTAAATATTTTGCATATGACATCTCACCTAACCCTCACAAACAAATCTGAGAGGGGCAGTGTGGTTGTCTCTATCTTGTGGATGGGGACAGTAAGCTCAGAGCATTAAGCTCTCTGGGTGTCCCCTACACGCATTAACATTTGGGAACACCTGGCCTAAGCACAGTGGTAATCTAGAGTGGGAGAGAGGACATCCAGCCAGAAGAATCAAAGAGAGGCGGTGAGAACTGAACTGGTTGGAAGAGGACTGGAAAAATGAAGGGAGAAAAGCTTTCTAGACAATGGAACAGCAAAAGAGATGACGCAGAGACAGAAAGTACAGAAAACAGTGAGTACTACAGTGTCTGGCATGTAGGAGGGCCTCGAGATGCTTGTTGAGTTGGAGTCTGTTGAATTGCCAGTTCTGCCATGGCAGATGGATTTCCTGTGATAATATGCAATCTGGAAGCAGTTACATGAAGGGGAAGGGTAGAGCAAGGGCCGCTTCTATATATGCCAGCCACTTGTCTAATTTTCTGAACAATCTAGTGAAGTATAATAGCTTTTATGTCCCCATTTTACAGATGAGGAAACAGAATCCCAGAGAGGTGACTTGCCCAAGAAAGGTCAAAAGGCTAGAAAGTGGTAAAATCTGAATTCAGACCCAGCTCAGCCTGGATTCGCAGCCCTGGGCCATCCTCCATGCCATGAGGAGGACGGAGGGCCTGCCTTCACTTCTGGCTTCCGGAAGCTCCTTTCTGGGCTTGATGCGGAGTCTGGCTCAGACCAGACTTGATTGGTGACACTCGTCTCTTTTAAGAAGTGACTGTTTTCCATCCTCTTGGCATTTTCTGCATGAAATGCAGCAACGCCAATGTTCTGGGTGCCCCTTATTTCCAGAGAGAAGGCTACAAGATGCTTTGGGGCAGGTGAGAAAGCACCCAGGTTTGAGGCGCAGCTGAAATCAGCAGGCAAGGCTGTGTTGCTTCAAGCAAAGCCCCAGATGGAGCTTCCAATGAGATCACCCCCATCATCCCCGGCTGCCAATTCAACATCTGCTCCCGACATATTGGCCTGTGAGTATTTCAGATCCATACCCCCAAATCCAGATGTGGTTGTGTCATGAACTCTATACACTCTGCTAGAAATTACTGAGGTCTGAAAAAGGAAATTAAGCAATCACTCAGGCACATGCGAACCAGTGACCTGAAATACACTGTGCATGTCCAAGGTTTGAGGGGCTCACATTTAGAGACCTTGAATACCACTTTACACCCATCTACTGGCCCACCTCACCCTCATCAGAGGTCATATGTAAAGGATTGATATTTGCTTTTGATTGAGTGCCAGTGAAAAGGTTTGTGAATGTGGAAATCATCCTTTTAGTACAGTGGCCAGATGCCATGGTGTTTTTCTTTATTAGCAGATTGGTTGAAACTTCAATCCAGTTTTCTAGCACTGCATTTCCAATTCTAGAAGAACCATCAATCAAGTAAACTAAGGAACGTTGTGTTTCAGCCCTGGCTACACATATGGGTCACCTGGGAGCTTTGAAAGCACCAGTGATTCAGGCCCGCTAGGAAGATTTGAACGTGGGGCCCCGGCATCCATATTTTGTTCAAAGTTCTGCAGTTGTTTTGAATGCATCGTTAATGTTGACAGTCTCTACTATGAAAGAGACCCTCCTAGACTGCTATAAAGTAATCAAAACCGGGGGTGGGGGGGTGGGGAAAGTGCGGGAGTCAAGAGCATCAGCTGTATCTCAGACAGTTGCAGGTACACGCTCAACTCTTTCACTGACTAACGTGTCACACTGGACCAGGCATATAATGTTTATGAGCCTGTTTCCTCATCTGTCAGTGGGGGTAATGATACTTGATAGGCTGTACGAATATTTAAGAAAATGTTGATATAGTTTTGCTGAGTACCTGGCATAGGGTAGGGATTCAGCAATCAGTAACCATTAATGTTATGTTACAACAGAAAGGGGTGGGGAAGAGGTGGTGTTGGGAGACGAGAATAATGCAGAATAATGATGCATGTTAATATATTAAGCCTGGTGAAGGGAACTGCACATGAATTTTTTTCTTTTCTCTTTCTCCACTTACTATATGCGTGACAATGAGTTTTTTCTTCTAATAAAGATAGTACAAATTATTCTGTATGAAGTAATGATAAAATATGAATAAAAGATATATTTCATGTTTTATGAAAAATATCACAAAAATCGGGTATGCAACAGCATTTACAGTATAAATGTATTCTCCTTTTAACAGCAAAAAGAAGTAGCAAAAAATCTGGAAGTTTTCCAGGTAGCCCTCCCTACTTTTCCTTCCTTCCTTTTGTGTTCTTCAATTTATTTTGTAATGAGAAGGGGGGTTTTTATAATAGAAAAAAAAGTTATTTTGTTTCTTGCCCTCCCCTGACCCTCTGAAGGTCTACCCAGGCCGATTCTGCGTCCCTGGGCTCCCGATGTCAAGCTTTGTTCTAAGCCTCCCTCGCTACGCCCAGCCTGGACCAATGCACCATCCCCAGGCCTGACCTGACCTGGCGTGCCACACAGACTGCACAGCCTCTGTGCGGTGCAGCGTCTTCAGCAGGGTCCGTAGACAGCGCCTCACCCTGTGGTTCCATCAAAGGTCCTTACAGTAAGTAGAAAGAGAGAAGATGTGATGTCCTAGTTAACATGACTTTGGACACAAAGACGCACAACCAGTAGGCAAAGGATCCTCTCGCTGCAGTAGGAGACAGCTGCCACCGAGGTGGGTCCGACTCCAGCTTGAGCAGCAAGTACATACTGGGTGGACTCCCTGGGGGCTGAGGGTGGAGTCTTCAGTGACAGAATCATAAAGTAGCTGAGAAGCACTGAGGAGCCAGAAGTTCCTACTTCATGTATTCACCATCGTTCAACATTTATGGGGTTCCTACTATGTGCCAAGCACCACCTAGCAGGTGGGGAGACAGATAAGTATGTCACAGGCCTTGTGATTAAGAAGGTCATGTAGGAAGAGACATTCAACCTAGAATGACAGTACAGTGTGAGAAGTGATCAGTGGGGAAACTCTGGGTGGTGAACAAAAGGGGGGCATATAATGAGGGGCTGTCCATAAAGACCCTGATTCCTGAGACAGTTCCTGTAGCATAAGCAGGAATTATCAGAAGTTAGGGAGAAGGAAGTTTCAGCAAAGGGAACCACAGAGGTGACTGCTCAGAGACACAAGACATCTTCTGGAAACTTCAGGGAACCCAGCAAGGTAGAAGTGAAGAACAGGAGAGGAGAGGAGAAGACAGGGAATGGGCGGTGTTGGGAATGAGCCCAGAACTTTCCCCCGGAGTCTTCCAAACCTCAGTCATTCCTGTACCTCGCTTGTGGATTTTGCCACCTCTATGATGTACCTGTATCATTTTTTGAAAGACTCACTCTTTAAAAGCTTCACTTAATGTATTGTCAAAGGAAATTTGACATTGTTACCATACCTAGAAAATCATTACCACTTGTTTGCCATAAATGGAAGCTAATTGTAAAGATTAATAGAAGTCTAAATGATTAAATTCTACCTAGATTCTGGTGTGGTCAAGCCTGAATCCTGCATCCAGATTCAGGCATTCTTCCAGATAATCAGGAGCTTAAAAAAGAACTAAGGAGGGAGGGGTGACCAGTTGGCTCAGTTGGTTGGAGCGTGGTGCTGATAACACCAAGGTTGCCGGTTCGATCCCCACATGGGACACTGTGAGCTGCGCCCTCCCTAAAAGAGTCAGCTATGCCATTGTAGAATGAAAGCAATGTGTAACCAATGACCATGGCTGTTCCCCAATAAAAATTTTAAAAAGAGAGAGAGAGAAAGAATTAGGAATAGAATGACTTTCTCACCTATGATTCAAGGTTCCTTAATGCCTAGATGCTGAGTACCACTTAAAACATCCTTTCCTGCCACTACACGTATGCGTCCCATGTTCCGGAAAACACAGGCCCAGAGAAGGACCTCTACTCCATGGGACGGCAGTTGCATTTCTGGAAATATAGACAGAGAAGCCCAAGGAAGAGCAAAGAGAAGCCCAAATTAGTCGACACAAATTCACCCTGAACTTTTTGTGCACCTTAAGCAATGTGTCAGGCACTAAATTATGAAAGCCACAGGCGGAAGAGCCTAGCCGCTGTCTCTGTGCCATCCACGGAACAAGGCGGGAAGCTGAAACCCCATGAGCTCTGTAGAAACAGTCACTTCTGGCAATGATCACCACTCCCTAATGGGCTGTGCTACATGTTATTCCTGAAATCCCCCAAAGTGTGCTTTTATCATGTCACAAGTTGGTAAATATTGTTAAGCTATGGTTTTTGTGACCACAGAAGTATAAATGCTAACTTTTTCATTTAGGTGAGAGGTGGCCAGAAAATCTCTGTGGTGAGAGCTTGAAAGTGATTACAGCCTTGTTATTTGGAGGTCTGGCAGATGTCAAGAGAGTTTATAGCCAGACCTCTACTTTGGTGATGTTTTTGTCCTCCAAAGTAATCCAAAAATTAATGTACCAGAAAGAAATAATATGTTTCTGCAGTATATTGTGAGCTGAGGATTTGCTCTTAGAGGGAATACCATGGAAATTCCTTTTTATCAATAAGGAGAAACAGTGCATTTGAGACTATTTTTGACGTGGGTTAATAGGTTTTTCTTTGGTCAGTATTTCTGAAATTGTAGAAGCTCAGAAAATTTGGTAAAATACTATATGTCTGTGTGTGCGTGCATGTGTGTGTCTGTGTGTGTGTGTATAGATAGATAGATAGATAGATAGATAGATAGATAGATAGATAGATAGATGATAGATAGACAGATATCCATACCAGAAGTTAATTTACCTGCTGGCATCAAAAAAGAATAAACTGCTTCAAAACTCACCGCTGCAGCCTTCTGCTGTGTAGTTCCATGAAGCCTCTGGGAGACAGAAGAAAGTTTTCCTGTTCAGTCCACTTTGATACAGCTGCTGGACTGAGTCTAGTGGAGGAGAATTGACGGGGCAGTTCTGGAAATGGCCCAGTGACAGTCATTTCCAGAACCCATGAGAACCTGTGGGAACCCTAGTACATTGGACGTAATCTTTCTTACACTCAGAGAAGACTGGCTTCTTGCACAACAATGCCCAAAGGCTGGTGAGATTTCAGCTCAGCTTAAGTAGCTGGAATTGCTGTTCTCACATAGGATTTGGTCAATTGTCCACGATCTGCCAGACACATTTGCTATGTTGTGCTCAAAGATTTGTTTTGCATTTTTAAAAGTTTGACAAATTACTTAAAAACAAAGACAGCAGATAAGTATATGAAGTTGTCTGTATGATATGTTCATTCCTTTGTTTTTTCTTAATAATGAAAGGTCAAAACAACCAGAATCTAAGTGATTGGTTAAATATTCTGGTGCAGTTAATAAAAGATGGGTTTTTATGTACTAACATTAAAAGTTGTTCACCAAGGAAAAAAGAAGTACTTCACAGAAAAGTCCCTCTCTCTCTCTCTCCCTCTCTCTCTCTCTCTCTCTCTCTCTCTCTCTCCCCCCCCTCTCTCTCTTTCCCCTTCTCCCTCTCTCTTCCTTTCTCTCTCTCCTTCTAATCTAATATATAGAATATTTTCCCATTTATACTAAAATATGTATAGTTTTATCAGATTCACATATGCTTAAAAGTTAGAGGAATTATATGAACCAATCTTGAGGGGAATTTGGATCATGGAGGGATTTTTCACTTTTTTTATATTGCTTAAATGTTTTTTACAACATACTAATGCATTTTCCAAAACATTTTTAAGTTAGTTGAGTTTTTTATAAAAGAATAAAATGAAAAGGAATTTTTCATGTACTGTCTTCCATTCCATCAACTGAGGAACCATGAAGAAGACTGAAAAAAGCAAACCCAGCAAGATCATATCAGACCAGAAACTTTTCTGCTTTAGCCTTGGTTCTCATTTTCCTTCAATGGCCTCTTTGTTCAACATAAAACCCTGGTTCATCTCATGAACCTACATGACAAATTCAGGCTCAAAACACTTCCTCATTTGTGGTCACCATGGGTGGCAGCAGAGACCACCAACTCAGGGTCTCGCTTGATGGAGTCCACCCAGAAGTCCCTGTTGATCCAAGCAGCCAGGTTCACCTAAAAGGACACTTCCTGGAATGCTCTGGGCATTTTAATAACAGCTATCATTTCTTAACTGCTAAATATGTCCCAAATACAGTGCTAAGCTATGCGCATCACCTTTTATCTTCACAAAACCTTTGGAAGGTAGAGATTATCGTTCCTATTTTACAGAGGAAGAAACCGAGGCCCATTGTGCTTAAGTATCTTGCCTAAAATCACAGGCTAGCCAGTGACAAAGCCTGTACCTCCACCTCAGGCTGCCTAACTCCATTTTCTAATTTCTAGGCTATTTGACACAGGAAGTGAAGACCCATCTATTTAATGACCGTGGAAAGCTAATATCCCCCTGAAAGTCTTCAGCTTACCCAAAGACTTACCTATTCACCTGTATTATCTGGCCCATCAGTGATTTTTCCCCTTGGTTTGTACAAATTATTGCAGCAATCAAGATGCATGCATCCCATTGTTCTCTGACATTTAGATATTACAAGCCATGGATAGTTTTTAACGAAGGCAGCAAAATCCTTTCACAAATGAGTTCAGGTCAGGGGAGAAAAAGGAATAAACTATAACTTGTCAGAGGCATGCATATTACTTTTTGCTAAATTCATGTTTTCCCTTGTCAACCAGTAGATGAGCATATATAGACTTTTGTAACATTCATTTTGGTGATTCGCTGGCAATAGCATTATGATATAATATCCTCTTAGCAATAAAGAATAATTTACAGATGTAGGGATGAGGTTTTTACTGATGGTGCTTACAGGATATTGGCTCATGTGAAATTTTTTCTGGGCTAGACTCTTAAATTATTTTAATGAAGTTAAACTGAGGGATCATGAGGTGAGCACTTTGATGATCTCTTGAACACCCATTATTTCCATTCCCACTATGCAGTCTAGTGGCTGTGGAGTTGAGTCAAGTTCCAGGAGTAGAGTCTGAAGAGTCCAAGGCAACTGCCAGGGGGAGCCCTTTGCCCTCTGGTTTAGAAACTCAACATCTAACCCAGTCAGAACATGGCATTCCCTTGGCTACAAAAATTAGTGAAGGAATAAATATGTAGTCTCATTTGGGCAACAAGTAAGTTATCTAGGGAAGTTGATGGCGGCTTCTAGAAAAATGTCCTTACTCTTAAGAGAGAACCACAGGAAAGCCAGTCTCTCTATGGGTGGATGTTGACTTGCCTGGGATACAAGGCCTCGAATGACAACAGCCACCTCACCATCATGCTGAAGATGACACTGGTATGCAGAAGAGGACTGAGAAAAGAGAAGGTCAGAAAAACAAAGCTGGAGCCATCAGTCTAAATCAACCTCAGAGCCTGCCCTACTGTTGGATATTGGTATGTGAGCCATTTTTTTTTTCTTTCCGGAAGCCACTTAGAGTTTCTGTCACCGTAACCTGAATATCCTGTTAGTCAGCTCAGGATACCATAACAAAATAGCATAGACTGGGTGGCTTAAACAACAAAACATTTATTCCCTGGTAAGAGCTCTCTTCCTGGCTTGCAGACAATTGCCTTCTGAGAGAGAGAGAGAGAGAGAGAGAGAGAGAGAGGATGTTCTCTGATGTCTCCTCATATAAGGGCACTAATCCCATTATGAGGTCCCCATCCTGACAACCTCATCAAACCTAAGGCCCCATCTCCAAATACCACCACACCGGGGGTTAGGGCTTCAACATATGGATTTGGGGGGAGCAGAAAACATTCAATTCATAACACACCCTAAACAATACCAGCTACAATCATTCCATTGACCTCATTTCCACTTTATCATAATATTGTTACAAAACACTTCAACAGGGACCTTTTCTTCAGAGATAAGACCATTATCAACCATTCTGTTTTATGGACTAGGAAACTAAGACCCAAATCATAAAGAGCAGATGACTTAAACTTACCCAGAAATATGACCTTATTTGCCCTTCACAGCTTTCTTGCTTTCTCCATCAGGATGTCTAACTCACAGTTACCAGATACGTCCAAATAGGGTTTATCAAGTGTTGGAGTCCATTCAGAAAAGCGTATGCATTGATCTCTGTTGATTCAGCTGAGCCCAAATTGAGGCCAAACATCATGCAGCCTCCTACCCTGGGCCTATTGAAGGAAAAGAATTCTACTCCTCAAACCTTGTTTCAAGGGGGCAAACATAAGGCAATGTTGTTCTTGCAGATCTCGATAGAGTAATCAGCATTCAAGGTTTTATTTGGGAATATACATTTGCCCAGGGAGAATCCAGGGCCTCAGGTCTTCTGCAGCTCCGTGTAACCCTGTCACTAAATCCATAGGATGGAAGAAGAAATGATGTGTGCGATTTCAGATCACATTTTTAAAAGCATGCTGCTAAAATCTTAATAAAAGTTCAATCTGAAGTTCATTTTTTTCTATTTTTTTTGTATTTTTGAAATTTTTCAAAATTAATGTTTTATAAAAAAATTTCAGATCTTCTGTATCTTTCCCCTTCCTGTCATCTGCAATGGAGGTGTGGTGCTGAGCTAGCTTTGGTCATGCAGCCCAGAAAGGCCCTAGCGGATGGTAAAGCAACGGGAAAGAAGAGACCTGGGTCCTTGGGGTACCTTGAGGGCAGAACAATCTCCCTGGACCACTGTTTGGCTTGGAATTCTGTGAGAGAGACAAAATATGTTCTAGGTTTAAAATACATTGTTACTTAGGTCTCTATTAAAGCTGAAAGATGAATGTCCTAACTAATCATCAGAATTCTCCAAGCTTCACTAGCCTAGGCACACAAATTGGATTTCATTGTGAATAATGCCCGAATAGCTTTTGTCCCCACTTGCTACCACCTTTCTGTGGCCAACAATTATCCCGGAGATTCTCTAGAAGCATCACACATGCGCACAGACAAGCTAGGTCCGCTCTCCTGTCAGTAACCACATGCGACCTGAAATTTCTTCCTGGTCCCCTGCTCCCGAGTCCTTCCACTGGGTACTGCTCCCTCTAACCTGGTGGGGGCACAGGCCAGAGTTATTCAGGGTTCTGTTGCAAACAGGAGAGAAAGACCCTTCCTTCTTATGTGTTGAATTCTATTAGAAGGCCCCCGCAGCAGTGCTTCTGGGGCCCCCAAACACACCAGCATTTGCTTCTAGCCCTGCTGCTCTCCACGGCTCTAAAGCAAGTATTCAAAGGGGCACAGAAGACAAAGCCAGTTGCGAGATAATTCCATGCTCTAGTTTGCATCTTCCTTCTGATGAGTCAGGCTTTGCCACTGTGACAAGCTTGTCTGTCTCATTTCTTCCTGCCTAGGATGCATTCTTTCCCAGGAAGACACTCATTTCTTTGCAAAGAAGCCTCTGGCAGGGTTCAGCCTTCCAGTTCATTAAGCATACCTGGAACCACTGCTCCAAAAGCAGCAGAAAAACACCAAAAATAAAGTGCTTTCATAGAGGGAAGAATGTACAGGAATCAAGGAGTGTTTGTATGTTAAAAAAAAAAAAAGATGTTCCCTTGAATTCCAGTCCAAGGTGATGTTCCAAAAAAAAAGGTTCTAAGGTCAAATTACTTGAGAAAACACGAATACTGTAATTCTTCTCCTCCCACACCCACTAGCCCTTCACAGGGCACATTAGCACATTAAAGGTTCCAAGAAGCCCTGCAACACCTCTTTGTTTTTGCTTAATTCAATATATTTCCTCAGCATATTAGACCAGAGAGCCTTGTGACCCTTTTTCCCTGCTGCCCACCCCCCCAATCCTCCCCAAACACCTATTAACATTCTGGGAACACCCTTGGGAAAATGGCAGTTGTAAGCTGGAGCACGTACCCTCTTCAGTTTTCTGCATTGTGATTTTGGGGATGAGAGAGTGTGTGTGTGTGTGCATGAGTGTGTTATGCTGTCACTTGGGGGTGTCAGTGGATGCTTTCAGTAACAGCATTAATGTGGCAGGTCTGAGTGGCATATTTTTCCAAGTGGAGAAGGGTGGAGCAGGTCCCCAGAGCTGGGAAACACTGCAACATTTCCCCCACAGCATGCCGGGGGTTCCACTACCAAGAAAGTTGCCTTGGCACGGACGACAGCCCATCAGACAGAATTGCTCCTTTTAGGAACTGAGGAGTTCACACCCACTCAGGCTGGCTTGGGCACATGCCTCTCCCAGCTGGTCCCTTTGAAGGAATCTCAGCTTCCAGAATGGCCGAGCTGCTTGAGAGATGCAAGCATCTCAGAGACCCAGAGAAGCTGTCCTTGAAACAATGCAAATCTCTGTTAAAGGCACTCTTTTCTAAGAGAGAAAAAAAGCTCCTGGGCCTCAGAGTTCTTGTTGAAGGGGCTGTTGAAGCCAGAAACTGCAAGAGGATTCTGCAGGAAGAATTTCCACAATTCACATGCCTGTATTTGGCCAGTAAATATGAACACTCTGCTAAACAATAGAGGCACCGGGGTTTTCTGGAAAGAAAGAATAATGCAAAGAGCAAGGCAAAGGCTGGAAAAGCAAATGCTGTGTCTCCTGGGCGTAATAGATCTCCGGAGACATGCGACTCTAAAGAAAGCTTAATTAAATTTAATGGACAAACCTCTTGGTGCTAGGAGGCATTTTAATGTGGTATTTCGGCTCTGGGTGGACAAAAATCAGTCTTCCTTGCCTCGCTGCTCTCTCCTTTAAATGAAACAAACTTCCTGATTAGTGCCATAACTCTCAGCACTGCCCGTGTCCTATCTGCTGACAATGATAAGGACACCTGAGGGGCATTGATCACTGAATCTGCAGGACACTGGCCACACATGTTAGAAGGGAAGCTCCCTACATGAAGGACAGCGGTGTCTTGACCACCTCGGTACCTTCAGTGTCTAGCACAAGGCCTGATGTGAAGGATGTTTGATAAATGAGTGAATGAAAGGAAGGAAGAAAGAAAGAGTAGAAGGGAGGAAGCGAGAGAGACAGGGATAAAAAGAAGGAGGGAGGGAAAGAAGGGCTGTAGCTAGAGAAAGTGTCTCAGGCAGAGCCCAATGAGAGAGCAGAAAAGAAAGGGTGTGTTTATTTAGAAGAGAGCACTTGCAGAACTCTTATTTTGATCAGGTAATGCTTCTTCCCATCTCCCTATCCTTTCCCCCCCCCCAACCTCCCATGCTGCCCCTGTGACTCAGAAGAAACTGACCCCACTCCCAGATGGGCTTGGTTAGCTGAGGCCAATTCCATCCTCTTGCAAGTGATTGGTTCAGGAATGATCCTATAGTCCATTTTGGGTCAATAGAATGCAAGGAAAGTTTGCTAGAGGTTTCTGGGAGGGTTTTTTTTTTTTGGTCCTGGGAGAGCTCCCAGAAGTTCTCTTTCTTTTTTGAGGCCTAGAAAGATTACTGCCATCCTGCTACTCGTCTAAGAATGAGACCAACACAGATTGAGGTCAAGAGAATGAGTGAGGTCAAGAGAATAACAGGATGTAGTTTCAACTGGATGAAATACACTTGGAAGCCCATCTGACTCCCAGACTTCTAGTTATGGGAGTCAATCAACAACCCTATCTTTCTGACCACTTCAAGTTGGCTTTTAGGTTATCTGTAGCGAAATGTACCCTCAATGCTTACTTCCAAAAGCCAGAATTCACAACTATATTAGCAGTGAATAGCGTCTGCCACACTGAGCCCCCCACTACAAGTCCACCAGGCTCTGCGATAGATATTCATTGGCCATACTTGACCCTTTGTAGACTTGAAAAAAAGAAGATATTCAAAGAGCTATACCTAGTGCTGCTTCCAATTGACTGTGTGACCTTAAGCAAGACACTTAACCTTTCTGAGCATCAATCAGCCCCAATCCATGCTAAATGGATTAAATGAAAATTAATGAAGATTCCTATCTCACACATTCTTCACAGAATTTCTGGGAAGGTCACATGTAAAGTAATTCTGAAGGGCTGCAAATCTCAGTAGAGATGTTATTATTATATTTATCTGATCTATTTTTCATTTCTTTTTATCTCCCCAGTCTGTGCCCTGGACAATGCTTACATCTGATAAGTTAAGTCTCCAGTTAACTTCATCATACAATACTGACTCCAATTCAACTTTAGAAGCTATTATTCCTGCCTGTCTACTTCCAAAATGGATCTGGGGCAGTCAAGTAAGGAAGGTGGCGAATCAGTGAACTAGAAAACCCGAATGAAGGGCTACTGTAATTGAGCCTGAAAACTTAGTTCTGAGCCTCCCAATAGTTAAGAGAAAAGTAGAGCTTGGTTCTAAAGCCAGTATCATGCAAAGCACTATACCAGGCACTGTGAGAGCTACAAAAATGAAGAAGACATGGCTCCTGACCTCAAAGATTTTATAAGATAATAAGGGAAATAACCAATCAATAACAATAGGAGGCATTGTTAAGTAATACAAGTATTATTAATTACCATCTGCAGAAAATCCATGGGAGTAGTTAGAAAAGAGATTAACTCTGACTTTGGAAAAAGACTTGATGGAAGAAAAGATATTTGAACTGGGCCTTAAGTAGGGTTGGAATCTGCCCATTGGAGATTGAGGGGAGAGCATTCTTCAATGAACAAGGTACTTGGATACAGCATATTTCAGGGTGAGTAATACATTTGGTCTGGATGTGTGTGTGTGTTTGTGTGTGTGTGCGTGCACGCACACACACACATATGTTCATATGTGTACATTAGGTATAGTAGGAGATAAGGTTAGGGAGGAGGATTGGGGTCAATTTAGAACAGTCCTTGAATGTCATGCTCAGGACTTTGAACTTTATTCTGTAGGAAACGAGGAAAAGTCATTTAAAGCTTTTGATAGGAGAGTGACATAATCATAGTTGTTCTCCAAATAATACATTTTTGGTGGTATTTCCCCTCTGGAGATCAAAATTGAAAGTGCGGCTCTGCTGTGAGCTAATATATTTCCATCAGAAACTTAGCCTTCCCCTGTGCCATCCTGTGTTCACTTGACAATTTTTCATTACATTGATTCTAAGTCAGTTATTCCCAGAGAAAAAGACAGAAATTCATCATCTTTCCCTTTATGATTTCCTCCTCTGTCATCAAACACATCAGCAGGCATGAGTTTTATCATAATTCAATTCCCGCCTTCCGCCCACCTTAATTACATGCATTTCCACTTGATGATAATTCATTGGTGTATTCAAGAAGATCAGGAAGTTAAACTTCTGTTTACCTTGGCAACTCTTTTGGCAGAATTCCTGCATCGATGCACAGGACAGGAAGTCCTGTTTTCCTGCCTTTCCATGAGCCAGAGCATGTGGGATACTTTGTGTCCTTGAAGACTCAGAATTTATCCACCTGATGGAATCCCAGAATTCCACATTAGAGGAAGCTTTAGGGACCATGTGTTGGGATACAGTGAAGGAAAGAAGTACTGATAATGATTTCTTGCCAGCAGTCAGCACACAGAGCTTTACTTTCCGTTCTCCAAGACATTAACCTTGACTCTAATCATTGTCAATAAGGTATAAGTGAGTCAAAATGTGTTGATTCGTCACTCAGGATCAGAATCATAGGGTAAATCTCAAGTTTGCACACTTTTTCCATGAATATTTAGCCCATCACTCCTTAACTGAATGTACTGGACTACTTGAATAGCCACCAAATTTAAAGTTATATAAAGGTCTTTTAAAAAGGCTACTCTGGGGGAGGCTGGTTAGCTCAGTCGGTTGGAGCGCAGTGCTAGTAACACCAAGATTGCTGGTTCGATCTCCACATGGGCCAATGAGTTGCATCCTCCACAACTAGACTGGAAACAACTACTTGACTTGGAGCTAATGGGTCCTGGAAAAACACACTGTTCCCCAATAAAAGAAAATAAAATTTAAAAAAGGCTACTCTGATTCCACCAGGTTGAGTTAGATGCCTGCCCTCCTCCGTGCTCTCTTATATAATGTCTTGTGCATCTCCTTATTATCATATGAATCACATGCTGTTATAATATCTAGCATTTGAGAACTTAATGTGCACCATGAATTTTATATATATTCTTTTATTCAGTCTTCCTAATGACATTATGAGGCAGATCCTATTATTATCTCCATTTTAATGATGAGGAAAATGAAGCAAAGCATAGTTCAATGACTTGCCCAAAGTCATACAGCCAATAAGTACTGGAAGTAGTTTGATCTTCAAGGGTCTGACGGCAACTGTTGCTCTTAAGTTCTTTGATATAATGTTACGATGATCTGTTTCTGTGTCTGCTACCCTACTTCTCCCCAGCTCACTCCATTTCCAACTGCAGGGGTGGGATGGGTGGGGAATTCCCTGATGTGGGTTGGTTTAGCCCATTCTCATATCTTTATTGCCCAACACAGCGCATAGTGAGTGGCAGGTGCTTAAGCAATGAAAGGTTGCTACAAGGATGAATACATGAGAAAGTCAAGTGGTAACTCTTCCTCCCAGATTCACTGGTTTTTATGAAATCTGTATCTTAATTCCAGTTGAACACATCACATTTTCAAGGCGGTCCTAAGAGATATTTCTATTAACTTGGAAAGTCAACCACAAACATCTTCCCGATATGTCAGGTGACCCAGTTGCGGGAGAATTTTCAAGAAAAGATTGTAAAGAGAATTTGAAAAAGAAACATTTTTCTAAGCTTTCCCCCAAAGAAACATATCTCCAGCCAGACTGGACATGTACAGTTTTATTTTATTTTGTAAATAAAGGGGAATCATTTCTGAAACCATGTGTCCAAGTCTTTGCACAAGCAAGAATGACTCCTTTTCTCCTCCTCCATCATCCTCACTGTTCTCTGCCCAGCCTAGTAGGGATATAGGCTTTGGGAACCACCCGTGGTGGGACACCCCCCACCTCCAAACGGATTAATCCAAAGGAAATTCTGGCCAGCACTTTCTTTCCAACTTGCACCCTAAACTTATGCCAGGGACCAGACATAATTTTGACACATGTATCAGGCTGAGGCTTCAAGGAGACCTCCAAGCTCAGAGGGCAACTGGCTTCTTGGATCTGAGATACAGGAAATAAACAACTGAAGAATGAATTGTCTTCCAAAGATGACCATGGCTCATGACAATGGGAGACTCAGGAATGCGGTCAAACTGCCCAGGGAGCTGAGCAGAGTCTCAGCCCCTGGCCCCCACTGCTTTTCCCCAAGCTGCCCAGGTGTTTTTCTTGCAGAGGGCGGCTTCTTCAGTGATAATGCTTTATTGTCTCTACAAGGGTGGCAGGAAGCAGACATGGTAGTTTTAAAGATGAGCGCAGAATTCCCCTTAGGAAAAGAGAGGTAGTTAGGTCTTGAGGATGAGGTCCCCTGGACATGGCAGGAGTGCATTGGGAGGGAAGACAACAAGAGAACCACAGGCTGTGGTCTCAGTAATAAACAGGAAGTTGAGGGTTGGGAGAAAGAGGAGCAAACCGGATAAGGGAGGGGAGACTGAGATCAACACAGCAATAGAAGTGGGTTCTCCTTCAAGAACTCCCCAGTATTGGGAACATGCAAAGTGCTTTTGAGAACAATGTCTAAAGTTCTATTTTAAGTTATTTGCTGAACTGTGAAGTCATTCCTTCCATTGCTTCAAACTCCAAGAGGTGCTTTCTGCCTCCCAAGCCTTGGGCCAGGAGTATTTGGGGGGAAGAATGAAAGTATTTGGGGTGATGCCCAATGCGGTGAGCCAGAGCAGAAAAGGAATGGTATGCATGGAAGGCAAAACAGAGAGCAGCTGTAAAATTCAACAAAAACAGGAATTCAGTTCAGGGGTAACTGTGGAAAATCTGAGCCACCCCAAGAATCACCCCTAAGATATTGAGAAGAGCCCTGTGTTTCCCTCCATATATTAGATGAGGGTTTGAGGCAAAAAAGAAAGAAACAAAGAAAGAAAGAAAGAAAGAAAGAAAGAAAGAAAGAAAGAAAGAAAGAAAGAAAGAAAGAAAGAAAGAAAGAAAGAAAGAAAGAAAAAAGACAAACAAACCTCAAAGGCCAGCATGTCGCCAGCAGGCTGGATAACTTGGAAACATCCATATAGCTGACATTTGAATTAAACGTGCATGACATGATTCTTTAAAATGCTATAGTGAGGGCCGGCTGAGTGGCACGATGGTTAAGAACTGGCTTGGGACGCCAGAGGGCCCCGGTTCAGATCCCACATATGAGGGCCAGTGACACTGCCCTCTACAGCTAAGATGCTGAACAACAGCTCAACCTGGAGCTGGGCTGCCATGAGTCGCAGGCGATGGCGTAGGCTGCAGCCCCTGTGGCAGTGGGTTGCCATGGGCTACCCTATGTAGCCAGCAGCCAGCGTGTGTAGCCAGCAGCCAGCGTGAGCAGCCAGCAGCCAGCGTGAGCGACCAGCAGCCGCAGTGAGCGGCTGTCCAGAGGCCGGCGACTGATCTGCCTCACCCGGGAAGAGCGCAATGATGGTGCCAACTTGGGCCAGTGAAGCAAAGTCCTCCACAACTAGACTGAAGAACAAAAAGGACAGCAACTTGTCTGTTCCCCTTCCCCCAATTCCCCAGCACTGTTCCCATCCCCCCAATTCCCCAATAAAAATCTTTAAAAAAGTGCTATAGTGATACTTTTTCCCCCTTTTAAATATAATATAGATAATTTTTCTGATAATACAGCAATTTTGATCCCTCTTCCAGTGTTCCAAAAAGCCCAAGGAAGGATGGGTAGGAAGTGTTTTTATATTATTATTTTGTTTCCTCCTAAAAGAAAATTTAATATTTTTAAATAAGAAACTCTTGACTTAAAAGACTCTTGGTTTGCTTCTGATTCATTGGAACAGGGGTTCAGTATTAGTGAATCACTATTAGTTGTGATGCAGTCAGTGAGTTACCGGTCAGCTTACATCAGATCTGATTCATTTCACCTCTTTACTTATGTGTGCGGTAACGGGAACAGAGGGCATAGCATCAGAGCTGATAAACAGAGTAGCCAGTGTTCCTGTCTGGGAGACATACTGTTGTCACAAGAATGTTCTGGATGAGAGGTCTTTCCGTCTCAGCCCTCTCCACACGTGGGATGTGCCTGCCTTTTGATGCTTGTTTTGATGCTCTAATTTCTTCCTCTGCAGCCTATGTTCTCCTTGTGTTTGGGTGGAGATATACGCTAATGAAGAGAGGCAGGAAAATATGGGGTTTGAAGAAGAAATCAAACACCTGAAATCAAGTCATTTCTTAGATTTCAGATGTTTATGAAACTTCAAGAGAAATGAAAAAGTACATATTTTTGGAGTTGGATTTTTCCTTCTGAGGTGCTCCACTCCCCGCCCCCCCCCCACACACACACACCATCCCCTATTAGCAGATCACCACTAGGTTAGCAGAAGCCATTTTGGTGACTGCTAGAATCCTGCATGAGCTGGGCTGGGGCAGACAGGAGACAAAACACAATAAGCATTTCAAAAACATCCCCAAGCGTGATCATCAATGTGTAATATGAGCTGGGGTTAGTTAAATAAGATGTGAAAGCGTATTAATGACCCTTTTGGCTGGCCAACATCGCACTTCAGTTTCCCTTTCCAAGGAGGCAAAGAGAGGGCTGACAAATAAATTATAGATGAAACCCCCATCATATGTTTATAAATACACTAACATTAGCATTTTACTTCCTCATAAATCTGCGGCAAACACTCAGGCAGAAGATAGAAAACCCTGTAAAACAATGATATATTCTCTGCTCGCGGGCATTGACGAGTAGCCCATTCACTCTCGGGGTTGTTCTTCAAACACGCTCCCTCCACTCATGCCCCCTCATTTAAAATCCATTTTAATTTAAAGATGTGCAAGGCAGTGCTCGTGGTACATTTACTCATCCTAGTTATACATCATGGAGCAAGGAAAAGAAAATTGTTTCATCTAGAGATACGGTTCAATGTGGTCACCACTGAACAGTGGAGTAATTACCGTATCAGGCCCACTCAAAATGCACTCAGGGTGTTCTGTGACCTATCATTTGCTAATCTGCATAGTGAAGTATAGCTTCATAACTATAAATTGCTGACTTAATTAAAACCAGGACCTTTCTGTCATTTAATTACAGGGAGAAAGGTTATTGCTTAAATGCAATTTTCCAAATGTGATTTCTTAACAGTTATTAACTGCTTCACCATCATTTATTGTTTCAGATTTTTCAATTTGAAAATACTCCCCGTGACAGAAGTAATGACTTCATGAAAAACTCAATCTAGAGGGAGGCCAGCCAGCCCATTTGTTTCTCATAAGTGGAGCCGACAGGAAACTGGAAAATGTCACTGAAGGATCCTGGGATGGCTTTCACTTTCGGGGAGTAATTAAAACCCAGAAGGTTGTGTCAGAAACGGGGAGAGGTAGTTTGCGGACATCTTAAAGGCAGCCCCTCCCTTCCATCCTAGCTGTGTGTTTGCCTTATAAAATATGGTGATGACAGGGGGATGGGGCTGGACTGTGCTGAGGCCAACACGGAGCAGCGTGAGCCTCAAGGGGAAACAACCACAGCATTAGGGTCAGCCAGCTACCTGGACCCAATCTCAGTGTGTACCTGCTCTTTGTACTATTTCTGCATCTAGGATTTCTTCTCCCACAGAATGAGAACCACTACAAGTTTGGACATGGCAGGGAGCCACACAATGAAGCGAATCGGCCACATTTTTTTCATCCTATGTCTTTCTTTAATCCTTGAATGGTAGTGTCTTCTCTTTTTTCTTCACATTTTATTTTATTTTATTTCATTTATTTTTTTAGCTGAGCCATCCTGCCACCTGTTGGCAGCTCAGCGGCAGCTCAGCTCGGGCCAGGACTCGAACCGCTGTTGCTCAGAGCTCGCACTCTTGAGCGAGCTCTTAACCAACTGAGCCACTCGGCCGGCCCTTCTTCACATTTTATTACATAGCCTGGAGATTGGGCAGGTAGAGTGGAGTGACCAGTGAAGTTGGCCAACAGAGATGACCTGGGCAACTGGGCATCCCCCAAAGCACTTCTTCAATAACAGGGGGTTTAGTTATTGTCTTAATGCCAATTTGCTCTAAATGGAGACTTGTGAAGCTGAGAAACTCCACCCTTCGCTTCCTACTGTATCTCATCTCCAGCAAAGGAGCCAGAAATTTATCTGAGATGGAAAATCTAGTCTTTTCCTAGACCCTGTCAGCTCCATGCTAGAAAGTTTACAGAATGCACAAACGTGCTTTTTGCCTACGTTGGCCTGAATGTCGGTTCCAGACAGGAACCACCTTGCTTACTGGACTAAAAGAACTCCCTTCAGTTCTCCTTCCACGTTAGAAGAGGGTTAAAGTTAAAATCGCTCAGATGAAGAAGTGAAAATCCACGCAAGTTCTATATATTTTAGCTGATTCTTTTCGCTTTATTCATTGTGGCAGAACACAAAAAATGACTAATGGGGGTTTCATAAAATCTTAATCAGATTATTAGTATTCCCTTATGCTCTTCATCAGCATTGTGCTTTGCAGTTTTCGAAGTATCTTTACACACTTTACCAATTTCAGCTCAATTAAGCAAACATTTCAGTAGCACAAGTATTAAGAAGGCATAGTATCAATGGAATTGTAACAGATATATACGATGTCAGAGGGGCAATAGATTGGGGGAGAGGGGTTATCACTTTGTGAGGGGTGAAATGTATAACTATTACATTGTATTGTACACCTGAAACTAATAGTAAAAAAATATATATCTTTAAAAAAGAAAAAGGCACGACTCCTGCCCCCATTCAATGAAGGGAAGTCAGTTCATCCTTTATCTAATACCTTTATCTAAGGTAACAAGGAAGATGCTTTAAATAAGGCTGCAGCACACCACCACTACCCC
Source organism: Hipposideros armiger (assembly GCF_001890085.2). Classification (NCBI taxonomy): domain Eukaryota; kingdom Metazoa; phylum Chordata; class Mammalia; order Chiroptera; family Hipposideridae; genus Hipposideros; species Hipposideros armiger. The sequence continues at coordinate 546,527 of NW_017731394.1, forward strand.
TTGCCCCTGTTTTTTTTCAAAAAACAGAAACACTCAATCTTGATCAAAGTAAGTAAAAGTGAAGCTCCACATAGACATTTACAGACTCAAGGAATCCAAGGACAGCGACCAAAGTATAACCAGGCTTCAGATGAACGAGAATGGGGACGCTGAGATCCAAGGCTGCTTCGCCTCTAGTGGCCACGTGGTCTCCCTTGTCTGTTTCTCTAAGGGTTTCTGCTAATACTGTTCTCTCTCTCTTGACCAGTTCCCCTCCTTCCTCATTTAGTACATGGTCCCACATGGCAGTCTTCATGACTCCTCAGCTCCACTCACCACTAACATCTGTGTCTCTTAGTTCAAATACCTGGAAGAGGTAACCTGGTTGCCTGAATGCTTCCCTATTAAACAAAAAAAAAAAGCACACCATGAGTCACTGGCTAGCTGCTCCTTTGGACAAGGCAAGAATAATACACATATCTAGGACAGCGGGTCAAGAATTATGATCTTTATTTGAGAGCCAAGGAAACTAAACTTCAGAGAGCTGATGCCACCTGCTGAAGCTCACACAGCATTTATGCAGCTGAGTCACGTCTACATTCTCTCCCAGTCAGTGCCTCTTCCAGGGGCTAGGCATATTGAATTAATTTAAGAGATTACTATTATACGTAGACATACAACTGTAGATTTTTATATTTGCTACATTTCATTTTAGCAATAAACATCAACTTCCCCCTTTGACAACTGAAAAGAGTATAAATCTTCTAGTTAAAGGAGAAATTCCATTGTTTTAAAATGAGAAAAAAAATATTTTCTTTGGGTAGTTAATATAACTAAAGCTCTCATTTGTACCCTATTAGCCAATCTATTGACCATTAATATCACTTAATCAGAAAGATGGTGGAGAGAACAATTACTAATACACATTCAAGACTTCAACTAGGAAGCCAGATGCCACATTTTTTTTAAAATAAATGCACAACAGTGACAGAGTTAATTTCATTCTTGCCATGATTGCTTTATGTGGCAGCCCATAATTTGGTCTAAAATCAGTCTGTAGAGTGAATGAGATCCAAAAGTGCCCTAGATGACTTGTTTTGAATCTGGGCAGAGGAAATTATTCAAATCCCATCCCACCATCACCACCACCACCACCAGACATGATGTGGTTTTGGAGAAACATTGCCCTACATTTTATGAAATGACTGGTTACTACAAAACATTGTCCAGGATGAAACGTGCGATATGCACAGAGGCAAGGGGAAGACAATTCCTGGATGTGTGTGCTGCTGTCCTTTTTATTGGTAGGTACTTCAGTTGGGTCCACCACATCGTGGCTTTATAGCAGCAACAACAACCACAGCAAGCCACAAAACCACACAAACCTTACATACACAGGTCATTTCTGTACTAATCCTGCAGTTTGAACAGGTCTGCTCACTCAGACCTGCTGCAGTGAGACAAGTACTTTGATTCTGGACCAATTTCTTTTCCGCCCCCACATGTCAGTCTGTTTTTTGTTGTTGTTGTTGTTATTTGTTTTTTGTTGTTGTAGTTTTTGTAAAGCTTTATGGAGTTATTATTCAGAGACCATACAATTCACCCACTTAATGTGTACAATTCAATGGCTTTTAGTATTTCACAAAATTATGCAACCATCACCACAATCAATTTTAGAACATTTCATCACCCCATGTAAACCTTGCACCTCTTAGCAGTAATTTCCCAGCTCTCCTAACCCTAGGCAACCACAAATCTGCCTTCTGTCTCTAAGGATTTGCCTGATCTGGACATTTCACATGAAGGGAATCATAATATGTGCTCTATTATGACTGGCTTCTTTCACATAGTGTCATGTTCTCAAGGTTCGTCCATGTTGTCTCACGTATCGGTACTCTATTTCTTTTTGTGGCTGAATAATCCTCCATTGTATGGACATACTAAATTTTATTTATCCATTCATTAGTTGGTGGACACTTGGGTTGCTTCCACTTTTTGGCTGTTATGAATAATGCTGCTATGAACATTCATCTACAAGATTTATATGAACGTATGTTTTCAGTTCTCTTGAGTACATACCTCAGAGTGATGAGGATTACATTAAAACTACATGACAAAATTCCTTGAAATTATTTTTATGTGTCTCCCTCTCTCTTATTACTTCCTACCTATATAGAAGGGCCCTCAAAGTTCCCTTCCCCCATTCTAAGTACCCCCAAAAGACTGTGTAAAACTCACAGCTCAAAGAGGCTCTTTCTTTCCCTTCACCATTCTTTCTTTCCTTATCTATTCTTTCTTCTGGTCTGTAGTTCCCCGTCCTTCCAATTTATTTTTTTTTTCCGTCCTTCCAATTTAAATTCTGCTGCCTCACTTGCTTCTACATTTTCCCTACCACTCTCTTTTATCTGCACTAACACAGCAAAAAGCTCTGGCTGGTGAATGTTGAAGAGTGTGTAAGTGTGTATGAGTGTGCAGAGGGGGCAGGGGCACTGCCGCTGGGGGGGCAGGGAGTGGAAGGGGATGGAAAGAGAGCAGGAAACACTGCACATACTATAATTAGGCTCCTTCCGGTCTCTGTTAACATTGTGATATATTTAAACACAAATCCAACTCTGACAAAGTATCTTGAAAAAGCAATATACCTTTTACTTATGGCTCTGGAAGAGCCACCAAGGGAGAGAACTGCATAGCATGACCTCTGGCCAGTGTCCTAATGTTTCTTTCTACTCACCTTTCTCAGCAGAATCAACTCAGCCTGGCAGCTACTCCCTGTCTCTCCCCTCTTCTCCCCACACATCCATGAATTCTTCTATGTGAATGTGTTGAATCTCATCACATGTATAAAACAATGGCATTGGGCTTAGCAATCTCTTCCATCTGAGAAGCCAAGGATTCTACAAAATCTGTGTCCTTGAAGTGTAAGCGCTTTACAAGGGGAAATCCACACCTTGAGTGAGCTGAACTCGAGCAGCCATGCCTTCTCTGCTTCACCAGCAGGTAAGCCCTAAGTCTTATGTTTAAGATAGCGGAGGGAGGTGATGGAGTCTGCGGGTCTGTGAGCCCTGGTCTCAGGCCACACTGAATGTTTTCCCTTTGGGAAGAACACGCTATGATTTTTTTTATCTACCCAACATCTCTCACCTGCCTAATCTCTTCTAATAACAGATCATGCCCCTCTCGTGCCAGTCATAACCCTTCACTGTCTGGTGACAATAACTGACCAAAGAAGATGGCCAAGTGACTCAAGGCCAATCGGAGTGTATTCCTGCGGATTTTTCAAATATAATCTGGGGAGAAACAGCTCTTTTTAATCTTTGGTAGCAAGCTGTAAGGATGTAAGTCTGGAGGAGCCCAAGGTCGTGCCTCCTGTCATTTGGAGAATCTGGTCCAGGGAGTAAAGACAACACGTGGGGAGAAGCGAAAAAGAAAGGGAAAGAGCCTTTCCTGGAGGTGGTCCTCCCGGCAGCTGCGTTCCTGAATCCCATCTTCCCGAGCCCAGCTCTACCATACGTTTTCCAGTTTGAGTCTATGAACTAATGAAATCCACTTTTTTGCTTAAGCCAATTAAAGTTGAGTTTGTGTTCCTTGCATTCAAAGAGCCCTGATATGAGGGGCTAGCACGAGGAGTCAGCATTTTGTCTCTACAAAGGGATTGGAGGCTCTAGACACACACCATGTACTCTTCTATTTGCTTGAAGAGTGTAACACAGCTATAGCTCTTTACTCCTGTCTCGGCTTTCTCTGGGTGCTTAAATAAAATATCGAATGACTCACTATCTTCCATCTCTTCTCTGTTCAGTTCCTTGAAAGCAACCTCTGCCTGGTTGTGTTGGGAGCAGGTATTCTCTGTGTCATTCATTGTCTACAAGTTAGAGGGCGTTTGTAACTGCCACAAAATGTGGATTCAGACTGCTTCCCTTTACTTTCTGATAATGTCACATAATATTTGCATTTCGTATCTTACACATTAGCCACATGATAAGCTATCAGTTTCATGAAGGCAGAGACTACAAAATGACGTTTTAAGACCAGGTGATTTGACAATTCAAAGGCACTCACATGCATGCTTACAGTCTTTGAAATATATATGCATATGATATAGTTGTGAATTATTTATGACCAAACTTCTTAATCTAAGGAATTGGTATTTATTAAACAAGGAGGTGTTAAATCCTCCTCTATTTGAGGAAAATTGCAGTACTCAAACATCCACTTGCTTTTTCCCCTGAAACTCTGATATAAGGCTTGCGAAAGTTACTTCACCACCAACCATGCCACTGGGACAGGATTGATAATGGGTTTAAGTTACACCAGTGTCTCCATATTAAATTTGGAAGGTTACTATGGCTACACTTGGCATCACTCTAATATATTATTTGGGTGAGTCTGCACCTTCCCCCAAACAAAGTTCCTATAAGGTCAAAAACCTTAATTCATGGAGCTCAGTTCCAAGGAGAGACTAGCACCAGGAGGCAATCAACTATGTTAATAATGGCTAATATTTTTAAAGCACCTACTATGTGCTGCCATTCATACCACTTTCATCAATAAGCTTCAGCTTCATTGGTCTTCTTTCTTCCCTTGAACTTGCAGAATCTATTACTGCCTTTTCAGCTTTGCACAGTCTCTTTTGCCGGACTGTTCATCTCCCCCTAGCTCTCTCATGACACTGAGGTCTTCAGCTCAAACATCATCTCCTCAAAGAAGCCTTCTGACTACCCTGTTCCAGTTCTCTTTTGCCATATAACAAACCATCCCCAAAACAGTGGCTTAAAACAGTAATAATCATTTATTTGGCTCAGAAATCTGAGGGGATGGAGGCTCAACTAGGCAATTCCCACTCTGGGTCTCTCATGTGGTTCTTGTCCAATGGGCATCTTGAAGCCTTCTTCATCTTACACCTGGTGCCTGGGCTGAGAAGACTGACAGCTGGGAGCTGGCACAGCTGGCTGCTCAGGCATTTCTCTTTTTCTCTGTGTAGTCCCTCTGCATGGTCTCTCTACGTGGTGGCCTCATAGTAACTGGACTTCTTATATTCAGCTAAAGACTCCTAGAGTGAGGATTCCAAGAAAAACCAGCAGAAGCTGCATGGAGTATCATTTTTCTGCATCTTATTCTTCCAGGAAATCACAAGGCCACCCCAGTGCAAGGGGATGGGACCTAGATTCCACCTCTTAATGGGAAGAGTATCAAAGAGTTTGTGGACATGTTTTAAAACTGACACATACCCACACACCATATATGAAATAGCCTCCAAAGCATTCTATCACCTCATTTTGTTATAACTGTAGTGCTATCTGACATATTTTCTTATTGGTTAATTATCTCTCTAACCCTCCAAAGCATGCAAATTGTGAGAACAGGGGTCTCGTGTGTCTTACTCACCACTGTATTCCTATGTTTCAGAGCAGTGCCTGGCACTTAGTAGACAATAAATGTGTATCAAATGAATGAGTGAATGAATGAATGAATGAATGATAAATGACAAGGGCTATTCTGAAGTGACCATCTCACTGAGATTTAGAGCTGTGGGCTCCAATTTGAATAAAGATATACCCTCCTCTCCTTCCTTTTTCTACTCTCTTCTCTTCACCTCCCTTCTTCTTCCCCTACAAAAATAATTTTAAATCCCTGATAAGACAGTATTTCAAACCTGGAATCCTTAGCAGAATTGTGATCCATTAGAGCCAGCTTGTCTTACCTTGTTTTTTATGAGAAAAAAAACACACTCAAGCATGCTGATTTCATCATTCAGATATATCAAGGATACTTACACAACCCTTGCTTATTTTACAGATCACAGATCAGCTTGGATCTGTGTTTTGTTTCTTGTTTTTATTTGTTTGTTTTGCTTTGTTTTTCACTTTTTTCCCAGTCGAATAAGTTGAGACCTGGTCTGTTTCCATCCAGGGGTATTTACTGGTCTACCCTTCTCAATATTTCCGTCCTTGAGATCTAGCTAGAGACTTCGCAAGCTTTAACATTCTAACTACGTGTCACTGCCACCATTGTCTCTTGTCACAATCCTAATTCTATGTTCTGATAATAAAACTTCATTAGTGTCTGCACCTCCTTTCCCCTACCTTTGAAACACTGTCTTCTGCTGAAACGATTAGCAGTGCTCTGCGTCATATCATTTGGCTGTCTGACAGCCATTGTGAGTGAGCTAAACTGTGAGAAAATGAAAATTCTGACAATTTCCATTACCGTCAAATGGAGATATTTACTTGTACAAATATTAAAGGTTATTCAAAGATGTAAACTGACTTCATTTCATTAGAGGTTTGCATAAGGTAATAATTTAAAACAACTACCCAGCCTCATTTGAATAAATTACCAATTCATTTTTCTGAAAGAAAAATGCCACTTCTCCAGGCTATGTTTTTTAACTGCTTGCAATGGTAGAAGATGAAAACAAAAACCGATGCATATTTAAGAATAAGAAATGCTCAAATTCTCTTATCATTTAATATAAATCAGACAATGGGTTATTGTTCTAGAAACCTGACTGAGAGTGGCCCAACCAGATGAGATAGTGACATACTAGTGACATCAAAATGGGTCTTTAAAAGGTGGGCAGCAATAACTGTGGTTAAATCTCCCTGAATTCCAGTTCTAGGAATTGATCCTAATAAAAAAATCTGGATGTGTGCAAATATTTATGTACAAGGATGTTCATCCCAGTGTCATTTATAAAGGCAAAGATGGAAATATAATCAGTACTAGGACATTGTATGCTGTTAGAGTATAGTTATATGATGGTCTGGAATAAAGATGATTAAAAATCATATTCTAGAAGAATTCATAATGATATCTTAAAATATTTATTATATTAAAAGGTGGTAAATGCAAATAATAAAAAAATATATGTCCTATTATACCATTTATGGAAAGATAAACATCTCTGTTTGCATTGAAAAAGACTAAAAGGAAATAAAGCAAATGATAACTTGGCAGTGGGATTATTGGTGATTTTTATTCTTATGCTTTTATAATGAGAAGAATAGCAGTAATCCAATATCATTCAACCGTTTGCAACTCAGTGGTGTTGGAGGCATCATTATTTTTGCTTAGCTGGATCAGCTCCTCTTTTCTTCTAGTACAGTAGAGAACATCCCTGGGTGATTTAGTGCCTCAGCTAGTGCTAAGGGTATTTTTTGGCACAAGGAGCTGTGGAACAAGTTGGTCTGATATTATACAGGAAATTCTTTATGCTTCCAGGACTTGGCACCTTGGGATCAGTCCTTCCTACTTATGACCTTCAATATTAGTAAGATACTGTCTAATTGTTTAAAACGTTGCTTACAAAACTTTCAGAAGACTTTGTCTTTTTAAAGAGTGAATTAGTAAGGACTAGCTGGGTTTGTGTGTCACAATAGTCCTCTACTTCCCAACCTCCACCCTCTCCAAAACACAAAATGGTGGTTTTCTCACATTTAGAAAGTCTAGAGCTGGTAAGGCATTCCAAGGGTTAGAAATTTCAGTGACTTCTATTTTGTTGCTTCACTACCCTCAGCACATTGATTCCTCTCATAGTCTAAGCTCTGACCATGACAGAACATTCCAGAGGGCCGGAAGGCAGAAGAAGAAACGGGAGCATGCCCCTGCTCTAAAATCATAGGCACAACTTCGTTGGTCAGAACTTGGTCACATGGCCACTGCAAGGGAGTGTTGTGAGAACTTGGGAAATGTAGTCTCTATGCTACCTGAGTCAGCTAAAAGTCAGGAGTTCAATTGTTAAGAAAAAAAGAGAAAATAGATACTGAAGGGCAAGTAGTAGCTTTTCTGGAAAAAAAAAATCATACATGTAGGCATCACAGGATGTCACTAGGCAGAGAAGACAAACCAACTGCATGTAACCATTTCAACTTTTTTTTTTTTTTTGCATTCATTCAATCCCAAAAGCATTTCCTGGTGCTTGCATTTATTTGAAAACAGTACACATGCTGCAGAATTCTGAGATATGGTCTCTCGGGAAGAAATAAAACAGCTGCAGCAAATAAAACAGATGGGAATTAATGCTGGAGAACCTCCAAAACACGATCCCATTGTCCACTAAGTGTCAACTCTACAAAGAATGTGTGCTCCAAAATAGAAACTTTATGAAACTTTGAAGCATTTGATTAATGTAAACCTTCATGAATAATGCAAGACTGTGCACCAAGGCTTGATGTGAAGCAGAGAGGAGAAAGATTAGCATGTTCCTCTTGGCTTTAAAAAAATTTATGAGAAATTCACCGAGGGAACTCAGGCATTTTGGGGTAAAGGGGTGTAACTATTAAAATGGCTGCTGCTGACGTGCTCCTTGGGGGGCCTCAGAGCAAACACTGGCCCACTTGCCAAGAAGAGTCCCTCCAAAAGGTAGGCACAGTTTGCCTGCCAAAGGGCCCTTCCCAGCCCTGTATGCCATTGGGTTGAACAGTCATGGCCAATCATGTATATATGACTGTAAGTGGGGCCCAAAGACCCTTCTTTGCCCTGGAAACGCCTTTTCCACCTACGGATGGCTGGAACTAGACATGCTTCCATTAGACATTCTCACCTTCATGTTAATGAATTGCTTCCTATAGAAATGCAAAAATCTCTGTGAGGGATTGCACATGTAGAGAATTTCAAAACACAGCCTTTTCAATTCTGCCTCTAATATCTTTTACAAGTTTTCCTATGAAATAGTTCAGATTTACAAGAGGTAAACAATCACCAATTACCCAATCTAATTTATATTATATTATGTTATATTATATTAATTATATTAAAAAATAAAGCTGAGAACCCTTTGGTTCCCGTCTCCAATCACAACCCCCTCCCAGCCCCTAGAAGAAACTGCCATCTTGAATATGATGTGATGTATCATTCCCAAGCATGGGAGTCACATAAATTTATTATCTGCCATCCATCCCCATGCATCCTGCCCTTCTACTGGTTCAGACCATTATCATTTTTCACCAAAGCCATTGGTTCAACACACACACCGAGCACCTACTCTGGGCCAGGCACCGTGACAACGGTCTCCTAACCTCTAGTGCTGTCCTCCATCCAGCTTATCTCCCACATTGCGGTCTCAACGTTCTTGCCTGCTTCTGAACTTCAAAGGGCTTCCTACTGCCAGTAGCTCTGGTAATGGCACCCATAGCCATTATTTCAGTCCTCCTTTCCTGGTCTGGCACCCTCAGAATCCATCCCCACACCCTAGAGTAGGACAGACACATGATTCTTTTAGGGCAGCCGTAGACATACCTGGGTTCTCAGACAGAGAGAGCCAGGAATGTAAAGCCCTGAGCCTGTCTTTGTCTTTCTGTAAGCCCTCTTGTTCTGTTAGATGAAGCCAGCCCACTCCCACAGGGTGGTTGGCAGTAGACGTCTCCCCTCTGTGGTGGGAGAATATATGAAAGGTGAAGATGGTGCCACTGGCGAGGCTGTGCTGGTCACTGGTCACCTTGAACTCGTTGCTGTGGGGGAACACAAACCCCTGTTGCCAGATGTTCCAGTTTTTTAAAGAGAAGCTGGAAATTGATTTTCTTTTACTTTCTTTCACTAGGCAATCATGGTATACTGAGGTTTGGGACTCTAATCGCTGGTCATCTTGAGCAAGGTCATTTGCTCTTGTCAAGTTTGGTGTTCTCAGCTGCTCAGTGAAAGGAAAGCAAGAAGAAGCCTATATCGTGTAAGGGTTCTGTGATGTTTATCGGTGATAATTCATGTGGGGCTCTCAGAATGGAGCCGGGCTGGCAAAGAGTATGCGATCATCAATTGTTAGATTTTTGCTACTCACTAGACCCTGGAGGAGGCACTAGATTGGGGTCCCATCTTTCTTGCCCATCTTGATTCAGAGTGCAGAGTGTCCTGTCTCCCAAGACAGGGACCTCAGAGCCTCCTTGGAAGAGCGAGCCAGGGCTCAGTGGAAGTCTCTGGGGCTCCCTATATGCAGGGTTGAGAGAGGCAAGAGATACTGCAAGGAATCAGCCCAAACAATGTCTGCTGTAGACCTTTTCTACTAGAGGGAAAATAAAGAAATAAAGATGAAAAACAGGAAGGAAGGAAGGAGAAGAAAGAAAGAAGGGGGGAAAGAAGACTTAGTAAAAACTCAAAGCATAGACAACATTGTCATTAATATATAGGAAGAGGCTCTAAAATTCTGTTACAGAGATATAAAAAACTACTAAGCAAAAGTCATATTGCAGATTATAATTAACGATATTTAAAGATATTAAAGACATATTGTTGAGTTTGAAAATCAGGCCATAAAACAATGTATTGAATGAGACTAATAAGAGTATATGAATTCATATATATTCAACTAGAAAAAAGACTGAAGAACAGCCAACAAACTATAAACAATGCTAATGTCGGGGTGACAGTATTGTGAGTAATTTTTATGTTTTGTTTCACTTATACGAACCTATTAAATTGTCTCTCATAAACCTGTGTAACTTACATAATAAGACAAAATGAGAGAAATTAATACGAAAAATAATCGTTAGGTTTGTGAAGCTCTGGGTTACAGCCAAACCATGAGTTTCAGATTCTTTTTCTAAACTTCCAGCAGATGGCGCAGTGGCGATGTCAGCCTCTGGCCGTTTCACTGCCAGATATACAAAATCTCAGTTGCTTTGCTACGTAGACCCTGGCCAGGGCTGCACGAGGGCGGCCATGTTCCCAGGTCGGGAGGGGGCACTTAGAAGGAACCACCCAGACCCAAGGGCTGCCCGCGCTCAGGTCGCTGCCCCCCCCCCCCCCCCCCCCCCCGGGTTCCCTTCTTCCCACACCAGGAGAGAAAACATTTTTAGAAATGCAATGGGATGCTGTCTTTACCCTCCCTCCACTCACTTCCTCCCCATAATTTGGACTGGGGGAAAATACAAATTAGTCTTTTTGGTAGGCGTTTCTGGATTGGATTGGATTTGTAAATCTAATGATAAGTGAGATTTTGAGCTCAAACGTGAAAAAAAAAAAGCAGGTAATTTTCTTACCCACAATGCTCCCTTACTTAGGGGATTTTTCATGAACAGCAAGCCTTGTGCACAAAGATGGACATTTTGGCCCACCCTTAGCTGTGAGGGTGGGAGGGCAGGGAGCCTGGCCGCCTGGCTGACCAACCTCCAGGGAGTGAATGGGACAGAGTCTCTTCAGGCCTGGAAACCCCCCCGGGAGAATAATGGGTCACAGCCAGGGCACAGCTGGTCTGGAAGGGGAGCAGGCTTCAGAGGAATCAGCTTCACTTCATCTTTTCAAGTTTTTTGTTTGTTTTTTTGTTATTGTTGTTGTTTTAATCTTAAATTTTCTGTCTCCAAGAAAATCCCCTGAAGGGAATTCAGGGTTAAAAAAAAACAAACACAAAAAACACAGCCATCAGAGTCCACCCAAATGACCCCCATTCCACCCAGACCCACAAACACACACACAGTCTGGAAATATGGAATGTCTGGGCCCTCACTGCTATTTCTCATAGCTCTTCAATAAGCCTCCAGTGCCCTTCTCTGCATGGACATGGAAAAAAGGGAGAAAGAGAGAGAGACCAGAAGGGTGTGAGCAAAAGGGCTGTCACAGCTCATCTTGGCAGAGGGAAGCTAGCAGTCTCCTCCTGCCTGGTCCCCGAAGTTTTCACTTTCTGATTCTTATTCCTCTTCACACCCATTGTGATCCAAATGCCTTCACAGAGGACTGGCTTGCATATGGCACTCACCTGGGTTCTGAGTGAGTGGAAGCCCTTGACACACAGCAGCTTTCAATCACAGATAACCCAGGTAACCAGAAGGAACCACATAAAATGACAGGGAACAGGGATCTGGCAGTAAATACGTGTCTATATAGTAACTTCACCCTATAGGTGTTCATTCCTGTTCTTTCCCTCTCCTCCTTAAACACACACACACACACACACACACACACACACACACACACACATTCCTAAAGGCATGTGTGTAGTGGAGATCATATAACAACAACAACAACAAGATAACGAACACATATGAGACTGTATACCAGACAGTTTAGCTTCACGGTTAAGAGCTATGGAGTCACTCAGCCTGGGTTTGAGTTCCAGCCTTGACACTTGCTAGTGTGATACTTTGAACAAACTGCCTAAACTCTCTGAATCGCAGTCCCCACATCTGTTCAATGCCGACACGTCTCAATATTGCAGAGGTGATTCAAAGAGCACGTAGCCCAGTGTCTGGCGGTGAGCATTACTCAGTGCATGTTGGCTATTATTATTTTCTGAAAGCTTAAGGAGAAGGGGGCAATTTGAAATTGCCAAACTAGAGTTCGGTGATTGAAGGGAAATTTAATCAGGGGCAGTTAGGTCCAGTGACGAATTTCTTTTGTCACTGAAATAAATTTTAAAAGTCATTTAGTAGGCTTCAAAGTAGACCCCAGCACTTTCCTTGTCACAGGTTTTCAAAGTGGCTATCTGGGGGACATCTGAGTGACTAGTTAGCTGGGAGGGTCCAGGTGATCTTCAAATGAATTGGCAATCAGCATGTCATGAGTACCAGCCAATCAGAAGGAACCCTGGTCCTAGTGCCTGAGCAGAGTCCTAGAGAACCCCTGGCTGTAATAGGTCTCCACAGGGTGAATATGCCCTTGTAATGTGCACCAAGAACATCATCAGCACCCAGGAATTCTCTCTGAGGTGCCCTTCCTGACAGCACTCCCAAGGGTAACCCCTGTCCTGGCTTCTAACACCTCAATGGGTTTTGTCTATTTTCTAACTTTATGTAAATGGAATCATGTTTTATACAGTCTCTTTGGAGTCTGGCTTCTTTTGTTCAATGCTGTGTTTCCGAGATTCATCCATGTTGGTGTGTGTAGCACTCTTCTACATAACCGTGTCTTTATGGTTGCTCCTGTTCAGGGCATTGACTGTTTTAAAGGGTCCAGGTAAGCTGACATATAGAATTGCCCTGTGATCTGGTCTTGTCTGGCCATTTCCTCTGGATTAGACTCCGCTTACACACTGTGGCCAGAATATGACAAAGGAGAAGTTGTGTAGTACTTCCCAGTACATTCCATGAGGGACACCTAGAGTGAGTGTGTCCCATAATGGGCAATGCTGAGCTTGCTCACTTGGTTAAGCAGCTGTCTGGCAGATCTCTCTATTGTGTAGATACCTTACATTTTGTAATTAACAAGTAATCTTTAGGAGGATACTTTGAGACTGTGTAAACATCCTGATGGCCAATCCACTGTTCACTCAATGGGTTTAGCATCTGTGAATGATCTTTGTTTCAGTCAATTATTTCATTGAAGTTGGAATGCTTAGTAAATTCTCCTGTAAGACAAAAACACTCTTATTGTATGTTCACTTTTCCTACCCCTCCAGCCCCCACGAAGACATGATGAACTTGCAGGTTATCGTCTCTTCATCTCCTAATTAGGTTCCACTTTCTGCCTTAACTATCCTATTTTGTACCCCAAGAGGCTGACATTGAGCCCTGCACCACCCAGATTATCTTGCAGTTGGGTTTCTGGTTGGGTGCAGCCCATGGGAGCATGTTACTGGAAAGACAACCAAGGGCAGGAGGAGAGAAACTTCAGGGTACACCAACCCCTCCCTGCTTTAGCTCTTATTGCTGGCAGTAGCTGCATCCCTCACCACCTGAGACCTTACCTGGTGACTCTCCGTGGTGCAGGTCTCTTTGGCTCTAGCAACACTGTTTCTTTTCTTTGGCCCTTCAGCCCTAGGACAGTAAATAAGAGCTTCCTCCTCTTCCAGTCTAAATGCCTTCATATTTCTTGTTTGTATACTTAACCTTGTCCACACCTGTTAAATACTCCCTTTGCTAATTATCTCTTTATGTAAACCATCTGAGAAGTTCTGTTTCCTGTCAGGACTCTTGACTGAGTCAGTGAAGTTTACTCCAGATCACTAATTCTGATCCGAATGGTGGCATTTGAATTTTCTGTCAACCAGCATCTCTGACAAGGCTGCCTCCATCAGAGTAACGACAATAAACAGGGAGAAGCAGAAAAGAAAGGAAGAGAGCACCTTTCTGGTGACAGAGTTCCTGGGTCCCGGCTTCCAGCTCCACCCTACTTTTTCCACAGTTTGCATTCTTGAACTAATGAAATCCACTTTTTTGCTTAAGCCAATTAAAGTTGAGTTTGTGTCCCTTGCATCCAAAGAGCCTTGATGTGAGGGGATAGCACAGAGTCAGCATTTTGTCTGTACAAAGGGATTGGAGGCTCTAGACACACGCCATGTACTCTCTTCAATTTGCTTGAAGAGTGTAACATAGCTACAGCTCTTTACTCCTGTCTCGGCTTTCTCTGGGTGCTTAAATAAAATATCAAATGACTCACTATCTTCCATCTCTTCTCTGTCCAATTCCTTGAAAGCAACCTCTGCCTGGTTAGATTGGAAGCAGGTCTTCGATGCGTCATTCATTGGTCAAAGGGAAGGCAGACTGTAGAGAAACCGAAAAAAGAGAGAGTGCAGTGCCCCAGGGTTGGTAATAGTGGGCACCATGACCACTTCTGGGCCTGAAGGAGCAGTGAGGGGGAGCAGTGTAGTCCCTTGACAGGAGCTGTGACAGTTGGATGAGGGACACGGCCAGCTCATGGCAGACCTGTAGTGAGGAAACCAGAAGAATGAACATTCCAGCCCCACTCTCCTCTCTCCCTCCTGTCTCCTGCCATTGCTCTCACTGGCTAGACCCAGTAGATCCACCAAGTTTCTCTTTCCCTAGCATGGAGAAAGGTGGAGAAGGGGGAATGGATATGAAGATAGATGACACAGGGGCTCGGCTTGGTTCCTGGTCAAAAATGTACCGTCACAACCAAACACACCAAATCCCAAATGAACTACAAGCTCAGAGCACCTAAGCCTGGGATTTAAGAACCATCTTTGAGAGGAGCTAAGTAATATGGTGGAGAGCAAGGCTTTCAATCCCAACAGCATCCAGAGACAAGCAACCTAGCCCATCTGAACCTCATCTGTAAAAGGGGGTATTAACAGTACCTGCCTTGTAGGTGTGTTTAAGGATTAACTGAGCCAACACCTGTGAAGTGCTTAGAATAGTGCTGGATACACACCGAGAATTTCATCAAGGTTCCCTCTTATTAGTAGTGTTATTACCTTTGTGCTTTGCTCCGGAGAATCTCAAGATGGAGCCTATTTCCCCAGAAAATATCTTGAGGGAGAAAGAATACTGGTTTTGAAGCCAGAACACTTGAGTTCAAATCCTGCCACAATATAATCTTCCTCAATGTGACCTTAATTTCTCTGAGCCTCAGTTTCCTCGCTGAAAAATGAAGCACACACATCTACTTCACAGACTTAGATGAAGACCAAAGCAAATGAGATAAATGGACAAGAAAATGTTTTCTGCAGTGCAACAGCACTCTGCTAATGTAAGGAATTATCGTTATTAACCCAGCAAAGAGTGTTCTGTGGCAAGCGTTTTTCTGATGATCTTTGTTGCTATTCTCTTGTTGACTCAGTGCATGTCAACAGATGACTCCATTTCAACCTAAATGTCCATTGCCCGAGCTAATTGCTAATTTAGACTTAAACTGTGCCCAACTCACGATTAGAATTCAAACCTTGGAACTCCATTACGGATGCATAATGCTACATTTTCCTTCACTGAAATTAATCAGCTGCAAATGATTAAATTACTATATATAGTGTGAAACACAACAAAGCTGTAATTTTTATATAAATTCCAGAATGTTACATTATTTCCCTTCAGCACTGACATTGGAATAATTCCTCCACAATCATTGCTTTGTCTTCTGTAAAATAAAATTTAAGAAAACCCATTGCTCTTCAAGCGTACCAAAGCCTGCATTCAATATTTAATATGATTAATGTTTACTGTATTTGTTGTGGGGTTGTCTGCTAATTGTGGCGTTAAACCGCACCCCCTTTATCATCTTTGGGGGCTGAGGGATGTTGGTTCAGAACCACAGTTTGAGAAAGTATCAATTAAAATTCAGCTCCATTGAACACATGAATCTTTTTTGTTGTTTGTTTGTGATGCTGGCATATCTAGTGGCAACAGTCTCCTTCTCTCCCCATCTTTTAGCTACAAGAACAGATTGAAATTCCAGGCAACTCCTTCGTAAGGATGTAGCCTGCAGTGAAGCCCCAGTCTTGCTCAACAGGCAAGCGAGGGCCAGAGATATCTAGTATGTAACCCCAGGAGCATGCTTTTCTGGAAATGTCCTCCACCACTGGACTAGGACAGGTAACTGAAGCAAATGGGATGTGAGTGAAGCAAGCAAGACATCTAGAGGCAAAATTTAAGGAGGCACTGACCCTAGAGCCAGTGCCCCAGTTCTTAAATTTTGTGCGTCAGTCCCCTCGCCCTTAAGTACCTTGCCTCCATACATTGTGCACCCCAGGCGTCTCTGTTGCATCCCACTCTGAATAAGAGTACCACAGTGAGAGTCAGCAAACCTGAAATGATGACCTAGTGTGTCCTGGCACCACCATGATAGAGCTTGGATTGATCCCTTAACCTCTCTGGGTCTTTGCTTTCTTTCTTTTTTTTTTTTTTAGCTGAGCCATCCTGCTACCTGTTGGCAGCTCAGCGGCTGCTCAGCTCGGGCTGGACTCGAACCGCTGTTGCTCAGAGCTCAAA